>NC_042615.1:68904650-69269147 GCF_901001135.1 Rhinatrema bivittatum | reverse complement strand
GGAAAGAGTTAAAATAATAGGTTCATTGGATACAGATACAGATACAGGAAATGTAGATATATATATACAGTTATATAGCTTTAGGTATGGATAGGTAGATAGATATGGACTATACGTAACTCCTTTTTTGGAGGATTATAGCTCCTGAGGGCACATAATTACTTTATATTTTCTGGGTCTGCACCAGGGAGCATGTTAACTCCACACTGACTCTTAATCCCTGGGAGGGGGGGGGGGGAGAATTGTTTTTACGGGCGGAACCTCTCACTTATGGATCGGACAATGAAAAAAAGGTCGTCAGTGTGTGTGTGTGTGTATTGTAGTGGTGCGTCCTCTACAGTGAGAGGCTGTAATAAGCAGGCAGGACCAGTTCTGGGTATTAAAATAAAGTTTACTGATTGGTAACAATAAATTAAAGCCCATTATCCAGAAGTGTGGGTTTACATCTTATTGATGGTACATTTGGGTTTTTTCCTATGTAGGTAGGTTTCCTTAATTCAGACCTCTGAGGAGAGCCCATGGTGATTTTAACTCTCCCAACATCTGTATGGGAATCCTAGTAGAGGTGTCCCCATATTTAATACAAAAATCCTACATTTATACATATTTTTCTCCTTGAACACCCCACCTGTTCTGGTCCCTTAAGAAGGAATCTGGATGGGATCTCCTGATTGTTGTTATTCTTTCCTTTAGTTTAGTTGCTCTTTTCATCTTTGATTGTTCTTTTTCTTGGGGACTTCTGTAAGGGAAAAATCAGAAGAATCAGGAACACTCTCCGCTTTGAAATCCCAGTGGGGAAGGGGAATCCAAAAACCTCCCCACTCTGCTAAAGTCCAAAAACTATTTTTAAATCTTAATCCAGATACCTCTTCAGTCTTCACTGACTCTTGCAGCAGGATCCCTCACTGATTCTTGCCTACCTAAGGTTTATAATAGGCTCATAGGTGTTTGGTCCCCTGTGAGAACCCTTTTGCCCCTAAAGGGTATCAGGCTTACAAATCTATCTCTCTGTAATTTATAAGAAGAATCCTCAGGCAGGTTTCTCTTTTAAAATAAACTCCTTTGGGTGAAGCTCGGAGGCTCCACCAGAGTATGGAAAAAATACATCTCTACCCTCTGACTGTTTCCTAAAACTGAACCCTATGCACATTAGCAAGGCTGGGCTAATCCATAGCCTCCAGGTGGGAGGGACTGAGAGGGATGGGTGGATTCATACTAAGTGTGTTCTAAGGCCAGGGAAAATGAGATCCAGTGAGCAAACCAGGAGGGTCGGTCTGTCACATATATATATATATACTGCATATTGTCAAAGACACATGCATACACCCCCCCAATATATACCGTATATAGATATAGATAATTAAGCGACAGGTTTAAATTGCTCTTTCACTCTTTTTGTATGTTTCTAAAAATTATTTTTGGCATTATGGAAATTAACCCATGAGTCAAATCTTATAGATAGACACATTATCACAAGAAAGCACTTATTCATTATCGGGTAGATTTTAAAAGGTGCACACGGGCATACATGTGCGCGTGCTACCCGGCGCGCATACACGTACGCCGGATTTGATAACATGCACGCGCATGTTATAAAAACGAGGGTTGGCGCGTGCAAGGGGGTGCACAGTTCTCTGGAGTTACGCACGTAGGGCTTTAAAAATCCAGCCCTATGTATACAAGCGATTGTATTTCTTATTTATAACTTCAGAAAGGAGTCATACATTCTAATGCTTTCAACAACTATACAAGAGAGCACAATGTGATGCACTGAGCCGAGCAGTCATGCCTCAGTGAAGCTCTGGCCACATTTCTGAAAATATCCTTTCAGACTACAATGTCCAGTCATCCTCAAGTAGGAAAACATGTCTAAAGAGGCAACAGGCAAATAAATCTATGCCTATGATATGAGCGGATCACCCAATCTCTACAAAAAAAAAGAGTGAATGGGCTAAGAACTCGACATCCATTGATTATGAGTCAAAATATCTTCAAAATGATGTAGATGATTAAAGACCTAACAACTAATCTCAAAAGTTACTTCAAGCCTTGATGCACAAAACCCTGGAAAAACTATCAATATAGCATACCTGCCATACAATAACAGCACTGACTGTCAGCCCTCAAACAGCAACAATCTTGTCTATGAAACGGCAGCACTGCAAATATTGCAACATGACAAAAAAACATCAATATACCTCCAATTGCAGTTTGGAACACAGAGCAAGATGGATGGCTACATATCCCTACACAGAAATGACACACTAGCACATTACCTCACCATCAGAATTTTGGTGCTCCTAGGCACTGATGGATCTGCCGTATATCTCCCCTCTGCTTCCTTTCCTCCCTACTACACCTCAGTAAGGTCAGACAACTGGGAGTAGGTCTAAGGCACAGTCCCACGGTTTCCGGTAGTAACTCAGGGGTAGATTCTGTGGCAAAAATGTGAAAATTCTGACTTACATTAAGTGAGTAAAATGGGATCTCAAGAACCAGTACAAGGAGGCAATCTCATGGATGGGGAAAGGAGAAGGAAAGGGTGAGAAGACCAGGGATGGAGAGAGAAAGGGAGGTGGGCTAGGAATAGGGTAGGGAGAAGGTGAGAGGACTGGGGATAGGGAGAGGAGGAGAAAGGACTGGAGAAAAGAGATGGGAAAGATCAGAGCCAGTTGGGGGAGATCAGGAATCTGGGATAGGAGATGAGGAGGGAGAGGCTACATCTAGGGATAAAGGAGGGAGGTATAAATGATAGGAAGTTTCTGGGGATAAAATCCAAGAGCAAAGCAGAGAGGATGTGAATTAAGGTGGGGATGGGGGGTGGGGCATGAAGAGGAGGCAGGTGTGCCTGCAGTGCTCTGGTTCCTGCACTCCCATGCATTCCCTCTCTAACCTCTCTCCCAATCTAGTATACACACACACACACACACACACACACACATACACACACACATGCACGCACACACACACCCACGCACACCCAGTACCAATTCCTTCTCACTCAACACACACACACACACACACACACACACACGCATGCACACACACATCCAGCACCAATTCCTTCTCACTCAACACACACACACACACACATACACAGCCTCCCTCTCCTATTCCCCTCTCTTTCTCACACAGACACATGGCCCCCACGTTGATCCCCTTTCATCTCTTAGTGATCCCCCATCAGTCCCTCCTAACTTCCTTTTGCTGCCTTTTCTCTAGGCTCACACCCTCCTCTCCTATTCCCTGCATACCGCCTGAAAGGGCAGGGGAGAGAAATGGATCAGGAAATAGAAGGCTGTTTTCTACTGATTGAGATTCATCACAGTGGAAGGCAGCAAATCTTTAGCCAGCAAGCAGCATCCCGGATTTTTGTGGCCCCCAGGCACAGGCCTAGTGTGCCTATTGACAAATCCAGGCCTGAACTCACCTTGATCACACATGCAGAATACAGACAGACTGTAAAATAATATAGAATCAGTGACCATAAATTAGAAATATTAACATAATTACCAAAAATGAACTGGAAACTCCAAGTTGCCAGACTCAGTAAGAAATGCAACATCAGGGAAATAGAAACAAAAAGGCATTTCCTCCTGTTCTGTCCAAAATTCAAAGATATCAGAGATGCATATTCCTAAAATTGACAGAACACCAAGGACTTGGATTTCAGTTCTGCACAGGTGACATAGATATATTGAATTCCCTTGGAGCGGGCCCGAAAGTGACTGACTGGGTTAGAAACTGCTTGAGTGGGAGGTGACAAACAGTAGTGATAAATGGAGTTCACTCTGGAGAGCCGAGCATTACTAGTGGCATGCTGCGGGGATTAGTCATTGGACTGGTTCTTTTCAAAATTTTCATGGTGTTGCTAGGCACCAGGGTCGGCCCCGGAGCCTCCGTGTCAGTGAGCTGGCGACTGGTCCTCAGAATGAAGGAGCAATGTGGTGAACATAAAGTTGTGCCCTGAAGCACTGAAATGTTTATGCAGCAGCACTGGTGGGTTTTTTTTCTGGCCAGCTTTTACTAAGATATGTTTGGAAACCATACACGTAGATTGCACATTCTCAGTCATTGTAAAATTAAGTAGCAGTGACACTTTTGACTTTATATAGAGGTGTGAATAAGCATACATGAAAAGCCCTCAGAGCTCTGTAAAGGACCAGTCCCAACTTTCTGGTGCTGGTCCACCTAAAGATAGAGCATGATGGGTACTGGGCAGCTCCCAGATCAGGATATAATGTAGACTCAGAGGGGAGCAGGAGAGAAGGCCAGGAACCTAAAAGAAAGACAGTAATGGTGAGGACAGAGGGGTGGCAGCCCATAGAAAGTAAGAGTGTTAAATGTTTGTGGTTAGGAAAGGCTATGTGAAATGGTGAAGATTTTAAGCACCTGTAAATAAAAAAAGCACTGAGAAAAGGCTTGACCTCTCATGTACTGTGCCACAAGGAGGTTTATTGGCCAATGATTAAAACTCTGACTAGCTGGCTGTCCCCCTATCAGAATCCTTTCCTCCCTCCTCCATGGCTGCCCCCCCATTTGAATCCTTCCCTCCTCCATGGCTCCCCCCCACCATCAAAATCCTTCCCTTCCTCCCCCATGGCTGACCTCCAGTTTTAATCCTTCCCCCCCCCCACTCAATTCTTTAACTCACCTGCTGCTATCTGGATAATGACGGCACTTGCATGGGCTCAGAAACACCATTCCTCCTCCCCCGCGGTGTCCCAGTGTAGCGCTAGGACAGCTTCTCTCCCCGAAACTCCTCCAGATCCCTTAAATCAAATGCTCACTGCTACTACAAGGACGACAACGAACTTGCTGTTGCTCAGGTGTGTCTTCCCTCCTCCCCCGCGGGGGCCCAGTGGCGCGCTTTGAACCACATGGTTCTAAATGCTCCAATTAGAGCCTGGATTGGGAGGGTGTCTGTGCAACTGCAAGTGCCGTCACTATCCTCATAGCAGCGGGCGAGTTAAGGGATAGGAAGGCAGAGCATGCGAACGATTCAATCACGCATCTTGAATTATGATATCACCATTAATGTGGATTGACCTGTGGATAAGATGACCATGATATTAAGGATTGATTTTTGGGGTAAAATTTCTCGACTTATACACAAGTATATACGGCAGATAGGCATAGTTTAATGGGACAAAGCCAACATTGATTTAGCAAGGGAGGTGAAGCAATGTGACAAGGCGTTAGCTAAAGCCAGGAAAATGTTGGGTTGCATTTTGAGAGGAATAACCAGCAGAAAAGAGGAGGTGATAATCCCCTTGTACAGGTCCTTGGTGAGGCCTCACCTGGAGTACTGTGTTCAGTTCTGGAGACCGTATCTCAAAAAGGATAAAGACATGATGGAGACGGTCCAGAGAAGGGCAACCAAAATGGTGTGGTGTCTGTATCAAAAGACTTATGAGAGGATGAAGGATCTAAATCTGTTTACCCTGGAACAGAGGAGGTGCAGGGAAGATATGATATAGACCTTCAGATACCTGAAAGGTTTTAATGATGCATGAACTTCAAACCCTTTCCATTGAAAGAAGTCAGTAGAACCAGGGGTCACGAAATGAACCTGCAAGGGACACAACTCAGAACCAACAGCAAAGAGAATGGTGGATGCCCGGAATGCCCTTTCAGAGGAGGTGGTGAAAATGAAAACTGTGAAAGAATTCAAAAGGGCATGGAGATTACTACCCTCAATCAATAGCCTGGATGCTTTTGACACAACTGCAACATCGCTCCTTGCTTTGACGGGGGGGGGGGGGGGGGGGGGTAGAATCTGGATACAGAAAACAACCAACATGGGCCCTGACTTTTACAGTCTGTACTTATATGCAGATATAAGGGAAAAAGTACAGGATGGCTTCTGTGGCCAAGTCCCAAAGCAAAGAACGTCAAGCAGCATTATCTGAATTATCAAGAAGGCTCCTCACCCAGTAAACATGTTACTAGCAATAATTAATGAGTGTGACAGTTGCTTGCTTTTGATTGATTGGCTTGGGGGTAACTGCATGGAATGTCAGTTACTACCCCTGAGAGAAAAATGGGAGTATCCTACATGGAACAGCAGATACTACCATAAGAAGCTTGCAGGGCAGATTGGATAGGCCATCTGGTCCTTTTCTGCTGTCATTACTACTCTCCCAGGGACAAAAAAGAATGTGCAGAAAAGGTATTCATGGCACTCCAGGCAGGGGTGGCTCAAGACAATCTGCTGCCTGAGGCAAGGGATGAGATGGAACCCCCCTCCCTGCCCCCATAGTCTCCTTCTCTCTGGCACCCACACTCAAGCACCCTCACATATGCTCTCTCACACCCTCCCAAGCATCCTCACACATCTTCTCTCATATCTCTCAGGCTCGCATTCTCTCTCACACACACATACACACACAAACCCCCCCCTCTACACACACTCACTCTCACCAGGGCCTTCATCTTCGCTGCAAGCGGGACGTGCTCCACTTGCAGCACACCGAGGGCCTTCATCTTCGCTGAGAGCCCCGGTGAGAGTGAGTGTGTGTAGAGGGGTGTGTGTGTGTGTGTGTGTGTGTGTGTGTGTGTAGGCACATCCAGCCGGTCAGATCATTTAGGCAGGCAGAGCTGCAGCTAGGCAATTTGGTGCCTATGGCCAAGTAAAAATTTGCACGCTCCCACTTTACACAAGACATGACACCAAGTTGGGAGATTCTTAGCATAGAAACATAGAAGTGATGGCAGAAAAGGACCCAATGACCCATCCAGTCTGCCCAGCAAACTCCCATAGTTATCAGTTTCCCATACTTATCAGTGACTCAGACCACCAAGGTTAGGGCTCTTGTTGGTTACTGTTTGAGTTCAATTTCATTTCCCCCATGCAGTTGAAGCAAAGAGTAATATTGGAGTTCTTTCAGAAGTGTAGTATCAGGTAGAGATGTGAATCGTTTTCCATATCGTCTTAACGATAGAAATCGTGTGGCAGGGCAAGAAAATCGTGTTAGGCACGATTTTTTAGTTAAAAAATTGTTAAAAATCGTTTTTTCCGATTAGTGGGCACTAACTCGAGTTAGTGCGCACTAATGGGAGTTAGTGCGCACTAACTGAAAATGATACAATTTGACACTTTTCAGGTCAGTTTAGGAATGAATATGTATTCCTATTGGCTGCCCTCTTATTTATTCATGTTACCAAGCTTCCCACTGACAGTATATGGGGGATGGGAAATGGAAACAGTTGGTAGCTTGACAAAACAAGTAATGTGATCAGTCAATGTGACTAGAACTTGTGCCCTAACCCTGATACCAGGGGTATTGTGATCTTCCTGCACACAGTGCCCTATCCCTATTAATACCAGGAGTGTTGTGATCTTCCTGCACACAGTGCCCTAACCCTGGCACCAGGGGTGTTGTGATCTTCCTGCACACAGTGCCCTATCCCTATTAATACCAGGAGTGTTGTGATCTTCCTGCACACAGTGCCCTAACCCTGGCACCAGGGGTGTTGTGATCTTCCTGCACACAGTGCCCTATCCCTATTAATACCAGGAGTGTTGTGATCTTCCTGCACACAGTGCCCACACCCTGACACCAGGGGTGTTGTGATCTTCCTGCACACAGTGCCCTATCCCTGGCACCAGGGGTGTTGTGATCTTCATGTACACAGTGCCCTATCCCTATTAATACCAGGAGTGTTGTGATCTTCCTGCACACAGTGCCCTATCCCTAATACCAGGGGTGTTGTGATCTTCCTGCACACAGTGCCCTATTCCTGATACCGGGGGTGTTGGGATCTTCTTGCACACATCCCGGTATCAGGGATAGGGCACTGCATGCAGGAAGATCACAACACTCCTGGTATCAGGAATAGGGCACTGTGTGCAGGAAGATCACAACACCCCTGGTATTAGGGATAGGGCACTGCGTGCAGGAAGATCACAACACTCCTGGTATTAATAGGGATAGGGCACTGCATGCAGGAAGATCACAACACCCCTGGTATCAGGGATAGGGCACTGTGTGCAGGAAGATCACAATACCCCGGAGGAGTGAGGGTCAGGCAGCTCCCCCCTGTCTGTGAAGCCAGCCTCTCACTAGTAATGCAGGGAGGGAGCTGTCTCAGACTTCACCATCCTCCCCCACCCCCCTCACCCACACACCATTCACTAGCTGGGACATGGGGGAAGTCAGGAGTGAGGGTCAGGCAGCTCCCCCCTGTCTGTGAAGCCAGCCTCTCACTAATAATGCAGGGAGGGAGCTGTCTCAGACTTCACCATCCTCCCCCCCCCCCTCACCCACACACCATTCACTAGCTGGGACATGGGGGAAGTCAGGAGTGAGGGTCAGGCAGCTCCCCCCTGTCTGGGAAGCCAGCCTCTCCCTAATAATGCAGGGAGGGAGCTGTCTCAGACTTCACCATCCTCCCCCCCCCCCACCCACACACCATTCACTAGCTGGGACATGGGGGAAGTCAGGAGTGAGGGTCAGGCAGCTCCCCCCTGTCTGTGAAGCCAGCCTCTCACTAGTAATGCAGGGAGGGAGCTGTCTCAGACTTCACCATCCCCCCCCCCCCCCTCACCCACACACCATTCACTAGCTGGGACATGGGGGAAGTCAGGAGTGAGGGTCAGGCAGCTCCCCCCTGTCTGTGAAGCCAGCCTCTCACTAGTAATGCAGGGAGGGAGCTGTCTCAGACTTCACCATCCTCCCCCCCCCCTCACCCACATGCAATTCACTAGCTGGGACATGGGGGAAGTCAGGAGTGAGGGTAAGGCAGCTCCCCCCTGTCTGTGAAGCCAGCCTCTCACTAGTAATGCAGGGAAGGAGCTGTCTCAGACTTCACCATCCTCCCCCCCCCCCTCACCCACACACCATTCACTAGCTGGGACATGGGGGAAGTCAGGAGTGAGGGTCAGGCAGCTCCCCCCTGTCTGTGAAGCCAGCCTCTCAGTAGTAATGCAGGGAGGGAGCTGTCTCAGACTTCACCATCCTCCCCCCCCCCCCTCACCCACACACCATTCACTAGCTGGGACATGGGGGAAGTCAGGAGTGAGGGTCAGGCAGCTCCCCCCTGTCTGTGAAGCCAGCCTCTCACTAGTAATGCAGGGAGGGAGCTGTCTCAGACTTCACCATCCTCCCCCCCCCCCCCACCCACACACCATTGACTAGCTGGGACATGGGGGAAGTCAGGAGTGAGGGTCAGGCAGCTCCCCCCTGTCTGTGAAGCCAGCCTCTCACTAGTAATGCAGGGAGGGAGCTGTCTCAGACTTCACCATCCTCCCCCCCCCCCTCACCCACACACCATTCCCTAGCTGGGACATAGGGGAAGTCAGGAGTGAGGTTCAGGCAGCTCCCCCCTGTCTGTGAAGCCAGCTTCTCACTAGTAATGCAGGGAGGGAGCTGTCTCATACTTCACCATCCTCCCCCCCCCCTCACCCACACACCATTCCCTAGCTGGGACATGGGGGAAGTCAGGAGTGAGGGTCAGGCAGCTCCCCCCTGTCTGTGAAGCCAGCCTCTCACTAGTAATGCAGGGAGGGAGCTGTCTCAGACTTCACCATCCTCCCTCCCCCCTCACCCACACACCATTCACTAGCTGGGACATGGGGGAAGTCAGGAGTGAGGGTCAGGCAGCTCCCCACTGTCTGTGAAGCCAGCCTCTCACTAGTAATGCAGGGAGGGAGCTGTCTCAGACTTCACCATCCTCCCCCCCCCCCTCACCCACACACCATTCACTAGCTGGGACATGGGGGAAGTCAGGAGTGAGGGTCAGGCAGCTCCCCCCTGTCTGTGAAGCCAGCCTCTCACTAGTAATGCAGGGAGGGAGCTGTCTCAGACTTCACCATCCTCCCCCCCCCCCCTCACCCACACACCATTCACTAGCTGGGACATGGGGGAAGTCAGGAGTGAGGGTCAGGCAGCTCCCCCCTGTCTGTGAAGCCAGCCTCTCACTAGTAATGCAGGGAGGGAGCTGTCTCAGACTTCACCATCCTTCCCCCCCCTCACCCACACACCATTCACTAGCAGGGACATGGGGGAAGTCAGGAGTGAGGGTCAGGCAGCTCCCCCCTGTCTGTGAAGCCAGCCTCTCACTAGTAATGCAGGGAGGGAGCTGTCTCAGACTTCACCATCCTCCCCCCCCCCCCCACCCACACACCATTCACTAGCTGGGACATGGGGGAAGTCAGGAGTGAGGGTCAGGCAGCTCCCCCCTGTCTGTGAAGCCAGCCTCTCACTAGTAATGCAGGGAGGGAGCTGTCTCAGACTTCACCATCCTCCCCCCCCCCCCCCCCCCACCCACACACCATTTACTAGCTGGGACATGGGGGAAGTCAGGAGTGAGGGTCAGGCAGCTCCCCCCTGTCTGTGAAGCCAGCCTCTCACTAGTAATGCAGGGAGGGAGCTGTCTCAGACTTCACCATCCTCCCCCCCCCCCCCCCCTCACCCACACACCATTCACTAGCTGGGACATGGGGGAAGTCAGGAGTGAGGGTCAGGCAGCTCCCCCCTGTCTGTGAAGCCAGCCTCTCACTAGTAATGCAGGGAGGGAGCTGTCTCAGACTTCACCATCCTCCCCCCCCCCCCTCACCCACACACCATTCACTAGCTGGGACATGGGGGAAGTCAGGAGTGAGGGTCAGGCAGCTCCCCCCTGTCTGTGAAGCCAGCCTCTCACTAGTAATGCAGGGAGGGAGCTGTCTCAGACTTCACCATCCTCCCCCCCCCCCTCACCCACACACCATTCACTAGCTGGGACATGGGGGAAGTCAGGAGTGAGGGTCAGGCAGCTCCCCCCTGTCTGTGAAGCCAGCCTCTCACTAGTAATGCAGGGAGGGAGCTGTCTCAGACTTCACCATCCTCCCCCCCCTCACCCACTCACCATTCACTAGCTGGGACATGGGGGAAGTCAGGAGTGAGGGTCAGGCAGCTCCCCCCTGTCTGTGAAGCCAGCCTCTCACTAGTAATGCAGGGAGGGAGCTGTCTCAGACTGGTATCAGGGATAGGGCACTGAGTGCAGGAAAATCACAACACCCCTGGTATCAGGAATAGGGCACAGGTTCTAGTCATATTGACTGATCACATTACTTTTTTTGTCAACTACCAACAGTTTTCATTTCCCATCCCCCCAACCATCACCTCAGTTGGAACCTTGGTAACATCAATAGATAAGAGGGCAGCCAGCCAATAGGAATACATATTCATTCCTAACTGACCTTTACTGACCTGGATAGTGTCAATAATTTGTATCATTTTCTGTTAGTGTTCCTGAGTTTCCATTTCCATTTCCCATCCCCCCAACCATCACCTCAGTGGGAACCTGGTTAACATCAATAGATAAGAGGGCAGCCAGCCAATAGGAACACATATTCATTCCTAACTGACCTTTACTGACCTGGAAAGTGTCAATTTGTATCATTTTCAGTTAGTGCGCACTAACTCGAGTTAGTGCGCACTAACACGATTTAACGATTTTTAACGATAAATCGTTAGAATTTCTATTGTATCGTGTTCTATAACGATTTAAGATGATATTAAAATTATCGGACGATAATTTTAATCGTTAAAAAACGATTCACATCCCTAGTATCAGGCTTTTTGGTTAAGGGTAGTAACCGCCGCATCAAGCAAGTTACCCCCATGCTCTTGTTGGTTGAGTTCAATTTCCTTTCCCCCCCTGCAGTTGAAGCAGAGAGCAATATTGGAGTTGATTCAGAAGTGTAGTATTAGACTTTTTTGGTTAGTAACCGCCGCATCAAGCAAGTTACCTCCATGCTTATTTGTTTTCCCAGACTGTACAATTCAATGTCCTTGTTGGTTGTTATCTGAATCCAATTCCTCTTTTCCCTCTGCAGTTGAAGCAGCGAGCAATGATGGAGCTGCATCAACAGTATGAAGGCTTATTTGTTAAGGGTAGTATCCGCCACACCAGCAAGTTACTCCCATGCCTGTTATTTCATTCCCCTCCCCCTTGCCTTTAGTGATCCACAGTGTTTATCCCATGTCCTTTTGAAATCTTTCATTGTTTTTGTCTTCACCACCCCCTCCAGAAGGGCATTCCAGGTGTCCACCACCCTCTCAATGAAGAAATATTTCCTGACATTTATTCTGAGCCATCCTCCCCAGAGTTTCATTTTGTGACCCCCTAGTTCTTTTGGTTTCTTTCCAGCGGAAAAGGTTTATTGTTGATCATGCATCATTAAACCTTTCAAGTATCTGAAGGTCTGTATCATATCTCCTCTGCTCCTCCTCTCCTCCAGGGTATACATGTTTAGGTTCTTCAACCTCTCCTCATAAGTCATTTGATGGAGACCTCCCACCATTTTGGTCTCCCTTCTCTGGGCCTCCTCCAGCCTGTCTCTGTTCCTTTTGAGATATGGTCTCCAGAACTGAACACAGTACTCCAGGTGAGGCCTCACCAAGGACCTGTACAAGGAGATTATCACTTCCTTTTTCTTACTAGATATTCCTCTCTCTATGCAGCCCAGCATTCTTCCAGCTTTAGCTGTTGCCTTAACACATTGCTTCTCTAGACACTATCACCCCAAGGTCTCTATCCTGTTCTGTGCACAGCAGCGCTTTACCCCCTATTGCATACAGTTCTTTCAGATTACTGCATCCCAGATGCATGACTCTACACTTCTTGGCATTAAATCCCAGTTACTATATCTTCGACACACTTCAAGCTTCCTTAAATCACGTCTCATTCTCTCTACTCTTTCCGGCATATCTATTCTGTTGCAGATCTTAGTATCATCCACAAATAGACTTTACCTTCTATCCCTTCCACAATGTCGCTCACAAAGACATTGAACAGAACCAGTCCCAACACCAATCCCTGCGGCACTCCACTTAACACTGTTCTCTCTTCAGAGTAGGTTTCATTTACCATCACACGCTGTCTTCTATCCATCAACCAGTTTGTAATCCATGCCACCATCTTGGCACTCACTCCCAAGCTTCTCATTTTGTTCATGAGTCTTCTATGTGGGACCATATCAAAGGCTTTACTAAAATCCAAGTAAATCACATCGAGCACTTTTCCCTGATCCAATTCTCTAGTCACCTCATTAAAGAAATCAATCAGATTTGTCTGACAGGACCTTCCCTTGGTGAATCTGTGCTGTCTCGGATCGAGCAACCCACCAGATTGTAGGTAGTTCACTACCTTTTCTTTCAGCAGAGTCTCCATTAATTTTCCCACCACTGAGGTGAGGCTAACTGGCCTGTAATTTCCAGCCTCCTCTCTGCTCCCACTCTTGTGAAGCGGGACCACCACCGCTCTTCTCCAGTCACTCAGCACCACTCCTGCTTCCAGGGATCTATTGAACAGGTCACTCAGAGGATCCACCAACACATCTTTGAGCTCCCTCATTATCATCAGGCCCCATGGCTTTCCCCACTTTCAATTTCCCTAGCTTTTCCTGTACAGTTTCTGCT
The DNA here is from genome assembly GCF_901001135.1 of Rhinatrema bivittatum. Classification (NCBI taxonomy): domain Eukaryota; kingdom Metazoa; phylum Chordata; class Amphibia; order Gymnophiona; family Rhinatrematidae; genus Rhinatrema; species Rhinatrema bivittatum. The sequence goes on along the minus strand of NC_042615.1, from coordinate 69,255,738 downwards.
GTAAACGGGGTTTTGTCAAATCCACCCCCATCCACAGCCTTGATACCCAGTGGCGGTCCTTCTCCAGGGTCTTCCTTTGTGAACCACGAACTGAAGTATGTGTTTAATATTTCCACCTTTTCTTTGTCTTTTTCCACACATTGATCCTTTTCACCTTTCAGTTTCACTATACCACTTTGGACCTTTCTCCTTTCTCTGATGTATCTGAAAAAAGTTTTGTCTCCTCTCTTTACCTCTTTGGCAATCCTTTCTTCCGCCAGACTTTTTTCTTTCCTGATTTTTTTTTCTCTCAGTTTAACCAGATATTCTTCCCTGTGTTCTTCTTTTTGGGGTCCTTAATATTTCTTGAAATCTGTTCTTTTTAATTTTATTTTATCAGCCACCTCCTTTGAAAACTAGATAGGTTTCTTATTTCTCTTGCTTTTGTTTACTTTTCTAACGTAAAGATTAGTTGCCTTAGTAATTGCTTCTTTTAGTTTGGCCCATAGTTGTTCCACCTCTCCCATTTTCTCCCAGTCTTCAAGTTCAATCTCCAGGAATTTTTCCCATTTCAGCAAAGTCTGTATTTTTGAAGTTCAGAACTCCGGTCTTCGTGTGACTTTTTTGTATCCTATTTGCAATATCAAACCATAGCGTTTGATGATCACTGGTGCTAAGGTGAGTCCCCACCTGGACATTTGAGATGCTATTCCCATTTATGAGCACTAAGTTGAAAATAATTCCCTCCCTAATGGGTTTCATTACCATTTATTTGAACAGAGCCCCTTGCAGGGCATTCACTATCTTTCTACTTCTGTTAGATTCCGCAGAAGGGATCCTCCAGTCTATGCCCGCAGATTAAAAACTCCAATAATCAACACATCTCCCTTCTTTCCCACCTTTTGGATGTCTTCAATCAGCTCTCTGTCTAGTTCTTCTGTTTGAGTTAGAGGCCTGTAAACCACTCCAGTAAAAATGGATGCACCATCTTTTTTTTTTTTAGGACTGCCCATAATGCTTCTCCTCTACCCCTTGTTCCTTGCAGTTCAGTTGCCTGGATATTGTTTTCGACATGAAGAGCCACTCCTCCTCCTTTTCTGTCCTCTCTGTCCTTCCTTAACAAGTTATAACCTGATATGGCCATATCCCAATCATGAGATTCCATGAACCATGTCTTCGTAACAGCAATAACATCCAAGTCCACCTCCACTGTTAGGGCTTGCAGGTCTGGGATTTTATTGCCCAGATTATGAGCATTTGTGCTCATAGCTTTCAAGTTTCTCTCGTTCCGTTTGCTGCTTTTCTTGGACTTGTTTTTTGCCTTATTCAGCTGACTTGTTTTCCCCTTTACCCTTTTGCTTGTTAAATATTTGTACAAGAATGCCCATGGCCAGAGCAAGGGTATTCGAGGCCCTAGGAAAACTTTATAGCCTTGCACCCCACCCCATCTCTTCCTCCTCACACACAATTAAAAATTATGCATTTATAATACAGATTTTACATGAAAAAAAACATTCAAAGTACAGTCTTTTGAGGTAAAAATACCACTTATAATATGTATATTATATTTACATGATCTGCTGAGGTACCAACCAGAAAACCCTGCAAAAAAGCATGAGACACTTGGAATCTATATGTTATTAGGCTTCCTGTAATGCATCTTGGGCATGGGCATGACCCTCAGTGAGACACAGAAAAAAAATAATTTCTATATAAAAATAGCACTAACTGCCAGTGCCAGCACTCAAACGGCAACAAATATTTTACCAGGCCTAAAATAGTAATACACCCCCTATTAGGAAAACAGAACAAGCCAAGCTTCTATAGATCCCAACATAGAAACTACAAACTAATGAAATAACTCACTTCAGTCACACATGGAAAACACAGATAGATCCTCAAATATAGAATAAAGAGACAATACAGTATAAATAGAAATGTACAGACAAAAACTGAACTGGAAATTGCAACAAGCCAAATTCTGTATGCACTGCAACAATGTAAAAAAATAGAGACATTACCATTCCTCATAAAACAAAATTAGTAAAACCATACCAATAAAATAAATAATTCAAAACAATTAATTAAAAGAATAACATTCAATAATTCAAAACTCATATAAAAATCTTCCAAACATCAATAAAATAATTCAAAACAGACACATCAAATAACACCCAACAATTAAAATTAGGATTTTAAAAAGTTCCCTGTTATTCATACCTTGGAACTTTTGATTTCCAGATGCCCTGAAATTATTATGAATTAGCAGGCAGAGAGTAACTAGGGTAGTTGTGTATACACATGCTCCCTCTAATAAACACACATGATCTCTGTCACTTTCCCACATATATACACACATGCTTTCTCTCACTCTCCCACACACATGCACACATGCTCTCTCTCTCTCTCTCCCACACACAAACATGCTCTCTCTCACTCTCCCACATACATGCTCTCACTCTCCCACATGCATGTTCTCTCTCATTCTCCCACATATGCACACATGCTCTCACTGTCCCATACATAAGCACACATGCTCTCTCACTCTCCCATACACAAGCACACATGCTCTCTCACTCTCCCACATAAAGCACACATGCTGTCTCTCACTTCCTGCTTGACCTAGCAGGCAACAGCAATCTCCTTCTTCAGCCCCCGTGGCCAAGGGAATGACTTTCATCCATGGGGCCTCACCAGCATTGAACTACTTCCGGCAAGGGTGCTCCTCCTTCTCCAAAGCAGCATGGCCATGCTGAAATTGTCGGTGTGGTAAGAGCTGCCTTAGAAAATGGAGGAGCAGCGTGGTCCCACCAGAATCAGCAGAGTTGCCAGCGGGGCCACACTGCTTTTCTTTTGCTGAGGACCCGCCAGTGGTCAGCCACAGTGCTCTCACTGGCACCTTTTCGTAACGGCACCTATGGCCCTGTAGGCAGGAGGAAAGAACCAGCACAATGGGCCCAGAAGTGCAGCTTGGAGCGGGAAGAGGATGCGGTGATTGCTGATACCACCTACTGCTGCTGGCCAGCTGATTCCTCCCGCGATCTCTGTCTCCGCTCAGGTACTCCCCCTTTGACAACGAGCAGAAGCGGCGACTTCAAGGGCAGTGATGCAGTCAAGGCTTTTCCATATCAGGCCCCTCCTTCTCAGTGGTGGCTCCAGTAACAATAGTGGCAGGAAGAGAATCGGAAGGCCTGAGCTTTGGTAGTGCTACGATGCTGCTCATCTCCACTCTGGCTGGCCCTTCCTTTCTGGTTTTCCTTGTTTTGTTTTGTTTTTTGAGGCTCGCATCTCTCAGGCTTCTTCATTGCATCCATGGCACTCAAATTGCCTTCAATTTACCACGGTCCTGATTGAAAGTGCGGCAGGCTCTCTCTTTATTTTAGTATTTTTTTCTTTCGTTGTTTTCTTCCTTGTCCAGTGCAGTTTTTGGCAGTGGCAGTGTGAGTAGTGGGGCCATGATGCCGAACTTCTCCTCTTGGCCCCTCCTGTTTTATCTTTTTTTTTTTCTTTATCAAGGCATCCAGCAGAAAATGGTAAAGATGGAGACCCCGGCTCTGCCGGGGTCGGGGGGGGGGGGGATTCTGTGCTGGTCCTTTATTATTTTGGTGGAAGGGTGAGGCCGCTGGTAGAGGAGTTTGGGGTGGGGGGGGTGGGGGGTCAGTTGCCATTTCCAAAGTTTGCCGCCTGAAGTGGCTGCTTCACCCTGCCTCATTATAGAACCACTCCTGGCCTTAAAATACACTTTTCCTCCACCAGCAAAGGATCCTGCCCCTGGGGGAAAGAGAGACTGTGTACAAGCTAGCCTGAGTGATCCAGCCCCGAAGAGACTATCACATTTTTTTTATGGTCCCATCAGAGTGCTGTCAGCATTCTAGGATGGGGTTATAGGAACAAGTGGATGTTGGCATAGCTGTACCTAAAGAGTTCCTTATTGAATTCTTGTATCGTACTGATGGCAGAAATTGAGAACTACAACAACTCATTGGTTTTCTGTAGAACGTAACCTGTTTAATGACTAACTTGTAAATAAAGTCAGACCGGTCTGGATCCACTCTGAGTAGTTTGCAGTTATTTGGAATCCACTAACATGATCTGCACCAGTAAACATAGAGAAGAATATCTCCTTAAATATGAGTCCTCACCTGAGATCCACTATACCTTATTGACTTAATGAGTTCAGAATCTTTCAGCCATGCACTTATTCACCCTGAAGTAATCAGCTGCATATGCATTTCAAATCACTTACTTCACTGTAATATGAGATCTGTAAAATAAATCAAAACTACAATTTACTACAAAATCTTTGAGGTTGATATTTAAAACATTTATGTGGTTAAAAATCAGCTTTTAGCATAGCTGCCAGAGTAATGCTGGGATACAAGCTGACAAACAGGAATAAGGGTCTTTCTGCCGACACAGCAAGAGTGAGTTGCAGGGCATAGAGAGATTGGGTCTCCAATGTGTATTGCTGTCACAAGAGGGTGCAGGGGGAATCAGGTCTCTGGTTAATTTTATCCAGGGGAACCCAGCCATACTAAATCAATCCTGTTTACTTTCGACCAGCTAGCTTAGTCTGGGTAAATGTGGCTGAATATCCTCCTAATGACAACAAGGTAAAAAGGAATCCAGTTATCTTAGCCGCTCAGCAGGTCTTTGAATATCTATATCTACATCTATACCATCATGTAACTATCTCTTGTGACTTTGATTGGCAACTGTTGGAAACAGGATGCTGGGCTCGATGGACCCTTGGTCTGACCCAGTATGGCATGTTCTTATGTTCTTATGATGTCATTTAAAGCAAGAATACGTGCTGATTTAATGCAGCCTTTATGTGTGACGTGACTCTGAAATAATCCCAAGCATGCTTTTCATGCCATAGGCAATCCCTGACAAAGTAGGACTCCTGAATTGCAGAAGAGACCGTTGAGCAGAACAGGACATATTGCAAGTGAATATTTTAAAATTACTAATACATAAGACTTGTGATTTTCAGAGATTCTCATTTGGCATGGCGCAGAGAGTACAGTGAGGGCTCAGAGCTGACAGCAGCTCGACGTCCATCTGCTGCCAGTAGCTGCGGCTGTACATCAGTTTCCAATGTTTTGGGGAGAAAATCTTTTATTCAAATCCTGCCGAAATGTCTGTCTTGTCTCAGTTATTAACAATAGAAGGAATCAGTGATGCTGGCAGCTCAGAGTCCTTATCAGGTTCTGAGCCTTGCCAAATGAAATTCACCTCCCCCTCCCCCCCAAAAAAAAATGGAAGCTCTACTAATAAGCAATTATCTATTTTCTGCTTAACCTGCTAATCCTCTGTTTTTTCTTTTTCTATTTTAGATCTAACCACCTCCATTGGGAGATTATTTTATGCATCTTCTGCCCTTTCTCTTAAGAAATACATCTTTATATTAATTTGCTATTGTGTTCCATGAGATAAGGCTGACACTTTTAAAACTGTAATATTTTTGGAAAAAATGAGCAGGACCAAAGCAGCTTCTTTCATTTAATAGATAAACTTCCTGTATTTTGAAATAACTGTCTAATATTTTCCAATTAAAAGCTACTTATAAAGGTCCAGCACGGCCAGTGGAAGCAATAGGCAGCCTAGGCAGCCACCAAGAGCATCACCGTTCTGGGGCCGGTGGTGACAGTATTGCCTTTTTCTCATCAACGGAGGTCTAATTGTCACATTTCTTCCGGGCCCCATGAACAGAAAGAAAGAGATGATATAGCCGGAAGGCGAAGGCTGCAGCAGGGTACTGCTCAGCCAAAAAGAGAAGACACTGGTGCAGTATCAGCTGTGCGGGTCCAGAAAAGCAGGAAGGGGAGCAGTGTCTACCATGCAGGCCGAGAGCAGCAGGAAGGGGAGCAGTGTCTTCTGTACAGCCGAGAGGAGCAGAATGGGAAGCAATGCCTGTTGAGCAGGAAGGGGATCATTGTCTACTCTATTGCATAGGCCAAGAACAGCAGAATAGGGAGCAGTGTTTGCCATGCGGCTGAGAGGAGCAGAATGGGGAGCAGTGTCGGCCATTTGGACTGAGAGCAGCAGAAAGGCAGAGAAGGATAGGCCCGTACCACCCAAAAAAAAGTAGTCGTTCCATCTGCCAAAGGCTACTGTTGCCGCTTGGGCTTCCAGAAGGGGTGTGTATGAGTGAACATGATGAAAAGGAGTGTGTGAATGCTCAGTGAGCATGTGTGAAAGAAAGTATGTATGTGTGAGTGAGTGAGCTTATATGAAAGAGTATATGTCTGAGTGAGCTGTGAGAGAGAGAGCATGTGTGTGTATGAATATGAGAGAGAGAGAAGAGAAAGTTTGTGTGTAACAACTCTTCCTTCCTTTATTAATCCATGACATATTCTCAGGGCACTTGGAAATAAGTAGGCCAATATTCAATAAGACATTTAGTGGACAAATTATCTGGCTAAATTTATCCAGATAACTTGTCCCGTATATTCAGCGGAATAAATGTCCCGCTGTAAATACTTGACTGAAGTTATCCGGCTACTACCTGGCTATGTTTTAATATAGCCGTTCAGGTTTTTTAATTATCTGGCCTTGTGTGGCCGGATTACTAACTACTTAAATGGATATCTTCAAAAAATATCCTTGCCGGGAGCAAGGGATATTAACCTCTAGCGCTGGAAGGGTAAACTGAGTGTAGTTTATGCTTCCAGGCCTGCCTGTCAGAAACAGAGCTGAGTTTAAACTTTGGTCCTGGCAGGGATCTTTTGGGGTATTGGGGTGAGATGGGATTGGAGAGACAGAGGGGTAGTGTGTGCAGTCAAGCCTATTGGTTCTGCAGAGGGGGAGAGGTGGAAGGTCCAGGGGAGAGGGAAGGATTTTCAGGATGATTATGACAACGGAGAAGGGGTAGTATGGGGAGGCCCCGCCCTTCAGACCGCAACATTTAAATTAATGTAGGAGGGGTTTGGGGGGTGGGGCAGGGGGCATGATCTGACAGGGCCATTTATTGCATTAGGTTGGGAAAGGGAGAAAAAAGCAGTGGGACAAGAGAAAAAACATTGGGATTAAACATAGTAAGAAAAACAGTGGGATTTAAGCAAGAGGATTAAACTAATTCTGACAGAATCCTTAGGATGTAGAACCAAAAAATCAAAGGATAGATTGAAAAGATATCGACAACAAAAAAACAGTCTTGGACTAACAGAAATACTAGAATATACAATATACCAAATATAATGAACTTATCAAAATAATATGAATAACTGAACTGTGAGATACCTTTAAAGAATGGATGGATCTTTTTAAAAACGTTTTTCTTTCTTCACTTAAGGTGTGATATAGCTAATGTTTTGAAATGTTTCTAGAATATGTCCTTTAGAATAAGAGCTATACACATTTGCTGGTGTTTGTGAGAGGTTATAAATTGTTTTAGAAAGGACAACGTGATATATGTGGATTAATTTTACACACAAAAAGTTTATATATATATATATATATATATATATATATAATAAGTGTTATGTGTCTGAATTTTACAAGAAAAAATATATATACGTATATAAAATAAATTTAAAAAAATAAAGATTTTCTATTAGGGTTGAAACATATATTAATGATTAGCATAAATGCTTTAGTATAAAGACACTAGGTTATGAATATTGTGAAAAAAAACAGATTATTGCTGTCCTTGTGTTAGATTTGTGTAAATGAGACTGGGTACAGCTGGGTTATAAAATAAAGCAGTGTATCAAATACGAATCAAGCTACAAAAAACATGAATAATTCATCTCGGCATTGAGCCCTGAAGGAAAAACAGTCTGTAAACGAAAAATCCAGAATTGTTCTCTTTGTAACAGATGCCTTGAGACATCCCCTCAGCGCCAATTGGGAGCAACATGCTCAATAACAGCAAACCTCAGATCCTCAAAAGAATGATTCAATTGCAAGCAATGTGAAACCAATTGGGCAGTAATCCATTGGCTCCTTAAAGAACTCTGATATTCTACTATCCTCACCCCGACTTTACAGGTGATTTTCCCAAAGTATGCCATATCACAGGGACAAATGACAATGTCCACCAACCCAGAGGACATACAATTCATGATGTCTCTAAGGTAGATCAAAAAATTCATTGGATGGACTTGAATAATGTCAGTGTCCAATGGAACCTCCCAAACAGAGCATCTGCCACAGGAGCTATGTCGACCGCTGTGGCTTTTTGCAATCAGCTGCACACTAAAATATGAAACCACTAGTTTATCTCATAAATTTTTCCCACGGGTGTAAGCAGTTCTTGGAGGAGTCTGAAATTCCGGATATAGTTGTAGAACGTGCCAGTATCTCAGTATGGCTGTATGGACTTCATTCATTCTGTAGGAGAATGGCAGAACACGTGATCTTATCTTCAATTTCTTGTGAATGAGGTAAAAATAACCAAAGACTTTTGTCAAAATTTCGCATGGAGAAAGGCTCTACAGATGATCTTCTTGGAATAGCCACAGTTAGCAAACCAACTTTTCATATAACTTGTTAGTTTGAAAAACTGCTGGCACTTATCTGTAGTTCAGATTTACCTAAGAAAGTGACTAACAGATAAACTGTTCTTAAGAGCCCATGGATGGGAACTGGTTTGCAGAATATTGTAATGAGAAAGTGATCTTCAGTCTTTCTAATTGTTAAATCTAAGAATGAAATCTCTTGTTCTTTTATTTCCATGGTAAACTTGAGAAATTTGTCCAGATTATTGAGCCAGTTTCCAAACTGAACAAGAGAGGTTCTGGATCTGTACCATAAAATGAAGATATCAATGATGTGTTATTGATAAAACAAAAGTTGTTGATGGAATAGATGGGAGTCCCACCACTGTGCCTTGAAGTAACCCATATATAGGTAAGCTAAATTGGGGACATAGTGGCCCCCTTCGTGTTCCATTAATCTGGGGAAAGAAACATTCATTAAATGCAAAGTAGTTGTTAAAGCGATGTGCAAAATGTTTAAAAAAAAAACCCAGTAGGTATTTTATGCAGATATGGGCATAGTTCTAAAAAGGATACTGCCACTTCTATGGTCTGTGCTTGTGGAATGCTCATATACAGGGCTTGCACATAAAGTGTTGCTAGCCAAGTGTCAGACATGTCACAATGTATACTTTCAAGTTTCACTATCATGTTTTGGGAGTCTTTGACATGACATGTTAAAATAGGGACAAATAATGCCCAAAAAAAGTCAATGAAATGAGACAAAGGTTCCAAAATTGAGCCCCAACTCAATACAATTGGTCTTCCAGTGGGGTTGGTTAATGATTTGTGGATCTTAGGTAAACAATAGAACACAGGGACTCATGGATGTTTTAATTTCAAAAAGGTTACTTCTTTTTTTGTAAGGAAACCTGTGTCAAAAGCTGTATTTTCCAATGTGCCAATCATGTCCTGAAGATCTTTCATAGGATCACAAGTAAGAGGAAGATAATGCTTAGTATTGGCCAATAGGTGTTCAACTTAAATTTGATACAGATTACAGTCCATGACCACTGTCCTGTCGCCTTTGTTGGCTGGTTTTATGACAATATGTAGAGAGAATCAAAGTTCTTATAATGCCTCCAATTGTGCAGTGGACAAATTTTGAAAATGCCTATGCAGTGTGTTATCAACATTTCTTATTTCATTAGACACCAACAATTGAAAAGTTACAATCACCGGATTGTCAGGCCCTGGAGGTAACCAAGTGAAGGATTGCACAAGACTGAGCAATCAACCTCAGTATTGGGCTGTAGGGCAAAAAAAATGTTTGATCTTGAGAGTTCAGATGAAATAGTATATACCCTTTCTGTTTTTCCATTGTTGCACTGCATACAGAGTCTAGTTTGCTGGGTTGTCCAGTTTAGTTTTTGTCTGCACATTTCTATTTTCACTTTATGGTCCTTTTATTCTGTATTTGATGAGGGTCTGTCTGTGTTCTACGTTTTGAACAAGGTGGGGTATTCTGCTAGCATGCAGTTTCTGTATAGGGATCCATAGCAACATGACGTTTTCTGCTTTCCTAACAGATGATTTGGTGTTTTAAGACCTGTGTAATATTTGCAGTGTTGCCTTTACTAGGTAGGTTTGTTAATGTTTGAGTGCTGGTAGTTAGTACTATTTTGTTATGGGAGGTTTACTATATTATACTTATTTATTCATGGCTTTCTGAGGTCCAAGCCCATACCCAACCTGCATTACAATAGGCCTAATACATATGAGTTTCAAGTTTTTTAGATTTTTTTTTGCAGAATTTTCTGGTTGGCATCACAGCAGTGCATGTAAATAAAATATACATTTCAAAAATGATAGTTTTACATCAGAAGACTGTACTTTGAATATCCATTTTCATGTAAAATTTATTATAAATGCATAATTTTTCATTGTGTATGGGGAGGATGGAGCTGGGGGACACAAGGCTATAAGGTTTGCCAAGGGTGCCTAATACTTTTGTACCGGTCCTGAGGTCCAGTGATGTTTCTTTATTTTGGATCACAGCATTCAAAAGCTGATATGGCCTGCCTGTATGAATACATAACTCCATATATTCACATCATCTCTCCTCTCATAATCTAGACTATGGTTATTGAAATGTTTTGCTAGATTTTTGAAGAGTTCTTGCATTGTTTATAATCACTGTAGTTTCTTAAAGCTGGCTACTACATATCACTTCTCATTACCTATAGGTGTGGAGTGAACTATATAAATTATTTCACTTGAGAGCAGACCTGATGGCATAATGACAGTGATTCACACTTCTGTGCTAGAGATCTGGCTTCAGATTCCAAGCCTGACCTCGGATTTTTTTATGACTCATGATTGAGGATGCTGCAGAGAAAAATATTTGTAGCTCCAGTGGAAGGAAGCCCCAATCACAAAATCCTAACATCCAGTCCACTGCCTGGAATAAGAGAGCTTGAATATCGGGTTCCAGATGATACTGCTGTTTGTGGCCTCTGGCTGTATATTGTTGCTAAAATAGCTGGTTTAGATGGAAGATATGTTAAAGACAGAGAGAAAAATACCAGGCAGTTGCAAATAAAAACTTGTGATGTTAAAGTCCTAGTTTGTCAGGTTGGATGGCCCTAGAGGTGTAGCCCCCAAATTGTTGGTTCAATGTGTTTATTTGCTTTGGGGATCTCTTTTTCATCTGGATTCAATTCGATAATTTTTTTTTTTTTTTTGGATGGGTCAATTTGTTTACTAAGCCAAAAAAAATTAAAATAGAAAGAAAAAACAAAACAAAAACATTTTAAATGCTAAAAAAAAGTTACATCTGGTAGCCATAGTTGGGCCATGCTGGGACAAATACAGGGCCCTAAGGCCCTGTGTTGAGGCCTGGTCCAGGTGAAGGTGCTGGGACCTGGCTCTGAGACCTGGTACTGGCACTGAGGCCCAGTCCTAGTGCTGGATCCAGGCCTTGAGGCCCTGTTCCAGTGCGGGACCCATTTTCAAGCCCAGTCTTGAGGTCAGGTTCCAGTGCTGAGGCCTGGCCCTGAGGCCTGGTTTCGGCACTGACCTAGACCTGTGGCTTGGACCCTAGTGCCAACAGGTGCTGAGTTGAGGCCTCAGTTCCAGGTTCTGGCACTGTGTCTAGGCCTCACATCAGGATGAAGCCTCTCCATTGGGCCCAGCCCAGATCTAGGCTTCAGCACCAGGCTTGGCATCAAGACCTGGTCCTGCCAGAGGCCTGTTTTATTTTTTAAGTGCAGCAAATATGAAAATACCTGAAAGTTTTTGGAGATTTTCATAGGATGCCATTTTTGGTTTGTTCCATTTGGAGCAAAAAGTGCAAACTGAAAATGGCCTCATTTATTGCACTTATTGCTTTCATTAAAAATGAATGTTAATCCCTACAAACTATGCTGAGATTAGGGTCTAAATGATGGTTTGTTAATAGACAAGTTGATAACATAGACATTACCTGATTTATGATGTACTGCAGGTAGAAATCAACAGGTAACTTTAATCAAGTATTCAAATATTCACAGTTGGGGAAAAGTTTAAATTCAGTCCACTACCCAGTCTAGGTTAGTTTCCACAGGAATTCCTTTTTATACACAAACATAGTCAATAATTGAGATACAATATCAATTTACAAGATTAACACTTCAAGACTTTCACATCTCATAAATGAGTATACCTAGGATTAAGAGCTCACAGGTTTTTTTTTTTTGCCAGGACCTCACACCATTCCTTGGCCTCCTAGATGTATTATATTCTAGGAACATCTTCCAGGTGTCACAACATACCTTTTGAATTCCCTGAGGACTAATCTGGATCCTCAAGGTCAGGGCCATATCTTAGGCTATGAGTAGTCTGAACCTGGTTTTCTCAGAACTGTTCTGTGGCTCTACACATAGATAACCAACCCTAAAGCAAGCAGACCCTTGTTCAAGGCTGGCTATAACACTTTTTGCCTTAACGTCACCTCCCAACTAGGGGTGATCTTTGGGCTCTCTAAATGGTCATCTGAGTCTACATTTGGAGGCACATCAGCAACAGGGTCCAAATCAAGAATTTCTGCAATAGAAATGTAGTAAAGTGCCTCCTGTAGGGAAAAACTTGGTCCTGCCTTTAGAAATAGGCTGGAAAGGCACAGAGTCTGAATCAAGTGCAGGCTTGGCTAATGTAGATTTGGAATCTAGGATGGAGTCTGGTCTAGGAACAGCTTGGACTGTCATAGATACCACGCTAATTTCAGGGTTGTCTCATGCAGGCAATCTGATGCAGCTTCTGCCTTGGGCAGTGAGTCCAGTGCAGCCTTGACCAGAGCATCTTCCATGAAGTCTATTTATTTATTTATTTATTTATTTATTTATTTATTTCACTTTTATATACCAGTATTCAAGAAAATTATCATATCGGTGTCAGGCTGTGACTGATTTTGGGGCTGCATACCCAAACAACATAAGCTCAGCTTTCAGTTTTGCTTCAGGCATAGGTTCCTCTTTATGAAAACACATTTATTTGTTCAGATACGGTCTGTAGACTGCTGTCTTTGGTAACTGAAGGCTCCACAGCATTGGCTGCAGCAGAGGCAGAGGTACCAATTCTGTCCAAAAGAGTCTGGACCTTCTGCATATTGTGTTTTACTAGTGTAATAATTTCAACTAGATCAGAAGAGTCCCATTCTGGTTCAGGGTTGGACTTCAAAGCATCAGGGGCCAAGTTAATTTTCCAATAAGGAGCATTGTGCAGTACCTCCTGAAGGCACAGAGCCATGGTTAGCAGTTGGTCTAATCTCTTTGAAAGCTGGATTCCAGGCAGACTGCTTTGGCTGACTGTCCAGAAATGGGTTTCAAGCCCAGGTATGGTCACGTCACCCGGTTCCCCAAATCTCTCAGCCAAAGCTGTGAAATACCCTTTAAAGTCCTGTAAGGCTGGGCAGTTTTTTTAGTGGTCACCACCAATCTAGAGCTTCACCTTTGAGTAGGAAGCTTATTGACTTTACCTTGATCACCTTATTACTGAAGTCAGGTGGAACATAAGAACATAAATGCTGGGTATTCTATGCTGGGTTTTGTATCGCTATTCAGATGCCAAGTCACCTAGTCTCACAAGGTCATTTTGCAGTTCCTCACAATTTGCTGCTCTTTTTTTGTGTCATCTGCAAACTGGAGGAATATAAATATTAAATAAAACAGGAGATAAAATAGCCCCCTGAGGGACCTCACAATCCAACTGTAAAGGGGACGTGGAATCCCCAACCCAGACCACTGATTGAGTCAAAGTCAATAAAAAAGACTGAAACTATAACATAACTCTGTCTCCGACACTAATGTCCATGAGCCTAGATAGCACGATTTCAAGATCAATGGTGTCAAAAGCAGCCGAAAGGTCTAATAAAATCAACAATGAAGGATTACCTGCATCAGCACTCAAACACAGATCATTCACAAGTGCAAGTAGAGCAGTTTCAATACTAAAACCTACCCAAAAGCCTGATTGATGGGATCTAAACTGTCAAACCAAATAAGAAAGCTATTTAATTGTGTGAGGAAAAGCCCTCTCCATTAATTCTGATTTAAAAAAAGGGAGATTAGCAATGGGCCTATAGCTATTAAACTTATTCAAATCCAAAGTAGATTTTTTTTCAATAGTGGTTTAATCAAAGTGGACAAATACAAAAGGAAAAGAAGCCACTGCCAACAAGGCCTTAATAACAGGTTTATAAATCTCCAAGCAACACTCCTGCCTCGTTAACCAAGGAGGAGGAACATAGGTCCAAGGAACAAAACATTTTGTGAGCTGATTGAAGTAAATGAAGAACATATGATTGTTCCTATAGCTCCAATTCTCCTCATAAAGCAGAAGAAGAATGTAATAGCTTAGGAAGCAAATCTTCTGAAATACAGCCAACTCTCTAGGCAAATCTTGCAAACTTATTCCATGAAAAATGACAAAAAAGCAATTCATGTCAGATAATAATAAGGAATGAACTGAAAAAAGATCGGTATGGCAAGCCTTCCCTTTGCTAAAAGCATGTTGACTCTTCCCCATTAAGCTATGTCTATCTATATGGCCAGCAATTTTGTTTTTTAAGAATATTTTCTACTATTTTGCCTGGCACGACATTAATCTCACCAGTCTATAGTTTCCTAAGTCACCCCTGAATCCCTTTTTAATAAATGGCATGTCATTGGCCATTTTCAAATTGTCAGGTATTGTGGCTATTACAAATTATAACTTACAGAGTGCTAGTACCATGTTTGCAGTTTGATGCTTGTGTTCTTTTAAGGATTATGAAATGGATGTCATCAGGTCCTGATGTTCTGTTACCCTTTAATTTGATCCATTATATCTATTATCACAGAGATTTGTTTTAATTGCTCAGAAGCATTACCATCAAAAAAAGCTTCAGGTGTGTGTGTATGTTCCCAACATCCTCCTCAGTAAATTGATTCGATTTTTCTCTTATTTCCTTATCCTCCCTAAACATGCCTTGTACCTCTCAGTTATTTAATGACCCAACTGACTTTCTCACAGGCTTTTTGCTTCAAATTTACTTGAAAATTTGCTATTATTAATTTTTTCATCTCTGGCAAGCTTCTTCTCAATTCTTCTTTGACCTGTCCTACTACTGTTTTACATCTAATTTGCCAGTGCTTATGCTTTTGCATATTTTTTTCATTTGAGTCTATTTTTTGAATGATGGCTTTAACTGCATCTTTCACTTCATCATAAAACCATGTTGGAAGCAAGTATTTAAATGTACGCCAATATGGTACAGTAACAACATTGATGAGACTTTGCTAATAGCTATCTTCTAGTATATATCACCAACCAAAGGTAGTGCAGGTGTGGTAGAGAGTATGAGGAAGTCCCCTTGATCACAAGCAACAGCAGGTCACATCACTTTTTACTCTTATGCAGTGTGGACTCTCTCTCCTCCACACCTCTGGGACTCCTCAATTGTCACCCAGCAGGCTATATAAGCTTTATTTATAAGCTACTTTCTGGGATGACACTGAGTTCTAGGAGGCTGCTAGTACACTGAGGTCCCTAATCTTTAGGCGGGGTAGTGGACATGTGAAGTGGCTACAGTTAGCTGCAGAACTGTCCCCTGTATTCAGCAGGATAATTGTGCCACCTAATCTATTCACCCTAAACTTACGCAGCTACATATGGCCAGGTAACTGTAAGCCTAACTGGCCAACATGTAAATATGGCTAAGTAAGCCTAAAGGGATCTGGCCTTGTGTGGCTGGCTCACTGTCTACTTACATTCTGAAGATATATGGGTAAGTAGCACTTCATCTAGAAAAACATAATATGAAATTGGGGTCCTGGCAGGCCTCATGCCATCCCTCTCTCCAGGTATCATCAACCCACTGCCCCAGATCCCTCCCCTAAACCCTTTATCATGTCAATTTGAAAGTAGATAGCACTGCGCCAGCACTTGACCTCCCCCCTTCCCGCCATCCCTGCCCCAACCCAAAAAGTGGACATCATCTAATGCCCCTCAAACCTCTACCTCCTCCCCAGCACTTGATGCTCTCCCACCCGCCCACCCAAATACCTTAACAAATAGGTCCACTAAAGGTACTAGGTAGGAGAGCATTAGGTGTGGGGGAGGGGGTAAGAGTTGTAAACCATAGCCAGATAATTACTTATGTGGCTATAATGTAGCCAGCTAAATGGCAGAATATGGCACATTAGTTATTTAAAGTGATAACTTTAGAGGTGTTCATCTAAATGGCTTTTGATGATGGACCTCAGGATATATAATGTAGTGGTATAGAGAAGATGGTGTATAGTATACTCTCAATGAATGCACACAGCAGACCCTGATGCAGGCAAAACTCACATGCTTTCAATGTATTCCACAACAGCAGGACATTACACACAATAGTAGCTGTGATGTGTGTACAATTCTGCTTCATTGGAACACACTGAGAACTGTAGCTACAGGTGTGCCACTCCCACACTCTATGCTTGCATTTCACAAGTGAAGCTAGGGCTATTTGGCATAGGAAGACAGTGGGAACCATATGTTAGCCCCACCTCCCATTTGCCAAGCAATGGTGTTTTGTCATAGGCTCACATCCAAGCAGCAGCTTTCAGCTCTACTCACCTACAGCTCACCAGTAACCATGATGTCCCAGTATTTCTTACTTTGCCATCTGGTGCAGCCGTAGTTGAATATGCAGCATGAACATGTACAGCAAAGAGTTCCTTAGTAGCCTTCCCCCAGAGTGTACACTATACTGTAAATGGGTATTCCATGTTGAAAAGCAATATGCTGCTTGCAGACTCTCTTGGTTTGTTTACAAGGATAGGAACAAAGTAGCTGAGGTCTAACCTTGGCCATCAACACAGAGGGTATAGCATAGTATTTGTAGCACAGTGCAGGTGTTCATATTCACTGTAGGTGTTCTCTACCACATCTAGGCCTAATAAACTATTGTGGGCCTGATAGAGTATACACTATCAGCTTGTGGGTCGTTAGGGCATATGAAACTATCACACCCCCTTCATTCACATTAAGTAGTGTTGGCTTCCGAGCAAAGGTAAAGATATGCATGGGTAATTGTGTAAATATATACAGACACCAGGCATAAAGACATATATAAAAGTTGTGGATGTTAATGTCTGGATGTGTGTATCTAGCTCTCTGCCACTCAGGGTATGTGGTGCCACTGTGTACAAAACTGCTTGCTATCTGCCTCAATGGAAATGCATATATGCTAATGGATTCCTTTGGGCACCTTCATAATCCTAAAGTGGACCCTTACAGACAGAGTGTAGCTGTGTGGCTTCATTCTTAAAATGCCTCACGAACATATGTGTGTGTTTTGGGGTGTATCATTAATACATGTCAGCTAATTACAATGCAGCTAAACTGTTTCACATTGGTGGAAAGGACCCTTTGGCTATTTCTTAATCTTGCATAAAAGATGACATTGACCCATACACATGGGCCTACAGGCTGCAACTAATCTCTCAGGGAGCATATTCCCCTCCCACCCCCTGATTGCCAGAGAATGACACGACACCCAGACTTAGTTACAGTGAGACCCACACAGTGACAATAACTGACGGACAAACACACCCAACAACCAGACCCTCATAAACCACAGCAAGCCACAAAGCCCACAAGGCAGACCCTCACAGTGACTAGCACATACCACACATACAGGCCGGTGCTGAGATGTGCTGGTAACCCAAGGCATAGGTGCAGCAGGAACCCTCATATTGTGTATCAATTCTTAACTGCTGATGCAGCAAGCAGTTTCATCCTTAGAAAAATAAAAACAATCCTAATAGAAGTTCCTCTTAGCACTCTAACATATGAACTCTATGCTCATGAGTCCAGTACATTTCACATTGTAACACAGTAAGCAGCGGTGGATGCACACACACACACATCCATTTACTGGGAGACTTTGAAAGTCTGGGAGCTGATAATCTCCGAGACATTACCCACTAAGCTGCTACTTTGCCTAAAAAGAATGAGGATCTCTGCCTGTGTGGCACAGTGCCCAAGCAACATAGTGGGAGTTGTCAAGAAGTGGCAACTACAGCCAGATATCATCACTATTTCAAACGCATCCAGCAAAGTGGGGCTGGATATCTGAGCTCTTGCCAATGTTCTCAACCACCTCTTGGCTGAAAGAATAAACAGGGTTAGACCAAGTTGGAATGTTAGGCTACAATGTGTGAGGCCATTTTCTAACCGCCTAAACATTAAAATACCTGTTAACGAGGTGATGTATCTCCTAACGAATGTCGGTATACAAAAACTTTAAATAAATAAATAAATAAAATAAATAAACTTCCATCCTAAAGAATGGAAGCACAGGATTGCTTGTGGCTAAATCCAGTGTGTGCTAATTGGGTGCACGCACTGTGCATGCTCTAGTGCATGCATTGGTGTGGTAAGGAAGGAAATAATGAGACCTATACCACCCCCAGACACAGATATAGACAGAAGCATACACAGCACATCACTTACCCAGTCACACACAAACACAACCAGACACATACAAACACACACACACACACATGTTAGGAAATTGTTGTTTACAGACTTTCTCCAGCACTTGGGAAACCTACAGAGGCAATAAATTGCTGTTCCTGGCCTATCCATCATCAAACATCAATAACATCTGTGCCAAGCTTGTACCTACCTTCTGATGAGATAGTCAGAGTCATTTCTACTCATAGAAGACTGTCTACACCAGGCAACCTTCAAACACCTGTGAAGCATTTATGCTTATAGATTCTTCCTTGTAACAGACATAGTCACCTCCAGTCCTCTGGTGCTAAAAGATGCATGTATTTCAACAAAACATCAATAAAAGTGCAGAGGACATCATACTTTCCACAAGATACCTCCGGGAGCAGGTTGGCTATGTTGTTTCCACAGTGGTAGTCTTCAGAAAGAGTCTTGTTGTAGGCTCATGAGGTCATCAGCTGACAAACCTTCTTTTGCCCTAATGCTATACACAAGCTGTTGATTTTGAGTCTATCAGCACATCTACCTTGGTCTTAGTAGCCACAAAGTCAAAAAAGCATGAACACCACAGGAGACACATCCAATAGGATTGCAACTCTGCTATGTTGGACTTAAGTTCTGTCAGAACATGACCTTTTCCAACTCCTGCCTCAAACTTGTATACAGCTGAAAGATTGTGCCTCTGCTTGGAAGTTGACAATTATGATAGCATGTCTCCCCTGGAGTCCTCAGCCTAGGCATTTTAACGGTTGCCACATATAGGATAGGGAATGTAACTGATACTAGCATTCAGAACAAACAACTCTGCAGACTTTTATTTTCTTACATAAAGCTGGACAATATGAATAGCCCAGAGCTGGACAGGCAAAGGTCCTTGCTGGTTCCTGATATCTCAAAATTTCCCTATGGTTAACTGTGACATGTCAAGGTAGGTTTACAACTTCTAAAACAGCTTTGCTTTTTCTTCAGTGAGATGAAGCTTTGTTCTGTGACATGTGGGTTCTACTACTATTATCACAAAAGAAACTATGGCCTATACATTTCAGAGGTTTCTAGCTATACCATGTGAAGGCATGACATTATCCTATTGCCAATCCAATCTTCAGATAGTCAGACCATCATCTTTCAATAGCCTCCCTATGCAACTAACATTACCAATATTTTCAAAATCGTCAGAAATCGGGGGCTCCCCCAAAACGATAGGAAAACCCCACGATATTGTTCATGGGGGTTCTCTAATCGTTTTGGGGGAGGGCAGGAAAAACGGCACACAAAAATAACCCCTAAACCCACCCCGACCCTTTAAAACTAATCCCTTAGCTTCCCCCACCCTCCCGACTCCCCCAAAAACTTTTTCAGGTACCTGGTGGTCCAGTGGGGGTCCCGGGAGCGATCTCCCGCTCCCGGGCCGTCGGCTGCCACTAATCAAAATGGCGCCGATGGCCCTTTGCCCGTACCATGTGACAGGATATCCGTGCCATTGGCCGGCCCCTGTCACATGGTAGGAGCACTGGATGGCCCGTGCCATTTTTAAAGATGGCGCCAGCCATCCAGTGCTCCCTCCATGTTACAGGGGCCAGCCAATGGCACGGATACCCTGTCACATGGTAAGGGCAAAGGGCCATCGGCGCCATTTTGATTAGTGGCAGCCGACGGCCCGGGAGCGGGAGATCGCTCCCGGGACCCCCACTGTACCACCAGGTACCTGTAAAATGTTTTTGGGGGGGTCGGGAGGGTGGGGGAAGCTAAGGGATTAGTTTTAAAGGGTCGGGTGAGTTTTTTGTTTATCGGCTCAGGCGCAGCCAATAAACAAAACCGCGATCGGGCCGGACGAAAAAAAAAAACGATGTGAATCCGAACCAATTCCGGTTCAGATTCACATCTCTAGTTTCTGCTACACACTCACCCAGTCATAGGACCAGTGAGTAAAAGAAAGATACATATGTGAGAAGCCAGAACCACTCTACGTGACTCTCTTCCATGCAATGGGAAGGACTAGATTATGACTAACAGGCAAAGTAGCATTGTAAAACATTTTGCCGAAGCTGGCTACCAGTCCATATGTTCTCCCCGGCTTGTGCAGGGAGATATAGGGGATCCTCAAGTAGATCTGGAACAAGGTCAACTGGGATACCATAGCATAGAGGAAGATTATGAAATACACTGCAGATAAGCACTATATCTACTACTCTGGCTCAGCCATACAGTAAAGCATTTTTTCCAAACAGTGAAATCTACTTTTTAGTTCTCCAAAGGTGCATTGTATGATACAGCAGATAGAACATAAGGCCTCATTGTAACTTGCCTCTCCTGGTGTGTTGGGAATAGAGGCAGGTATGAGAAGCCAGGTACTGCAACCATATCCTGAATCTCCTGCAGCAAAGAGAAAATGGCTGCATCACTTACACCGTCTTTTCTTTGTTATATCACTGCCAACTCACAGCATGCTATAATCATCCCCTTGCTTGCTGCCTGGACCTGACCTTGCCTTGAATTCTGACTATACCCTGTCTGCTGTCTACCCTGCCTGTCTTAGATTGCCCTCAGAAATACTTGAATCCTGCCAGCCACCAGAACCCAAGATCTCAACCTGCAGGGGAGGTGAAGCTCCAATCTGGTCCACTTCAAGGCACATTCTCCAGCTGCTGGCATAGATCTCATGGGTTCACCCACAAGGCAGCATCAAATATGCGAAAGCACTAAGGGCTCACACTCATGCCATTCTTTACAAATATCCTAGGGAGGATATTCATTTTTATATATGATAACCCTATTTCTACCTACTCTAGATTATTGCAATGCTTTGTTGATTGGGCTTTCAAAGAATGCATTATGGGGTGGATTTTAAAACGGTTACGTGCATAAGTTACGCGCGTAACCCTTAAACCCCCCCCCCCCCCCTGCACGCGCCGAGCCTATTTTGCATAGGCTCGGTGGCGCGCGCAAGCCCCGGGACACGCGAAAGTCCCGGGGCTTTGCTAGGGGGGGGCGTGTTGGGGGGGGGCGGCGTGACGTTCGGGGCAATCCGGGGACGTGGTGCCGGCCCGGGCGCATTCCAGGGGGCATGGCCGAGGCCTCTGGACCAGCCCCCGGGTCCGGTGATGGCGCGCCAGCGGGCCACCAGCGCACGCGAGTTACACCTGCCTCGAGCAGGCGTAACTTTTGCAATAAAGGTAGGGGGGTTAGATAGGGCTGGGGGGGGGGTGGGTTAGGTAGGAGAAGGGAGGGGAAGGTGGGGGGAGGTGGAAGGAAAGTTCCCTCCGAGGCCGCTCCGATTTCAGAGCGGCCTCGGAGGGAACGGGCAGCGCGAGCAAGGCTCGGCACGCGCAAGGTGCACAAATGTGCACCCCCTTGCACGTGCCGACCCCGGATTTTAAAAGTTACCGGCGTACTTTTGTTTTTTTAAAATGTACCCCTATGTGTGTTGAAAGTTTTTCAGAACTCAGCCACTTGGCTAATATTTTGGGCTGAGCAAGAGAGCTCATTTATCTGTTTCAAAAGAACTCTATTGACTGCCCATTAAGGAGAGAATCCGGTTTAAAATTGTGGTGCTGATTCACAACATGCTGAAAGTTGATCCTCTACCTCGGATAAATCCTATACTAGAACTGTGGTCTTCTCAAAGAGGACTCTTGGAAGTACCATCAGTGTGGTTGATCTGCTTCACTGGGTTGAGAGAGAGGCTTTTCTCTGTTACCAGTCTTATGTTATAGAGCTCTCTACCTTTGGCCTTAATGATCACAGAATGTAAAACAATTTTTAAAAGGCTGCTAAAGACATTCTAATTCCACCGAGCATTTGATGACTGAGGTTATGCAGTCATCATACCTGTTTGAGAGAGGCAGCTGAGTTTGTTACGTTTTATTTTTAAGGTGTTTTATGCTTTATATAATGTATTTTATTTATGAAAGTGAATGATGTAAGCCTCAAAGAGCTGTGTATAGTTCACATACATTTTTTAAATAAATAAATCCATGAGATAGAATGTGGAGCCTAATCCACAAGATCTTGCTTTATACTATATTTTTTGGAAAGGGTTGGAAGTTCAAGCTATATTGTTAATCCAGTTTACTTGGAATCCAGATACTTAAGAAAGTGAGAATGCTACTTTGAATGGAAGTCTCTTTTTAAGAACTTGTGCAATTGAAGAGCTATCAGTAGAGAAAGGGCGCAAAGACAGAACAGTGGATCCAAGATAGGCAATACAGATGTAGATTTAGAGAGAATTGGAGGGCTGGACCTGCATTTGGGGTGTGTGACCTCTGAGGCACTATAGGCTGCTATGTGCAAGAGAGTTCTGCTGCCTTCTTCCTTCTGCACCCTTTGTCTTCAGCTTGGAGAAGAGATGGCTGAGGGGGGATATGATAGAGATCTACAAAATTATGAAAGGACTTGTGTAGGTTATTTACTCTTTCAGATAATACAAGGATTAGGGGGCACTCCTTGAAGATAGCAAGTAGCACATTTAAAACAAATCAGACAAATTATTTTTCACTCAACGCACAATTAAGCTCTGGAATTCATTGCCAGAGGATGTGGTTAAGGCAACTAGTATAGCTGGGTTTAAAAAAGGTTTGGATAAGTTCCTGGAGGAGACATTCTTAAACTGCTGGTCTGACCCAGTAAGGCATATCTTATGTTCTTATGTTCATATGAAGTCTGCAAGAAGGATAAGACTCGGGAACACTGTGCAGAAGAATGGAGGCATCTATCTGTGTTGGTAGGTGAAGGAGAAAACTGCAGGGAGGAGGAGAGGCAAGAAATAAGAAGGGAATTCTGGGTGGAAGGAGATGGGGATGCTGGTCACTATGGAAAAGAGGAAGGGTAGTCACATGGTGAGGGAAGGGAAGGGTAGTCACATGGTGTGGGAAGGGAGACAGAGGGTGAGGGAAGTGTGGGGAGGAGAGAGATGGGTATATACTGTGCTGGATTCACTGCCACTGCCCAAGGAGGGAGTGTGATTCCAGAGCTGCTGCTGGGTTGGGTGCCAGTTAGCCTGGACAAAGTTTTTTCCCAGTGTTTATCCACTAAACACTCTTTTTTTTTTTCAGCAGGGTTGATTTTTTTGTGTGTTTATTGGTTAAAACTTATAAACAGAAGCCCTATTTAAATTGTGTTCTTTGCAATATTTCTAGCACAGATTTCTGTAAGATTCTCTGCTCCACATCAAGCAATCAAGCTGACAGTGGGCACTCGTGAATTTACCCACAGAAATCTGTACCTTTTTAGTGGCGAGAATTATATTTTGGGCTGCTACACTAATTTCAGGAACCATTATCATTTTTTTCAATATAATGTAGATGAAGGGCCTATCACACTGTGTTTATTAGCATTGTGTGTAAATAAAGTAGCATCTTAACCTCTGAGCACATGAATTTTTTAGTAACTGAAATGTAACTGGAATACATTTTCAAATGCCTGTTGTATGAAAAATAAAATAACAAAACTCTTAAAGCAGCAGGAAAATAAATGGAACAAAACGTTCCTGAGTACTCAGAAGGAGTCATTAAACTCATGTTTATAAACCCATTGGGGCATTATAGTATGCCTTTGTACTAAGAGTTCAGAACATAACCTAGTATTGCTTATGATTCATGAAGCTTAGGCTCAGTTTACAAAGGAACTAACTGAATTCAGACATATTTACTGTAACTGTTAAATTGCACTTCTGTAAAAATAAACTTGAAGCTGCTGAGGCATCCTGTTATCTCTACAATCCAGGCTTACATGCATTCGTTATTTTTAGCAGAGTTGTGAGGGCCTTCATAATTTCTAGAGAAAAGGCATTCTTTGTGATAGCAGGCTGAGGTCAGTTGAGGGATGTCAATTTTCTGTGTCCACCTTTGCGTTCCACCACAGTCTGGACAATCCCTCTAAAAGTGGCAGTAAATTCTGTCAAGCAGTTTTGTACCGCCTGTTCATCCTGTAGTCTACTCTCCACAGTTGCTTATTCACTAATGTTCCACTGCAATCCTCAGCTTTTTTATTTATGTAAAAACATTTCTAGTCCACTCTTTCAAAGCCAAAACTTGTCCAATGTAGATTACAATTGAGTATCCACAATTCTCATCACACGGCAATACAGATACAGTTTGAGACTCCCAATTTGTCTTGGTTAATTCAGCCCTGTTATCAACGGGAAAAGCAAGTTTGCTTTCCATAAACAGTGGTTTTTTTTTTATATAGCAGGATGAATCAGCCATGCAAAATACTTGCCCACCTCCTTGGAGAGTTGACTACCAATCTAGATTAGTTCTATAATTGGTTGAGGGGGCTCACGAGGCAATGCCTGCGTGGGAATTTCCATACATGTTCAGTAGAACAGAAAGCTCTATTAGCTAAGAGAGAGGGGTCCATTTGGTGCCATGCGATGACATCATACATATGTTATGGCTAATTTATCCTGCTTTCTATGGAAAACACCATTTATGGTAAGCGAGCCGGCTTTAGGCTGCAATAATCGAATTGAACTAGCAACTGAGTCTGTCTAGTACAGTAAAATCTAGACGCCCTAGCAGAAACGGAGATGCTAACAAAGCCAGCTGTGTCCTGCAGGATGCGCGCTCCTCGTGTTTACCAGGTTGGTGGTGACAGAATACTGTCCAGGAAAAACAGTGTCTAAGGAAGTGGAATGACCAGATATTGTTCACACTAGCAATGGTAGTTATTTAAATTATTACAAAGCTTTGAGGTTAGACATGGGATTGGAGGAGTGCTGGAAATGAACTAAGTAGTGGAACTTGTGTGTGCATCTGCCCAAGAAGATAGAGTATAAAGGAGTTGTAAGTGAAGTATTTGTTTTGTGCAGCAGGAGCCAAGAAAGCAAATAGAATGCTAGAAATTATTAGGAAAGGAATGAAGAATATATCATAATGCCTCTGTATTGCTCCATTGTGTGACCTCATCTTGGGTATTGTGTGCAGTTCTGGTCACCACATCTCAGCATTAGAAAAGGTACAGAGAAGGGCAATCAAAATGATAAAGGGGCTCAAATGATTCCCCTGTGAAAATAGGCTAAAGAGGTTAGGACTCTTCAGCCTAGAGAAGAGAAGACTGAGGGGAGATATGACAGATGTCTCTAAAATAATGAGAGGTCTGGAACAAGTAAATGTTAATCAGTTGTTTACTCTTTCAAAGAGAACAAAGACTAGGGGACACACAATGAAGTTTCTAGGTGATAGTTTCATTTAAAACTAATAAGAGAAACTGTAGACCAGCGAGCCTGACTTCTGTGCAAAGAAAAATCATGGAAACTATTCGAAAGATCAAAATCGCAGAACATAGGGATAGACATGGTTTAATGGGACAGAGCCAGCAAGAATTTACCCTAGGGAAGCCTTGCCTCATAAATCTGCTACAGATCTTTTGAAGGGGTTACCAAACATGTGCATAAAAGTGAGCAGGCAGATGTAGTGTCTTTGGATTTTGAGAAGGCATTTTGCCAAAGTCCCTCACGAGAAGCTTCTAAGAAAACTAAAAAGTCATGGGATTGGAGGCGATGTTCTTCTGTGGAATGCAAACTGGTTGAAAGACAGGAAACAGAGAGTAGGATTAGTCAGTTTTCAAAGTGGAAAAAGGAAAGCAGTGGAGGTGGCCGGTACAGTGGCCATTTGCTCCTGTGTCAAGAGATTGTGCGCCGGCAGGTTGCCAGTGCGCAAAACTTACGTCAGCTCAGGAGCTGGCATAAGTTCTAAAACAAGAAAAAAAAAAAGATAGGGCCTTCTAAGGAGTCGGGGAGGAGAGGGGAAGAGGGAGGGAGGGTAGGTAGGGAGTAGGAAAGTTCCCTCCCAGTCCGCTCCAATTAAGGAGTGGACTGGGAGGGAACTGGGTGAGGCCCGATCTCGTCACTGCACGTAAATTACAATTTTCAACCCCCCCTTGCACACGCTGCCCCAGATTTTATAACATGCATGCGCCGGTGTGCACATGTTATAAATTGTGTGTCCATATTTTTTAAAAATCTACCCCTAACTGTATAAATGATTTGGAAAGGGGAATGACGAGTGAGGTGATCAAATTTGCAGATGACACAAAATTGTTCAGAGTAGTTAAATCACAAGTGGATTGTGATAAATTGCAGGAGGGCCTTGCAAGACTGGAAAACTGGGAGTCCAAATGGCAGATGAAATTTAATGTGCACTAGTGCAAGGTAATGCATATAGGGAAAGTAAAGCATGCTCTAGTTACGCGATATTAGGTTTCATATTAGACAGGGCCGGAGGAACCACTAGGCGAGCTAGGCCTGAGCCTAGGGCGCTGCAATTTAGGGGGGTGCCATGGCAGGCGGCAAAATTTTGAAAGGGCAAAAAGTGCCCTTTCAAAATTCTGCCAGCCCCCGCCTCACTGTGCCACCCTCCCGACGCCCCCCTTGTGGTCCAGCGGAGGGCCCGGGAGCAATCTGCCACTCCCGGGGCTTTGGCTTCCACTAAGCAAAATGGTGCCGGTGGCCTTTAGCCCCTACCATGTGACAGGGACCAACCAATGGCACCGGTAGCCCCTGTCACATGGTAGGGGCTAAGGGCCACCGGCGCCATTTTGGTTAGTGGCAGCCGAGCAGCAGATCGCTCCCGGGCCCTCACCTGGACCACCAGATATTTTGTAAGTTTTATTTTGAGGGGGCAGGAGTCGGGGCTGCAGCTGGGGGTGGCGCAAGGCTGAAGGTGCCTAGGGCACCCAATCCCCTTGCAGTGTGCTGCTGTGGTCAAAAAAGCAAACAGAATGTTAGGAATTATTAGGAAGGGAATAAAATGGAGAATGTCTAAATGTTTCTGTATCACTCCATAGTGAGACCACATCTTGAATACTGTGTGCAGTTCTGGTCGCCACATCTCAAAAAAGATGCAATTGCACTGGAGAAGGTAGAGAGAAGGGCGACCAAAATGATAAAGGGGATGGAATGGCTTCCATATGAAGAAATGCTAAAGAATTTAGGGCTATACTGCTTGGAGAAAGAGGGGATATGATAGAGGTCTACAAAATCATGAAAGGACTTGAATGGGTAAATGTGAATCAATTATTTACTCTTTCAGATAATACAAGGACTAATGGGCAATCCATGAAGTTAGCAAGTAGCGCATTTAAAACAAATAAGAGAAAATCTTTGTCCACTCAGTGTACAATTAAGCTCTGTAATTCATTGCTAGATGATGTGGTTAAGACATTCAGTGTAGTTGGGTTTAAAATGGATTGGATAAGTTCCTGGTTATTTACTTTTTCAGATAATACAAGGACTAGGGGGCATTCCATGAAGTTAGCAAGTGGAACATTAAAACAAATTGGAGAATATTCTTTTTCACTCAATGCATAATTAAGCTCTGGAATTCATTGCCAAAGAATAGGGTAAGGTAGATAGTATAGCTGGCTTTTAAAAATGTTTGGACAAGTTCCTGGAGAAGTCCATAAACTGCTATTTATCAGGTTGCCTTAAGGAATAGCCATTACATATTACTGGCATCAGTAGCATGGGATTTATTTAATGTTTGAGTACTTGCCAGGCACTTGTAACCTGGATTGGCCACTGTTGGTAACAGGATATCGGGCTTGATGAATCCTCAGTCTGACCCAGTAAGGCAACTTCTTATTTTCTTATGTTCTTAAAAATAAGTCCTGGAATTTGTTTCTAGTGGAAGTTGTGAAAACTATTAGTGTATTTGCGTTTAAAAAATGCTTGGACAAGTTCCTGGAGGAAAATCATTAGGGTGGAGTTGCAGACATCCATTTCTTATCTCTGAGATAAGCAGCATGGAATCTATCTAACCCCTTGGGATCCTGACAGGATACTGTGCTTGATGGACCTTTGGTCTGACCAGGGCCGGTGCAAGGGGATTAGGTGTCCTAGGTGAGCCTTCTCCCTTGCGCCCCACCCTCACCCCGGTCTCGGCCCAGACTCCTACATCGTTCTCAATCACGCCCACCGACTATTTGGTTTTTCTGGATCGCACAGAGAAAGTGCTACTCTTGCATATTCCGAAAGATTACATGTGCCAATCACTAAAAAGTAATTTTTTTTTTTACCTTTGCTATCTGATCTCAGTTTTCTAATCGGTTGGTCACAGGCTTTTTTTTTTCCACCTTCCCTTTCTTATTTTTTTGCCAATTCCTTTTATATTCTCTTTTTTTTCTATTTCTTTTCTCTCCATCCTCTTCCCTCAAACACACAGTCAGGTTCTCATTCTCACATGCTTTCTCTGTCTCACACACACACACACACACACACACACACACACAGGCTCTCACTGTCACATGCTCTCTCTCATACAATCATTCATACACACAGTCTCTCACTGGCACATGCTGTCTGACTCACACACCCAGGCTCTCTCTCACTCCCGCATGCTGTCTTGCTCAAGCACAGGCTCTCACTGTCACATGCTCTCTCTCATATAATCATTCATACATACAGTCTCTCACTGGCACATGCTGTCTGAATGTCACACACACAGGCTGTCTCTCAATCCCACATGCTGTCTTGATCAAGCACAGGTTCTCACTGTCACATGCTCTCTCTCATACAATCATTCATACATACAGGCTCTCACTGTCACATGCTGTCTCTCTCACACACACACAGAGGCTTCTCACATGCTATCTCTGCAAACATTCAGGTCCTCACTCCCACACACGGTCTCTCAACTCACTCTCACATAAAATCTCTCAACTCATCTCATACATGCACACATACACACTCTACAGACCCTCAGCCTCTCTCTCACCTCTGGGCCTCCTCTTCACGGGTCGCCACAGTATGGGCTCTGCAGCTGTCCTGATCTTCTTGGGCCGCCCCCGCAATGTGGGATCCGCGGCGGCCCTGCTATCGGGCCTCTTCCTCTTCTCGGGCCGCTGCGACTTGGGATTCGCAGCGGCTCGTAAGCACTGCTCCTCTTCTGCACGCGCTGATGCTCCTCCTCCTTCCTGCCTGTGTGGCTCTGGCAATGTTTTCTTCCAGGGCTGCACAGGCAAGAAGGAGGAGGAGCACCTGCACGTTTAGACGTGACCTTTTTCTTCGGGCTGTGCTCCACCACGGCCCTGCCGATCTTCTTGCTGTGTGTATCCGGCACACAGCACAGCAGATGGCTGATGCTCCTCCTCCTTCCTGCCCACGCAGCTCCAGCAACGTTTTCTTCTGGGGCCGCACAGACAGGAAGGAGGAGGAGCACCTGCACGTTTAAATGTGACTTTTTGCTGTCGACCGTGGTGACATGAGCTCCACCACGGCTCTACTGATCTGCCTGCTATGTGTCGCTTCTCAGCCACCAGTGGGATGAGGTCCACCGGCGGCCGCATGAGCCTCCCTGCGCCCGGGGGCATTGGCTCCCCTCGGGATACCACTGCTCGCGGCGCCCCCTAATACTCGGCACCCTAGGCCCAGGCCTAGTTCGTCTAGTGCTTCCACCGTCCCTGGGTCTGATCCAGTATGGCAAATCTTATGTACTTATGTATAGAAATGCAAAGTTTTTATTCTGTTTTTTCCTCAATAAATTATGATATACAGTACATGTAACTCTCTTCCAGCTACTTGAACCAGGAGTCGAGGGATGCTTTATCTGAAATGTGACTTCCCTAGGTAACTTTAACAGAACAGATTATTTTCAATATGATGAAGAATTATCTCTAGGCCCTCTGCTTCTTTAGATAAGGTGCAAAAGTAGGAATGTAGGGCAATTCCCCTGTGGGTAACTGAGGATACAACTACCACCTCTAAAACCTCTTGTGTTTACTCTTCCCAGTCCCTCCTTCTCACCTACCTTTGATAAGCAGAAAGAATAAAAGAAATACCTTAACAACAACTTCTATTTATTAAAACATAAATAAGTATAATATAACCAACATGTCATGAGGTAAGTATCTTAAAAGAAAGAGTCATGGGAATCAGTTCAGAGTAATGCCATCTCTCTTTGTGTCTGGATTCAGCCCTCTAAAGAATGGGGGGGGGAAAAGTGGTTGATTTTGTTTGAGCACTTACAGCAGGCCACTTATCCAGCATTTGTTCATCAGATAGGTGGTATTTCTGTAAGTGGTTTACTTGCTAAATAATTTATGCAGAACCAGGCTTTAAATTCTTCTGCTCCTTGTGATGATGGGAAAGTCACGTAACCCTTCATTGCGCCAGTAACAAATGCAGAGGATCTTTTATTTATGTTACCTCTGTCTTATCACAGAGATAACATACGGATAAACATATTCTGTGTATCATCTGCTCGTTAATAGAGGAATAAAATAATGGGAGCAATATTCAGCCACTGGCCAGCTTGCAAAGTTAACTGGTTATACTTATCCACTAACTTTGGTGGGATTTTCAGTGTTGCAGCCATACCAGTGAATATATCCAGCTAACTTAACTTTAGACTACACTATGCTATGACCAGAGTTAGCTGCATAACTTATCTAGTAAGATAAGTCCACTCCAGAACACCCCTGTATTTATTTGACAGAATTTTAGCCAGATGAGTTATTTGGATAAACTTTAGTCACATAAGTGGCAGAAATATTCAAAAGTCAACATTTAGCTCGAGAACTCACTTTCCTGCTAAATGCCACTGAATGGGGACTCCCACATTGGACCTAACACACATCCCAGGGCCACTGGGATTTCTAAAGAGCCTGAGCAACCCCCTGATCTCACCCTGGGGATCTCTTGAGATCCCTGTTCCTCCACACCCTACTGCACCGGAAGTGGCCGGAATGTAAAAAGTGCAAAATTAAAGTTCAGCGTCGACAGCACGCACAGTTTCTAGTTTTCGTGTGGGGTTCCTCTCAATGCTAGCAACAAACAGAAGATTAAACAACAATGCTGCATTCACTAGTGTATAGCGAGTTCAGCTTTGTACTGGAATGATCATGCAAGCAAGCACATTTACTATATGTGAGCTAACAATTTAGTCATTTTTTCAATGAGAGTATGCACTTTATCAAAAGTATGTTGGTCATTTTTCCTAATAAGCTTCTAAATAAACTGTTTCTATTTGCAAAAAATCTAAAAAAAAAAAATTAGATGAAGCATCTTAAGCACAATAGGACTCATGCTGGCACATGATTATATTAAGCCCTGTTCACTCACTTGAGGCTGTGTGCCTGCTTGAGTGTTAGATCCCAGGCATTTATGATACCAGTATCTACTAGATAAAGGAGCCCTGACTGACATGCCGCAAATGCGCAGTAGAGAGCAGCTCTACCGCGCATGCGCAGGCGAGCACGTCGGTCAGAGTGGAGTGTGCCTGAAAAAAAAATGGCATCTGGGAGAAGCAGTAGCGGCGGCGGCGAGGAGCAGTAGCGGTGGCGGCGGCGGCAGCGAAGGCGAGGAGCAGTAGCGGCGGCGGTGGTGGCGGCATGCGCGAGGGAGGGACCCCCCGGAGATCTTCCGTCTGCGGGTTGTGGATGAGCTGAAAGGGGAGGGGATTGAAAGAGGGGAGTGACTGAGGGGAGGGGGGAGGGAAGAGGGGGGAGGGAAGAGTGAAGGGGAGGGGGAGGGGAGGGGAGGGGGAAGGTGAGAGGGAGGGAGACTAAAGGGGGGAGGTGAGAGGGAGGGAGAATAGAGGTGGGAGGGAGAATGAGGGGGAGGGAGTGGGAAGGAGAATGAGTGGGAAGGAAATGGACCGAAAACAAAATTTTAAATTACGGGCTTAATGGCTAGTTGTTATATAAATTAATCACTAACCTATTTTGATGGTTAGGTATTTTTGGTATATATTTTTGAGTCAATAAAAAAAAATGATAACATATATATTATATATGTAAATGCCAGAGATGTAAAAATAAAATTGGGGGGTTATGTTTATATCTTCATTAACTATCGTACATTCTAAGTATCTGAGAGAACTTGTGGAAGGACGATAACCAATGGGACCCTGTGATACCAGGCTACAAATTATATCAACATGACAGGGCAGATCAAATTGATGGAGGAGTGGCATTATATGTTAAGGATAGCACAGAGTCAAGTATGATAAAAGCCCCACAAGAAACAAAATGCACTGTGTAATCTTTATGGATAGAAATTGCATGCGTGATGGGAACGAGTATAGTAGTGGATGCATTTTACCCTCCGCTAGCCAGGATAAAGAATCAAACAGTGAATGAGTGAAATACTAACAGAAATTGAAAACAGCAAATACAATTGGCAACACAAAAATAATAGATTCCAGTGACCCTAATACTGATTGGTTAATTGTCTCATTAGGAAATGATGGGAAGGTAAAGTTTCCAGATCCAATAAATGAGTGCTTTATGGAGCAGGAGGAAGCATTTTAGATGTAGCCCTCAGTGAAATACAGGGTCTGGTGCAAGGGATAACAGTGTTGGAGCCACTTAGCAATAGTGATCATAATGCAATCAAATTTAACACAATCATTGGTCAGAGGACCTTGAATAAAACTATTGCAGAAACATTTAACTTTAAAAAGTGAGACTATGATAAAATGAGGAAATTATTTTGGAATACATTTAACTGGTTACAGAGATAAAGTTTGCATGAGGCATGTTGTTTATTGTTTAAAAATGGGCACTCAAGAGTGACAAAGTCATAGCAGAAAAACAAAATTAATGGTTTGCTTCATTCTTTGCTGAGGAGGATGTTGGGGAGATACAAGGAGAGCAGGGGACACCCTCAAAAATCACGGTAAACTAAAAGAAAGTTTGGCAGAATAAACATTTCCAAACATTAAAAACTCTCAAAAGCACCACATGAACAATATTTTTAGCTGATCTTTGAGCTCAGCACCAATTGTAGCCTATAAACAGTACCCCCAGTTTCCTGTGACAAAAGCTAGCCTATTCTGTGGCAGACTTTTCAGAATTTGGAGGAAATTTGCATAGCTTTGTATATATTTTTGCACAGCAGTTAATATACATTTTTATTCTACTTTATAAAAATAAAGTCCTTATCTGACATTTCTAGGTCTAGTTAATTTATTTAGTTCTTTGGGGGAAATGAATCTTAGTGATGGCATTGGGAAGGGAGGAGGGGCTAGAGAAGGAGAATGGGGGATGGGGAGAGACAAGGGATCTCAGAGAAGGTCAATGGAGAAGAAATCTCAGGTAGGTGGGGTAGAAGGACAGAGGTGCAGAAGGATAGGGGAATCAGGGATTAGAGAGAAAGGGAAGAAGTGGAGGAGAAAGAAGAAGGATCAATGAGTTAACAATATATATCGAAACGTGATCGCCCCTGTTTATTGTGTTAATATTATTTGGTTAATGTGTTATGTTATGTTATGTTATGTTGTGTTATTAATAAACTTTAAATTATTTAAAAAAAAAAAGAAGAAGAAGAGGGATCAGTGGAAGGGGAATGGAAAAATAGGGGATCTTGGATTGGGGAAGTGACCCAGGATCAGGAGAGGGATGATACATTCATACTCACCCTCTCTGTTACACTCATTCATAGACTTTCTGATCACCTCACTCTCTCTCTTTGCATCCCCCCTCTCCCGATTCCCTCACTCACACCCCACAGCTCCTTCGATCTCTTCATTCACTCTCTTGCCCCCCCCCAGACCATTCACTAATTCTCTTTCCTTACCCTGCATCCCTTTAATCCCTTCATTCTCTTTTTCCCCATCCCCTCATTTATTCTCTTCCTTCATCCCTTCATTTACTCTCCCTTCCTCTGGATATTCTCATTTGTTCTGTCGTGTGCATCCTCTCTCTTGCCCCTCACAACCCTAATCCCTCACTTTAATCCCCATCCCTTCATTCACTCCCTCCCATGCCCTTCTGATCCCCTCGTTTACTTTCCCTCTATCACCTCAGTCCCTCACTATTGCCTCACGTGACCCCCTTGCTCTCTTGCCTCCCATCCCCACCCCCTAAGTCTTATCCCCCATTCTTAACCCTTAACTTACCTCTATTCAACCCACCCCTCAAGCCTTTCCATTCAACTCTCACAATTCCCTTCCCAAGGTCTCACAGCAGCAGGAAGAGAAGGCGAGAGCAGAGTCAGCAAGTTGAGCCACTTTCACCATTTCTTCTGCTCGAGCCCCCAAGTGCAGCTTTCAACCACACGGCTGTGTGCAGTGCAACTGAAAGCTGTGGCAAAAGAGAAGGAAACAGCCTGATGTGCTATTGCTGTCCCCTCCTTTTTCCTGCTGTCTGGTCAGCATGGGGGAGGAGGGACAACATGAGACCAGGCAGCCTTTTGCCCTTCAACCCACAGCAGAACAGCCTCCTCTCCACAAAGCGGCTTCTCCGATCTCCCGCAGCAAATTCAGAGATACCGACAAAGTCTGCAGAAAGAGGCAGATATTGCAGCCTTTCCCTCAGTTTAGACTCTGCCTGTAATGCACAGAAGTTTATCAATTATTTGACATCATTGAAAAAAATAATTAATAGTGATACACAACTCAATATGCGGATTGCATATCAAAATTATATGTGAAACAGTATGTGGCAAAACAACCAGTGATGCCAGCTGGAATAGGCTGGTTGAAAGAAAAAGTGTTGAAACATGATTGATCCTGCTCTTTTTTTTCCCCATTACCTAATCACCTCCACTCTTCTAAATGTGCTTGCTCCATAAACTTTAATGGGATCCAGCTGAATGAGCCCAAAATGATTCAGAGGACTGCACCCATTCAGTTCGAATGACCCAAACTAACATTGACTCATTTGGATCAGATTTCATATTCAGATCATCCAAATATACATCCATACTGTTCACAGGTTTTCTCTGGGGTTGCTGCTGGTGTCACTGATGATCACTAACTATCATAAACTCTAATAGTCCAAGTGACTGAGGAAGAATTTTAAAAACTCTAAACCCAGAGGTTAGCCCAGAAGCTTCATAAATGTAATCTTTCAGGAAGGTGACTATCCACATCTCCTTAGTACACAAATAGTAGAAGTGGTTCAGAAGCTCAAATGTAAGTCCTTTACCAGCCAGTAATCCTGCCAGCTCAATGTCCTTTCAGCAATGACTTAGAAAACATATTTTATTTCCTTTTCATTACAATGACCAAATTTAGCAGCACAGAAGACCCTTCCTATTACCTGCTGAACTCCTATTAGGACTGTACCACCTTACCCCATACATGCACACATCTGAATCACAGAGTATCACCGGCGTCTCTCAGCCTTTTAATTGCAAAGCAGTTAACAAGCTCTTTCAGGAATGTATGCACAGTCAACATATTCTAACCGGTACTCTGAAAATGGCATTTCATAATAAATTATACATGGAGACTAGTTGTCAGAATGCCTCCAAGCTTTGTGTTCACTGCAGCGGAACTCCTATACTAAATTTCACACTTTACTGTGCATGCAGCTGCCTCCTTGCTCATCCTATGAGCATCCTATGACACCCAGCAACTGCTAGAGTTTCCTAGCCTAGGCAAATCTTGCTGTTGTATGTTATCCTCATGCTTACATCACTTATCTTCCTTGTTGATTACAGATAGCTTTGTGAAATACACATTAGAAATGTAAGTGTTCTTAGTGTTTGGGTAATTGCTAGGTTCTTGTGGCCTGGTTTTGGCCTCTGTTGGAAACAGGATGCTGGGCTTGATGGACCCTTGGTCTGACCCAGCATGGCAATTTCTTATGTTCTTATGTTCTTAAGTGCAAGACAAGGACTGCAAATCGCTGTCCGAGCATCATCATTTAAGAAATTTGGAAACAGTTTGTGTATTTATTTATTTGTAGTGCTTGTATCCTGTACCCTCCAAAGCTTGGGGTGGGTAACATAAAAACACTTCTGAGTGCAATGGGATAAAGGTGCACCTGGGAATCAGCTGGTACCATTTTGAAAATGGAGCTAATAGGGCATAAACCAGTGGTGGGGGTAGGCTGCTTTTACCCCTACAAGACCACCAGAAAAGTAAGCTTTGGGGTTTTGGGTGTTGGATGGAAGAACCTGGGAGATAAGGGTGTATGATTTATTTATTTATTTATTTTTTACCACAGGGGCAGAGCTTTCTTATTTGGGAGCAGGGCCTTTATTTTAATTTTGATCCACCCGAGGGTTGAGGAGGGCAATTAGGGGAGGAGGTCCCACTAAACCTCCAAAGATTTTTTTACTCCTGGCAGGGGGGCTTGTCTGAGAAGGAATAGCTCCTTCAAAACATGGTGAGCCCAAGATGTGGGGACACCATGGAATTTTGTCAAGGCCGGGAACATGTGAAGATCCTGACCTTGGTTACACACCGAAAACTATCACAGGATTTCCTAAACTGCTGTACTTGGTAACGCTGTTTAGTAAATCCTGAGGTGTTTTTCTGTGAAACACCCGGCACTTTAGTATATAAGCCCCATAGAATCCCCAGTTCTAGGATGTCATGATTGATAAAATGATAAATGCTGAATACAATGAGCACCTCTCAATGTGTTTCTATATTGTGCACATCTCTGATACAGAAAACATCATTTCTTTATCTCAGACAATCTATATTTGAGTTTGCCAATCTAATTTTCAGAATGTACTAATCTGTCAATTATTTTCCTACCTTTTTTTTTTTTTTTTACCAGAAAGTGATAGAAATCATTCACTAGGACTGTCTCTTGTCATTGTTGGCCAGTGTGGTTTTTACTATAGGCATGTGCATGGAAAAAAATAATTTTGTATCAGCATATCATTTTCATTCAGGTTTATAATACCCTTAATACAGTTTTGTATTCCCACTGAAAAGACATTAACATCATAAACAATATTTTATTTGTTTTTACGTCATTGCAGATGGGAAAAGACAAAAAATGTTTTCAAGTATTTTAAAATGCCAGCATATCCCTGTTTTACAATATCTTTTAAAACATTTTAAGAAGATGGATAGGTTGTAACAAAGGTATTAGAAATGGTATAACTGGTCCCCCATTTTGGTGCTTTATCATTTACTAGGGGTGGCCTGGGTCATGGTTTAAGTCCAGATAAGGGGGAACATTAACTTCCAGGGTCCTAGGCACAATCAACTACAGCAGCTTCACACTCTAACTTCAAAATCTCTTGAATGTGCCAGAAGGAGAAAATCAAAGGCAAGGGAACCAAAATCAACACCGCAGGAAAAAAACCTTTTGAGTCCATTCAGCCCTTGCACATCCAGGAAGGAAAACCAAAAGAATTACAAAGGAATCCAATTTGGTATTCAAATAAAAAGGATGATCCAAGCCACAAAACCAAAAATCAAAAACAGATTCAGAAATATGATGGCAATGAAAATTATTGTCAGTTTATCCAGCTTAGGTGTTATCTCCCTTCTCACTTATCTTGCACCATTAACCTGATGAAAAAAATAGCCTCACCAGTGAGGGTAGGATAGCTAGGGTGCAGCTCCAACATGCATCAACAATCAGTGGAAAAATATATCCCCAAGTCCAAGAAAATGTTCAACCGGGTTACCAAAACGTCCCAAAAACTTCAACTGTAAATTCAACTTGTCCAGACTTGAAAGTCTGGGTTCTTCTTGTTCAAAGTCCTTAACTCTTCTTCTCTTTCCGTCCAGGCTCGACTGGTCATTTAGGCAAAATAATATCCAAGCCCCAATCTTCAGGGAGACAAAGAAGGTAACCCTTCCCTTCAGGCCAAGAAATCAAAAAATCTTCAAAACCAAACTCTTCTCTATAGTTGAGATTCGGGAGGAATCTCTGCAAAACAGCTCCAATGAATTGAGACTTGGGAGGGATCTCTCTCCTTCCTTCCTCTGCAGCCAACGCACTCTCTCTGTTAAGATTCTGGGAAGGATCTCTAACTCTTTCAGCTGTGCCTAACTCTCTGACTACCTTGCATGCTCCCAGGGGTTGAAAACCCTTAAAAGACAGCTTCTCCCCCCAAAAAGGTGGGGTTAAAGCCATGGGAGCAGTCCCAAAATCTCTGACTCCTCTTATTACCACTAGCCTAAAATGTGCTTTAGAGGAAATACACTGGGGAAAAATATTAGAGGAAACTTCTAAAGAACAAAATCACAGAATATATAGATAATGAGACCCAGTCACATGGCTTTAACCAAGAGAAGTCTTGCTTCACAAATCTGCTATAGTTTTTTTTAAGGGGTTAATAAACATGTGGATAAAGGTGGGCTGATAGATTTAGCGAATTTGAACTTTTCAGAAGGCGTTTGACAAATTCCTCCATTAGAGTTTCCCAAGAAAATTTAAAAGTTATGCTATTGGAGGCAATGTCTCTTTGTGGATTGCAAACTGGTTAAAGGATAGGAAACAGAGTAGGACTAAATGGTCAATTTTCTCAGTGGCAAAGAGTAAACAGTGGAGTGCCTCAGGGATCTATACTGGGGCCGATACCTTCTAATATATTTATAAATGATCTGGAAAAGGTAATGAGTGAGGTGATCAAATTTGCAACTGACACAAAATTTTTCAGAGTTGTTAAATCACAAGCGGATTGTAATAAATTGCAGGAGGACCTTGAGAGACTGGAAGATTGGGCATTTAAATGACAGGTGAAATTTAATGTGGACAAGTGCAAGGTGATACACATTGGGGAAATTAAACCATGCTGTAGTTACACAATGTTATACCATATTAGGAATTACCACACAGGAAAAGGATCTATGTATGTGAGGAAATGCCCCTGAAAGAGAACATGTGAGTGTGTGTGTGTGTGTGTGTGAGTGATCTAGGCATTTTAGTGAAAAATTCATTGAAATCCTCAACTCAGTGTGCAGCGGTGGTCAAAAAAGTGATGATATAGAGAAAGAAATGATGCATTTTGGCAGTCTTTTGGTTGTGTGTAGAGAAGAAGAGAGAAGAGTAAAAAATGACTCCAAGGTTATAGGTTGAGGAGACTGAGAGGATAGCAGTGTTATCCACAGAAATACAGAAAGCAGGAAGAAAGGAAGTGAGGTTGTTTTTTTTTTTTTGGGGGGGGGGGGGAGGAAATAACAGGACAGGGCCAGATTTAGGGCAAACGGCATCCACCTCCTCAACTGAAACACAAAATTATCATATGGGAAATTTACAGAATTCTGTGCTTCAGTATTTCATGAAAAGAACAAAATAACATTTTATTTTGTTTTTAATTGCATTTTATATCATGTATATTAACTTCTAGGATCTGATTTGTGCTTACTGCTATAGATCGCTACATTGAAACTATAAGCTAGCAGAATACCTTACACTTCAGTCACACATGCAGAACAAGGCAGACCGTCACCCAATACAGAATAAACAGATCATAAAGTATAAATAGAAATGTGCAGGCAAAAACTGAATTGGAAACCACAAGTGACACTCTATAGGCAGTGCAACAACAGAAAAACAGAAACATCACCATTCCTCATAAAATATCCAAAAATAAAATCAATAAAATATAAATCATTGACCATACTAATAAAAAGAATAAATATTTCAAAATATCTGATGAGCATAATAACATCCAATAACTAAAAAGTCATCTTAACATCTTTAAAAACGTACCAAACACCAGTAAAATATTTCAAAACAGCAAACACATCAAATAACATCCAATAATTAGAAGTAATTGTAATAAAAGAAATCCTTCACTCTCCATTCCCGGGAACTTTGTGGAACCTGGGGAGGATGAAGAATGGACGTTGATTCGGAACTCGGTTGCTCCAACCACGTGGAAGGCATACATAAAGGGAAATAATGTGGTGGCTTGTTTCCTGCAATTTGCAGGATAGGTTGGGGGGCAGGTACAAGATAGTGGTTTGATCGAGTTTATATTGAGGGCAAAGCAAGCTGGTTATACTTTGGCGACAGTGAGAGTGCAGGTAGTGGGATTTTCTTTTTTCTAAAAGTTGAGGGGTTGGGGGAACCCAATGTGTAGCTTCCAGGTGAAGCGAGTGCTTAGTGGGTGGCAAAGAGGCAGGAGAGGGTGTAATGATGCGAGAAGGCTGATAAAGTACGAGGACTTGATTTACTTGACGAAGCAGTTGGATTGGGTGTGTTGGTCTCTGTGTGAAGCATTGCTGTTCAGAATGGCTTTATCATTGACATTCTTTGGAGCTATGCAGATTAGTAAGTTGGTGGCAAGGTCTAAGACCAGCAAGGGCGACGTTGGGCTATTGGTTCAGTATGTGCATGTGCACAGGCATAAGATTACACTGTTTCTTCCCAAGTCCAAGACGGATCAAAGGGGAAAAGGGAAGTTCATTACTCTTCTTCCTGCTTGGAGTCCAACGGTCTGCCCTGTCATAGCCATGCAGGAGTATGTACACTCTCGCCCTGCAGTCTTAGGTTCTTTTTTAGTGCATCTGGACGGGGCGCCACTGACCAGGTTTCAATTTTCCAGTGTGTTAAAAGGAGTGATTTCACGGGTGGGATGGGACACGGTGGTGTACAGTTCACATTCTTTTCGGATTGGGGCAGCGACGTCCGCGGCAGAAGCTGGCATCTCAGAGGAGGGGATAAAAGGCATTGGGCGATGGAAGTCCAATGCTTTTAGGGCTTATGTTCGGACATAGGAAGTTATCTGAGTGGGACAAAGGGGGAGGGGACAGATTTCTGCGGGTTGTGGGATGGAAAGCTGACATAACTGTTTTCTATTGCAGAGCGCTTGGAGGTATCAAAAACTGCCAGGTGTGCTTGGATTGTGGGCCACTCGTACATCCACAGGGCGCAGAGAAGAGCACTGAACTGCCCTTACAGAGAGCATCTTGACCTTGAGGGCAGGGGTTGGTGGGTTGCATGGTTTAGTAAACGTGGCATGGGTTAGGATGACCTCTTACCTTTCCTGCAGGAGCAGGTAGAGATGTGGGGGCTACCCAACATCTAGGGGATAATGATGTCGGTTCCAAGACATGCAGGGAGTTGATCACATGCATGAAAAAAGATCTAGCTCAGGTCATGATTAGATGGCCATGTATCAGTGTGGGTTGGTCAAACATAATAGTCCATTTGAAGAATAAGGAGGAACCCATCTAGAATAAGAGTGTGAAGAAGATAAATCGTCAAATGGGCAGGTGGATGGGTTGAGAAGGGGGATTTTGGGTACATCATCAATGGTCATGGGGAGTGGAAGCAGGTTTGTTTTGTGGAGATGGTGTGCATCGGTCGGATGTAGCTACAGACATATTCAATAACGCCCTGCAGGAGGGTTGGAAGCCGAGATTTGTAGGTGTTGAGGGCTGCAGTGAGGGAACAAGGTGATGCAAGTCGGCCTTGCTTGTGGCAGGATCCCGAGCCCAAGTTATGTTGGAATGCACTAGTTAAATGGAGTTGGGGGGGATGAATATCTCGTGCAGTTGGGGGGGCTGCTGCACAGGATGGCCTGCAAACTAAGGGGCTAAAGTTCAGGGGCAAGGCTGAGTAGGTGGGAATGGGAGGGGGAGGGGCAGCGCTTGACCACTGGGACGAGGTGGTAGAGAAAAGGGGAAGAAAGGGGGAGTAAGGGGGGGTGTTAATACTGTTTAGAATTGTTAAGTTTGTAAAGCCTTGGGTTAAGTTTAATAAACAGCGGCCTATTTTTAACGCCACAAGTGTGTCATGCGTTTTCTCAGGGTAGGGGGGGAAAGGATGGTGAGCCGAGCGCAAGTATTGCCTCCCTATGTTATAGCCTTAGAGCAACTATAGTGTGTTTTTCTTTTGATTTTATATATGACACTATCTGTTGTTTGTTTGTTCTTTTTTAAAATGAGATTTTGTTTTAAAAAAGGTTATTTTGGAAGGGAGGAGGGGAGAAAGACCCCAGTTTTTATATTTTATTTCCCCAAGGTGTACTTCCGAACTCTTGACTGCTGTTCCTACTGCTGCAGTGACCTAGATAGCAAAACGAGCTGCAGCAGTGTGAGGGAGAGACAAGAGAATGGGTAGCTAATGGTTTCTTAAAGCAACAGGTCCCCCGGGAGCCCAGGACCCCATTCTGGGGGGTACATGTAGCATGTGCTTAAAACTAGCTCTGCATATAGTATTATAAATCTGCCCTATCATATGCACAGCACCAGATAGAGTATTAGCAAGCAGAGACTTTAAGCACAAGCTTTCTCCTTTCAGAATAAGTTTAAAGGAGAATACTGATTGTGCAGAATGAATTGGACTTGTTATAAGTAGGGTTCATGACAGCGTAACTCGAATTCGGTAACACAATCGGTGCTAACCATTGCTTGGGAAAACGTTTACTATACCCGCACTTCTAAAAGGAGGTCAGTGTATCTATTCATGTTATATCAGTATTTTAAATGTACGTAATACAAAAAGAAAAGCAATTTAGAGGTGAAATTTATAGTGGCTGTTTTCAAAAGCAGTATCAATTAGGTGAATTGTTGATAAAATGTTTTTAGCATCTGCTGAAATGATGACCAAAATGACCAAACCAGTGAAATTAGATCACAATTGAAATGTAGCCTATAAACCTGGCAAGGAATGACAGATAATTTTCTGGGAAAACTAACAAGCATTTGATTCTTATTATCATGATCTTTTCACAAGGGGTAGGGAATCAGGCAGCCCACACATCCAACTTTCATGTCCGTTGCTTAGCAACAGATATCCCTGTATTCTGAGCACAATCTTGTACATAGTAGAGAGACTGCGATCTTCAGAAATCTTTCATTTTTTCTTGCATCAATTAGTTCACATGATCTAAAGATAAAACATATGAGCTAAATAAAATATGGGCTGAACAAATGCACCTCACCCTTCTGCAGAAATATCAGTTCCTGTTTACTTGGTTGTGCAAACTGCTGCTCTGTTCAATTTAGCGATGGGTCCCGCAAATTCTTCCTGGTTTGTTCACCTCAGATTAACATTTTTTTTCAGAACCCCTCCCCCCCCCCAAATCCTAGTTCCATCTGTGTTTCCTCACCGGGGCAGTGAAACTGCAGTTAGAGCAGTGATAGTCAGTCTTAGCCACTCAGACTCCATAACAGCAGCCAACCTATCATTAGGGAAATTCACAAATAAATTTAACCTTAGGTTCTACATCTGTTTTGGTCATCGCCTGATTTAAACCTTCTGTAACATTCTGTAAACATTGATGAGTGGGCACATGTGAAGGTGCTGACTCTTTTGAACTGCAGTTGTCACAATATAAAGTTTATATAACAGGGGATCCAGAGATCACGGGATCCTGCCTTGCTAATCTAATGGCACCTGGTGTCATGTCTTCATCTTGTGCTCCCTGGGCTGCCCAAAGTCATTTCCTCTTAATGCCTTCGTTTCCAGCACTGCTTGCTTCCTCATTTCTCAGTATCTTTTCTTGTGCTTTTCTTCATTCTTCCTGTGCCCTCTCTTGCTCCACTTTGTCATTTTTTCCCCTCTTTCCTCCACCTTTTTAAATCAATATGGACTCAATTCACCCATTTAGAGACCAGAAAGGAGACTGGGGTGATTAGCTATTTGCACAGGCTGCTAAATAAAAACAGTTGCAATTCTAAGTCAGAGCAAGAGCTGAGGCAGAACTTGAAGAGAATGG
Source organism: Rhinatrema bivittatum (assembly GCF_901001135.1). Lineage (NCBI taxonomy): Eukaryota > Metazoa > Chordata > Amphibia > Gymnophiona > Rhinatrematidae > Rhinatrema > Rhinatrema bivittatum. The sequence continues at coordinate 69,212,007 of NC_042615.1, read as the reverse complement.
GATGCAAATGACTATATAATGAAGCATTTAGGGCCTGCTTTGTTCCAATTTATAAAATGTATAATTGCCTTATTTTTCTATGAATGAGCCTCATTATCCATTTTTCTAATATGCAAAGACACTTGCATGATATTGGTTCCCCTATAAAAAAAAAAGGTAGGGGAATCCCAAAGAGTATGTATGGATCATGATGTCAACATGAACTAAGGGTAAGAAGCCTGAAATGGCTACCCATGCATCAGCCACTCATACAGCTTCTGGAGTGAAGCACTTTTTCTCTCCAGATCCATAAAATTCAATAGGGAAAAGCTCGGCACTCTGAAATATTTGAAAAATTGCTTATTACAGTGCAAACATTACTATCAGTGACTTAGGAAGAATCAAAGCATCCAGTGCTGCAGTCTTTCAAAGATACATTTTTTGTAAATCCCATCTCCACCATTACTGAGCTGAATTAGCAACTGTCACAGTCATGAAGGGATAACACACCTTTCACAGATGGTTAAACACACCTTTCTATGAATTCACAGAAGCCCTACTCCCCTAGGAGGTTCTGACAACTTTGCTACATTTAAACCAGTGCAAATTGCTAGCAGAAAACTGGGGATATAATAATAGGTGACGTATGCCCATACATGGAACATGATGGGGCAACTTCAACAAAAAAGATACTGAAAAAGAAAGCAAAAAAAAACAAACCAAAAACAGTCAAGCAGGGAAAAAATCCAGAAAAAAAATCTCAACTTTGCTATAGCAACATTTAAGAACTTAAGAACATAAGAACATAAGAAATTGCCATACTGGGTCAGACCAAGGGTCCATCAAGCCCAGCATCCTGTTTCCAACAGTGGCCAAACCAGGCTACAAGTATCTGGCAAGTACCCAAATGTTGCGAGCGCGAGGAGCGTGGTCGTCCCTAAAGCAGGTGTGGTGAGCCCTTGGGCCACGGCGGGACTCAGGGAGGAGCCCCAAGCCACACCATGGGAGGTGAGCTGCTGTGAGCATGGAGAACCAGGCAAGGCCTAGCTGAAGCAAGGAATAGAGAACAGGGTCTGACCCTCAGCCGGATCTGCACGTCCAAGATAACCAACAATGCAATGTTGATTGATGAACGGTCCTCCGACTGTTCCAAGCCCTTTCGGACCTGCCGCTGGGGAACGGCATTGGACGGCAGGCAGACAGAGGACGAGGGCAGACAGAGTCCTTAGAACACAGAAGACATCACAGACGAGGGCTGAGGCGAAGACATCACGGACGAGGGCTGAGGCGAAGACATCACAGACGAGACAAGAACTTGAGCAGAAGGCACTGTCTCTCAGGGCGCCCTACTCAGCCCACCTTCATGGGCGGACCCAATGAGCTGGTCGCGGACCACCCTGTCCCACTGCACTGCCCTACACAGCCAGAGGAGGCTGGTCACGGACCACGCTGAGAACGGGACGAGCGCAGGGAAGATAAGTTGCTGCAAAAGCAGTCTGAAGCGGGTTACTGCATTCCTGGCAGTCTGAAGCGGGTTGAAATATCAGGAACTGGATCAGGAACAAACATCTAGGAACAACTGGAACCAATATCAAGGAAACAGGCAGAGACACAGGACAGGGAGCCATCAAGACAAGAGAAGACCACGGAGGACCTGGATCGATGAAGAAGCACAGATGACTGAGACTCAATCCAAAGGCAAACAGGAACTGAAGTGAAGGTCCTTTTATACTGCTGTATGCAGGCAACTCCCTGGGAGGAGTACACCTGGACCACCCCTCACTGGCCCTATAACTGAGGGGGAGTGCTGCAGACCGGCCCCTAGGGAGAAGGGCATGGCCCGAATCAGGAAGTCCAAGCAGAAACAAGCAAGCCTCAGGCAGGCCCCAGGAACATTGAGGCCTCCCAGGCCCTGGAGCAAATCCTGGATAGTTCGCAGGCAAGGCTCTGGCTTCAGAGCAGCCTCCAGAGGAAAAGGTGAGATGCCTCCTGTGGCACAGCACAGGAGGGATCGCAACACCCAAACACTAAGTAGATCCCATGCTACTGATGCCAGTAATAGCAGAGGCCATTCCCTAAGTCAACTTGATTAATAGCAGTTAATGGACTTCTCCATGAACTTATCCAAATCTTTTTTAAACCCAGCTACACTAACTGCACTAACCACATCCTCTGACAACAGATTCCAGAGCTTAATTGTGTATTGAGTAAAAAAGAATTTTCTCTAATTAGTTTTAAATGGGTTACTTCATGGAGTGGCTCCTAGTTCTTCTATTCTCCAAAAGAGTAAATAACCGATTCACATCTTCCCATTTTAGACCTCTCTTGATTTTAAAGACCTCTATCATATCCCCCTTCAGTCGTCTCTTCTCCAGCCCTAACCTCTTTAGACTTTCTTCATAAGGGAGCTGTTCCATCCCCTTCATCATTTTGGTCACCCTTCTCTGTTTCTTCTCCAGTGCTACTCTATCTTTTTTGAGATGTGGTGACCAGAACTGTATACAGCACTCAAGGTGTGGTCTCACCTTGGAGTGATACAGAGGCATGATGAGATTTTCCATTTTATTCACCATTTATTCACCATTCCCTTTCTAATAATTCCTAATATTCTGTTTGCTTTTTTGACTGCTGCAGCACACTGAGCCAACAATTTCTATGTATTATTAGAGATGTGCTTCATTTTTTTCTGCCGGGTCGTTTTTTGACTCGGATACTTCGTGGTAAATTTCGGGTTTCCTCATTTCGTTTTTCAAAAAAACGAAACGAGGAAACCCGAAACCGGGCCAAAAAACGAAACGGCAAAGGAAGCTTAAAAAAAACCCACCCCAAGCATTTAAAATAATTTTTCTACATACATACACTACCCCCCCCCCATCCCGATCCCTCCCCAAGACTTACGAAGTACATCCCTGGTGGTCCAGCGGGGTCCCGGGTTCCATTTGCCCTCCGTGCCCGTGCTACTGCAAGCCGTGCTCTTTAAAATGGTGCCAAATAGCCTCTGAACTACCATGTCACAGGGGCTACCGGCGCCATTGGTCAGCCCCTGTCACATGGCCATCGGCGCCATCTTGTGCTCCTGTCATGTGACTGGAGCTGACCAATGGCGCCGAAAGCTTCTGTGACATAGTATGGGCAAAGGCTATCGGCGCCATTTTGATTAGTGGCAGCCGACAACGAAATCGCTCCCGGACCCCCGCTGGACCCCCAGGGATTATTGGCAAGCCTTGGGGGGGTCAGGAGGGGACTCCTGACACCCCCAAATTTCGGGTAATTTCCTAATTCGGGCGAAAAACGAACCACATCTCTATGTATTATCCACTATGATGCCTAGATCTTTTTCCTTGGTGGTAACTCCTAATATGGAACCTAACATCCTGTAACTACAACATGGGTTAATTTTCCCTATATGCAACACCTTGCATTTGTCCAAATTAAATTTCATCTGCCATTTGGATGCCCAATCTTCCAGTCTTGCAAGGACATCCTGCAATTTATCACAATCTGCTTGTGATTTAACTACTCTTAATAATTTGGTATCATCTGCAAATTTGATAACCTCACTCGTTGTATTCTTTTCCAGATTATTTATAAATATATTGAAATGCACAAGTCCAGTACAGATCCCTGAGGCACTCCACTGTTTACCCTTTTCCACTGAGAAAATTGACCATTTAATCCTACTCTCTGTTTCTTGTCTTTTAACCAGTTTGTAATCCACGAAAGGACATTGCCTCCTATCCCATGACTTTTTAGTTTTCTTAGAAGCCTCTCATGAGGGACTTTGTAAAACACCTTTTGAAAATCCAAATACACTACATCTACTGGTTAACTTTTATCCAATATTTATTAACCCTTTAAAAAAATGAAGTAGATTTGAGAGGCAAGACTTCCCTTGGTTAAATCCATGTTTACTATATTCCTTTAAACCATGTCTTTCTATATGCTCTGTGATTTTGATCTTTGGAATAGTTTCCACTATTTTTCCAGGCACTGAAGTCAGGCTTACTGGTTTATAGTTTCCCGGATTGCCCCTGCGGTCCTTTTTAAATATTGGGGTTACATTGGCAACCCTCCAGGTACAATGGATGATTTTAATGAGAGTTTACAAATTTTAACTAATAGATCTGAAATGTAATTTTTTTAGTTCCTTCCGAACCCTGGGATGCATACTATCTGGACCAGGTGATTTGCTACTCTTTAGTTTGTCAGTCTAGCCTACTACATCTTCTAGGTTCACAGTGATTTGGTTCAGTTCATCAGGTTAATCACCATTGAAAACCATCTCCAGAACCAGTATCTCCCCAACATCCTCATTATTAAACACAGAAGCAAAGAATTCATATAGCTTTCTGCAATGGCCTTATCTTCCCTAAGAACCCCTTCAACCCCTTGGTCATCTAACAATCCAACCAACTCCCTCACAAGTTTTTTGCTTCAGATATATTTTTTAAAGTTTTTGTTATGAGTTTTTGCCTCTACGGCCAACATCATTTCATTTAAACCACACACTTTCCAGATACAGAATCTGAATTCTCTATAATGTTCCAGCTTTAGCAGGTCTTCACCATACTTTGCTTCTTCCTTTGTATCCATCTCTTCTGCATTTCCTCCTCTTCCAGCCATAGAAAAAGTTGATGGACACTCTGCACAAATGTTGTCTAGCATGAACCACACAACAAACACTTTGCCAATCTTGACAGGTGCAAAGATTAAGAAGCCTCCAGTGTGATCTACTGACTGACAGCAGATTTTCAGTAGGTGAAAAGTGTGCTCAATCAGGGACTTAGTAGATCAATGGGAATGGTTAAACCAGTTTTCATAAAGAGAGGAGGATTGGAACAAGAGCGAAAAGAACAGCTAGGCCAATAAAACAATATCTTTTATCACTTAAAAGTACAGAACTAAAGCTGCTCACCCTTAAATATGAGAAGCTATGAAGAAATCATTTAGCATCACAGAAGGCTACAAAAGTTCCATTGCTTATCCAGCAGAACTCCCTCTCCTAGATCCTAGGCACACATGTGGTCATACAGAGCTCTTGACTTTAATATATAGCCATCATAAGGAACCAGGAAACATTTTTTTATTTAAAAATTTTTATAGGCCACCTACAACCACATCTCTAAGCGGCATACATAATAGAACATACATAATCAAGATGCAAATAATACAAGACTTTTCTTTTTAATAATGTTTTTATGTGATGTGTTTTAATGAGGTGTCAGTATATGATGATTCTTATATGAATATTTTTTTATAATTGTGATCCGCTTTCACAACATCAAGATTCATTGCCCTCTTTTATTTATTTATGAACATTAGAACATAAGAAAATGCCATACTGGGTCAGACCAAGCGTCCATCAAGCCCAGCATCCTGTTTCCAACAGTGGCCAATCCAGGCCATAAGAACCTGGCAAGTACCCAAAAACTAAGTCTATTCCATGTTACCGTTGCTAGTAATAGCAGTCGCCATTTTCTAAGTCAACTTAATTAATAGTAGGTAATGGACTTCTCCTCCAAGAACTTATCCAATCCTTTTTTAAACACAGCTATACTAACTGCACTAACCACATCCTCTGTCAATAAATTCCAGAGTTTAATTGTGCTTGAGTAAAAAAGAACTCAAATTCTTGAGTAAAAAAGAATTTGATATTCTGCCTTTTCCAAACTAATCTCAAGGTGGATTCCAATCAAATTCATGCTAAATTCTTATTATATTGCAACCAAATTCTCATTTTCATCACAAAATTATAAGTTCTCCTTAAATTGTAATTATACTCATTTTCTTTCGAATTGAAGTAGCTGGTCAAGAGGTGGAAAAAGAAAATATTTCATCATTGAGACTGTGATAGAATGGAGCCTCGGTCTCTTTCTTTGTAAAAGTGGGATCTGAGGAGAAAAGGTCTGCTGAATAGCCAGCCCTTGACATTTTTCTTGAAGGTAAGGTAGGATGTCTCAAGTTGAAGGGATATTGGTATCATGTTCCACAATTTTGGAGCATTGCAGCTGAATGCATGAAGTCATATGCAAATTAGGCAGAAGCTTGGGAAGGAGAGGATAGGAGGGCCAGTTGAGAGGATTACATTTCCCTTGTTGGAGAGTAGGAAAACAGTAGAGTGAGATATTCAATGGCCATGTTGTTTATGCATTTGAAGACAAAGCTAATAGTTTTGAATTGGATTCTGTTTTCAACTGAGAGCCAGTGTAATTATTTTAAGATAGGTTTTATGTGGTCAGTTATGTGGTATCTACCAACATTTTGGCAACCATTCTTTTTAGGAATTGGATGCATTTAAGAGTGTGTTGTGTGATGCCATGAAATAAAGAAAAGAGAAAAGAAGAGCTAGGCCAACAAGATAATATGCTTCACTGTAGCTAGGCTATGTTTTTTTAAATTACTTCATAGTTGGAAAATCTGGTGCAGATGCATAAATGAGATATTTATTTACCACCTTAGAGATATGGGCTTCCTTTGTAAGACCGAGGTCAAGTTGGACCCCAGATTCTGCATTGAGTCCCTTAGGTTGTAATGGAGTATCTGATAGGAAAGACAGAGAAAGTAGGGGATGTTTTTGTCAACCTAGCCAAAGGATTTCTGATTTTTAGGAGATGAGTTTGAGCTTGTGGTTATTGAACCATTGGGCTACTGCTGTCAGACAGTGATTAAGACTGGTGATGGATAAGGATTGGTGACATTCAATGTTTAAGGACTGACTGAGCTCACTGATTGGATGAATGCAAACATTGAAAAGGACTGAGGAAAACAAAGAACCCTGAGGTACTCCACTGGGAGGTTTTTGAGTGAGGAAGATATGTTGGCCCATAAGACAGACTATGCACTGTTGTCCAGGAAGGATTCAAACCATTTGGGTGATAGTGTCTAATGATATGAAGTCTGCGAAACAATGCGACAAGGCGATAGCAAAAGCCAGAAGAATGCTGGGATGCATAGAGAGAGGAATATTGAGTAAGAAAAGGAAAGTGATTATCCCCTTGTACAGGTCCTTGGTGAGGCCTCACCTGGAGTACTGTGTTCAGTTCTGGAGACCGTATCTACAAAGACTCAAGGACAAGATGGAAGCGGTACAGAGAAGGGCGACAAGGAAGGTGGAGGGTCTTCATCGGATGACATACGAGGAGAGATTGAAGAATCTAAATATGTACTCCCTGGAGGAAAGGAGGAGCAGGGGTGATATGATTCAGACTTTCAGATACTTGAAAAACTTTAATGATCCAAAGACAACGACAAACCTTTTCCATCGGAAAAAAATCAGCAGAACCAGAGGTCACGAGCTGAGGCTCCAGGGAGGAAGACTAAGAACCAATGTCAGGAAGTATTTCTTCACGGAAAGGGTGGTGGATGCCTGGAATGCCCTTCCGGAGGAAGTGGTGAAGTCTAAAACTGTGAATGACTTCAAAGGGGCGTGGGATAAACACTGTGGATCCATCAAGTCTAGAGGGCGTGAATAAAGTGGAGGCAGCAAAACACTGCACGGAGCGGCAGTAGCCACAGAGGCATTCAAACACTGAACGGAGCGGCAGTAGCCACAGAGGCATTCACGGAGCGAGATGCCAGTGGCCAGTAGTTAGTGTTCCACCTTCACGGAGCGGAAGGATGGAGGGCTGCTATCTCCAAAAAACAAAACAAAAAATAAAAACAGGGGTGGGTAAGAGTATGGGGCAAGGGTGTGGCCTGCTTGTTACAGCGTTTGCTACCCCTAATTGAGCTGGATGTCACTTGGATGTAGATATGGCGCTGCTCTCTAAATTGGTGGTGGGGTGGAGGGGAATTAGGGCTGGAGGGTACTGGAAGCCAATAGTAACAGGTGGGAGAGAGAAAAAGGGAAAAAAAATGGATAAAGTGCGTAGTTTGCTGGGCAGACTAGATGGGCCGTTTGGTCTTCTTCTGCCGTCATTTCTATGTTTCTATGTTTCTATGTACCTTTGAAACTGATATCGCTTAAGCATTGTATTAGGACTTGGTGATCCACAGTAACAAAGGCAGCAGATAGATCCTGTAGGACTAGGAGGAAGTCACTACCTTGGTTGATATTTAGATGAATGCTGTAAATTATTATGGCTAATAGGGCAGATTGTGTTCCGTGATCTTTTCTGTACCTGGATTGGTAAGGGCATGGAATGTTGTTTTTTTCCAGGAAGTTTAGGAATTGGAAGTAAACCATTTTATAGGGAATAGTGATCAACCATTATTAGTTTAGAGCCTGATTTTTCAGGATAGGTTTGATTATGGCTTTTTTTTTTTTTAGTGGGAGAAGAAGAGAACCTTAGGATAGCATAGCATTTATTATGGTGGTTAGCCAGGGGGCTAAGGTTTGTTTTAGATCATAGATGTACTTGGGAAGTATTGGGAAAGTGGATCAACTGAATCTTTGGTAGATTTTTTTTTCTACTTCTTTGGGAGAGATTGTCCTAAATTCAGACAGTGGGATACTGTCAGGGAAAGGTTGACTTGATCTTTTGTTTGGTTTTGATCGTTTTAGTTAAATCTTTAGTAAGAAAAGGGGTAACTGTGTTTTCAAAGGATTCAAATCCTTTAACAGGTATAACTCTGAGAAATGTCTGGAGTCAGTTATGAATCAGCAAAACGTAAGGCTGATGCAGGTCTTCTGCTGAGTTGAAGTCCATTACAAATAGTAGATCTTTCAATACTCTTCAGTTCAGGCTGCTGTTTAACAGTTGCAGATTCTTGAACTCTTTTTTTGTTATCCGAACCAAAGACTATAAAAATAAACAGGATTATGTCACTTCACGGCACATTGCCTTTATTAATGAAAATGCATTTTGCAATTTACAGCCATTTGAGATGTGACATCTCACATCATAATTAAGATATATGCTTTTGCCCTTTAATTACTAGAATCATTATAGTGTATCATATTATTTTTCTGGAGTTTCACACTACAGTGAGATATTTGGTGTTGTTTATGCAGTTGTTCTCATAGCAATTATCACATTTTAGTATACATTGCTTTTTTTAAGAAAAGCTGGAAAGAAAAATATTTGTCCTAGAAAACATTAGGTTATTTGAAAAATTACAAATGCTGTAGACATGCACATGTGAATACTGATTAAAAAAAATAAATAAAATTGCACAAGATCTTTGCCCTCACAAAAATAATCCTTTTGGTATAGCTTTTGTTTATCTGTTTACTCTACAGCTTGACAGCTTCCCTATGGTTATTACCTTGATGTTATGAGTATAGTTTGATAGCCAAAAAAAGATGTTCCTAGATATACTCTTAAAATAAATCAAGATGTTGTATTAGATATTTGATCATCTGAGCTTGATTAATTTTCTTTTTAAATGTTGTCTTTATAGTTATCACATTAACAGCCTTAACAGGTATATGTATTTAGCTTGAAGAAAGAATACAGTTTCCATGTAGTCACTTTCTCAGGAAGTAAAATCCATTATGATGTTTTTATTACAAACCACTGTTATGGATGACCTAATATTTTACAGAAGCAAAGGTGACAGAATTCTACAGATTTTTTCTCATTAAACCAGGAAGATGTGTTGAAAAGCAATGAAAAAAAAGGATCATCTAGATGTTGCAATTCAGGTCGCTGCACGGCCTCCTCTTCACCAGACAACCCCGTGAGCCCGTCTCTGAACTGTTCTCCAACATTCTCTGGCTCCTGTCCTCAGACTGTGCTTCTGCCTCCATGCCAGCAGGGGACCTCCATGAGTTCATTCTCCTAGCTGACCAATCCTTTCTCCCCTGCCTGTACCACACCCAGTCTCCAGCCCTACTTAACTCTGTCTCTCCTATGCCTCAATGCTTCAGCATCGAGTCCTTCTTGGCTCCCTTCTCTAGCCCTCTCTGCCTTGCAGGTTTCTCAAGCTATTCCTAGTTTTGTCTCATGACCTCTGGGCCTTCTCACTCCAGCTTTGCTTTTCTCTATCTCCTAGCCTCTGGGCCTTCTGTTCTCAGCTTGCCTTGGTCTTGTCTTGTGGCCATCCAGCCTTCTGTTCCATGCTTTTCTTTGAGGCCTGCTGGACTTCTGACCCTTCCTTGCCTGGTGGACTGCCCTTGGCATCTCTTTCTGACCCCTGAACTAGCCCTGAGACTCCCAGGTCTCTTCCTGCTTCTAGGCCTCTCTCTGCCTTGCCCCTCAGGGCCTTTCTTACCTACGATGCCTTCAGGCACTCTATGTTCCATGTTCTGTGAAGTCCTTGTGCTTGTTTGTTCTGTCTTGCCCCAGGCCCTGTCTATAGAATCCCACTTCTACACTTGCTTGCACTCAGTCCCTATCTGTTCCAGCGTTCCAGTTCCACTTATATTTGCATCCACTGCACTTTTACCTGCACCTAGATCCAGTCTGTTCCTGCTGTTGCAGTCCATGTCTACCCGCACTCAGATCCTACCTGTTCCAGTTCCATGCTTACCTGCATCCAGCTCTGCACTTACCTTCACTCTGTTCCTGCATTCCAGTTCCACCCTTACTAGTAGTCAGTTCCAGCCTGCACCTTGTTCCAGTGCTCCAGCCCAGCCTGTGCCTTGTTCCAGTGCTCCAGACAAACCTGTGCCTTGTTCCAGTGCTCCAGCTTCACCAGACCATCCACATTCCATTCCAGTCTTGCACCACTCCAGAAGGAGGTATCTACAACACCCTCTCTCCAGATGCCCTTCATCCCCAACACCAAACATCTAAAGTATGGAACATAATCGGTAACAGAAGTGGATGCCAAGATCATTATTAGTATAAAATGAGAAAAACAATTATTGTCTTGCAGGTGTGGCTCCTGTTCTTTCCAGGTTCTCATCTTATAATAGGGAAGAAAGCCATGTGTTCAAGAATTTTGTGGTAGAGTTGTTAAAATGAATTGATCCTGGGGAAAACAGTAAAACATAGAAAAAGTAAAAATTATGACTACATTAAAAATCAAGACAAACTATAACACAAAAACTTTAAGACAAGTTAAAAAAAATGAAAAAACAAAATGAAACAATTTTTTTTACCTGTACATCCCTAATAAATTAGTTTGTTCAGTATTCACCTCATCACCTCATTCAACTCATCAATTCATTCTGAATTGTTTGTCAAAAAGTTTATACCATGCATTTACCCAGATGCATTGGTAACTAATTGGAATACCTCATTAGTGAATGCCCTTGATCATATTGCCCCTCTATGTATAGTAAAAACTAAAAGAAAGAAATCTGCACCTTGATTTTCCTACTCAGTTATAACTCATAAATGCAAACTACGCTCCCTTGAAACTAAATGGAGAAAAAACAATAATAATCTTCTGTTGTATAAGACAAAATTTGAGTTATATCATACAGCAGTTAATGATGCCAAGAAAAAATACTACACATCAAGCATAGAAGCATCAAACAACAATCCCAAAACTCTATTTAATTTAGTGAAGTCCATTACCAACCCCAACAGCGATTTGATCCAAAACCCTGGTGCCAGCTCTCAAACTGAACTCTGCAATTCATTTGGCAAATTTTTCGAGAATAAAATCTGAATCATTGTCATCACATTCCCCACCATGCACCCAATACCTACACCCCCTGTAATAACCCAGTCCTAAGACTCTTTTGAAACTGTCACAAATTCTTAAATCATAAATATCATCTCCAAAATGAAACCATCTACACATCCTCTCTCACTTTGCCCTTTCAGTCTATTCAAAACAACTAAGGAAAACATTGCACTAACAATAGCTAACATAGGGCCTCACTTTCTAAAGTATTGCTGCCGGCATCGCGCCAATAACTACAAAATAGAAGGTGTAGTTATTGGGCGTGAAATAGGCAGCGAAAAGGCCCTTACCTTTTCGCTGTCTGCCCCATCCTCGCAGAGTTGGCCCCAGTGACGCCCCGACTCCTCCTCTTCTGGGGCCGACTCCGCCCCGATGTAGGTAGCGCAGGCGTGTACTACCTTTGCTAGCTATCGCAGGCTTGCGCTGTTAGCGCAAGCCTGCGATAGCCTTAGAAAATAAGGCCCATAGTCAACTCCTCTCTCATCAATGGCCTTCTTCCAGACAACCTAAAAACTGCAGCCGTAACTCCCATTCCAAAAAAACGCAACACTAATCCAAACTTTTCTGATTTTCGACCCATTTCCTCACTTCCATTCCTTGCTAAAATTCTGGAATATGTTGTCCTAAAATAGTTATCGCTAAAAAATTATTCAATTATACACACCGTCTAATCAAAATAATATATCTGTTTTTTGAAAGACATGATTTTGAAATCGATTTTTATAAAGAACAGGACTGCATCAGCAAGCCTTAGTCAACGTGCTCAGTACATTCATATAGAGCCGTCCGGTCTTATCAATCATTTGCAGCCTGCAGATATTTAGCTTACAGTGTTCTCTGAAAAACATCCAATTGTGTGAGAATGAGTAGAAAATCTCACAAAGTATAGCGCTCTTCTCCGGTGATTCAAATATCTATACACGACTGTATAGATGGGTAAAGGCAATCTCTATTAATTCTCTATTGTCTCGATATTACAGAGCTCTAGCAAGAGGAGATATATGAAAATTCACACACGCTGGTATATTCCATTCACACGCTTTGCCAGACTAAAAGTTTAGAAGATGCATCTGATGCTGACTCTATGCATCAGATGTCAACACGAGATCTGATCCAAGAACAGATAAATGTGAACACCAATAGTATCACCCCTCTCCTTGGAGTGAACTCCATTTATCACTTATCCACTTGTCATTTCCCACTTAACCAGTTTCTATATGCAGTCAGTCACTTTAAGGTCTATATCAAGGGAGCTCATTTAATTTATAAGTCCTTTGTGCAGAATAGTGTTAAAGTCCTTACTGAAATCCAAGTATACTATATCTAGCACTCTTCCCTGATCCAACTCTCTGTTCACCCAGTGAAATTAATTGATGAGATCTAGTAGGAATGTGCATTTGTTTCAAATGAATACCACAAATGCAACAGATGAGGCCATTTTTGGTTCATTCTGAATAGCCTCTTTTGAAAATATCCTAAAATTATCAGGCATTTTCCTATTCATGGCATTTGGGAGAAAAAAGGGCCTCTGGGGCTGGGAAGCTCCCACCCACTTAACCCCTTCCCAGATCCTCAGGGAAAAAGGGCAGGAGTGATGTCTACTCGCTCCTGCCTAGGCCCTGGTGCTGGAAAAATGGTACCATCCACCTGGAGGATAGCACCGAAGTAACATCACTTCAGTACCTTCCTCTAGTGTGGCCAGCACAATTTTGATGTAGAGCGATACGTTTGGGTCTCCAAAGTGATTACCTTGATCAAAAACTGGTTGACTGATAACATAAAAGAGAGTAGTGGTAAACAGATTTGAATTCATTCCAATGAAAGGGGAAACATTTGTGGATTGCCTAGGGAATCAGACCTGAGGACACTTCTAATCAGTATTGCTTTGTTTTTTTTTTGTCTTAATATGTATGTATGACTTATTGTACTCTGTCACGAACATGCCCTGAATGTATATGGAATATACATTGTTATAAATATATAAATAAATAAATAAAGTGATATTGCAGAGAGGTTATTAGGAAATGTTTACTCAATGATGTAAGAAAGTTTAAGATGTAGTTAAATACTTGACTGTTAAGATTCATTGCAAGAAAAGAGAAAAGTGGAGAATCATGAAATATTTGTAATGCTGAAAACCAAGGGAACAGTACAAGATGAGATGTGAGATATTGATCTCCACCAAACTAGAGAAAGATCTCTGATATAAATGTAATGTCATGTTCTAGTTACCCTGACCACTTAATTTAGTGTGGCCGAGGTAAATTGGTGCATGCTCAGTAGGAGTTCTAGTGAGAGATTGGAAGAGTGTTTGGTTTGCAGACATGTGCAAGGAGACCTGCCTGAATAAGTTTTGGAAGATCTGTGAATGGTTGCAGAAAGTTTTATTTTTATTTATGGATTCACATTTATATTTTGCTTCATTCATCAAAAAATGTTTCAACCAAATCATAAAGACAACATAAAATAAAATGCACATGTTCGGGCGGATTTTAAAAGCCCTGCTCGCGGATTTACGCGAGCAGGGCCGTGCGCGCTGGCGCGCCTATTTTCCATAGGCTGCCGGCGCGCGCAGAACCCCAGGACGCGCGTAGGTCCCGGGGTTTTTGGAAGGGGGCGTGCCGGGGGCGGGGCCGAACGACGCGGCGTTTTGGGGGCGGGCCGCAGCGTTTCGGGGGCAGGCCCGGGGCGTGGTTTCGGGCCGGGGCGTTCCGGGGCGTGGCCGCGCCCTCCGGAACCACCCCTGGGTCGGGTCTCGGCGCGCCAGCAGCCTGCTGGCGCGCGTGGATTTACGTCTCCCTCCGGGAGGCGTAAATCCATGGATAAAGGTAGGAGGGGGGTTTAGATAGGGCCGGGGGGGGGGTGGGTTAGGTAGAGGAAGGGAAGGGAAGGTGAGGGAAGGGCGAAAGAGAGTTCCCTCTGAGGCCGCTCCGATTTAGGAGCGGCCTCGGAGGGAACGGAGGCAGGCTGCGCGGCTCGGCGTGCGCCGGCTGCCCAAAATCGGCAGCCTTGTGCTCGCCGATCCAGGATTTTAGAGGATACGCGCGGCTATGCGCGTATCTTATAAAATCCAGCGTACTTTTGTTTGCGCCTGCTGCGCAAACAAAAGTACGCGATCGCGCAGTTTTTTAAAAATCTACCCCACTGTATATAAACATAAATGTTCCAGCTCCTTTCCAGCTCATTAGCTGCTAGCTCCTAAGGATGACCATGTGGCAAAACTAGTGAATTTCTGCTCTAGTAAGAAGGACCAGTTATGAAGGAATTGAGTGAGTACTGTGAACTTTATCACAAAGTATAAGTGATACTATCTCAGAAGTACTGCATGAGTAGAACAAATGCTGAGGAACTGAAGCATGATTATACAGACTTGTATTAATTGGATTAGAAGAATTAATTAAGTTTAACATCATTAGTTCCATGACTGGCTATAAGTTTTTATAAATGTCACTGAAATAGTGTAAGACAAGTTTGGACAATGTACTTTAATAAAGGCATGATGCTTTTATTAAAGTACATTGCACACATGAGAGATAGCAAGATAACACTCAGGGTTTCCAAAACAAATATTTTTGTAATCAGACAAGTGGAACCCATCATGAGTAGAAAACTTGGAATAAGAGTTATACAAGTGTTGCAAAACAGAGCAGTGAATTAGAAGCCAGAGCCAGATAAATGTTAGGAGAACATAACCAGTATAAAAAGCAGATGGTAGGGGTTTCCTATAAGTCATTGATGAGACATCATCTGGCGCATTGTATTCTAGGGATGTGCAGAGCAAAATTTTATGTTCATATTTTTTATGTCCGAAAGGGGGTCCCACTTGCGGCCAATATGGACATAAAAAAAATCCAATGAGTTGGGTATATGTACATATGTGCAAAAAAAAAATTTAAACCCCCTCACCCTCCTTAATCCCCCCCCCAGACTTACCACAACTCCCTGGTGATCGAGCGAGGAGTGAGGACGTCATTTCTGCAATCCTTGGCGAGAAGCATGTGACGTCGGTGGCACGTCGAGTGACGCGGCGTCACGTGATTCCCGGCTCGTTCGCGCCGGACGGCTCGTTCGGCCCAAAAAGAACTTTTGGCCATCTTGGGGGGGCCTCCTGACCCCCTCAAGCTGGCCAAAAGTTCTTTTTGGGCCGAACGAGCCGTCCGGCACGAACGAGCCGGGAATCACGTGACGCCGGCGTCACTCGACGTGCCGCCGACGTCACATGCTTCTCGCCAAGGATTGCAGAAATGACGTCCTCACTCCTCGCTCGATCACCAGGGAGTTGTGGTAAGTCTGGGGGGGGGATTAAGGAGGGTGAGGGGGTTTAAATTTTTATTTTGGCTCAACAATCGCGATTTCCCACATATCAAACATATCTATGTTCGATATGTGGGAAATCCGATCGTTTATGTCGAATCAATTTTTTAAGTAAAAAAAAAATATGAGTTGCGTTTTACTAATGCGGTCAATCCGAATGCACACCCCTATTGTATTCAATACTGGAGAATATACCTTCAAAAGACAATAGACAGAGTAGAGGCAGATAAAGAGAAGATGTTGAGCTTGCCCCAAAACCTCTATGAAATTATAAGGCTAAGAATCTCAGTCCTAGATTTACTGAGCTGCAAATTGGGTGTAACATGCAATAAACACTGTTTATTGCACAATATAAATAGGGTACTCAAAGCTAAAAAAAAATAATTAATTGGATTATCTGGCCATATTGTCCCTGAAGGTAGGGTGATGGGTGTGGAGCAAGTCTGTTTTATCTGAGAAATATGTTTTGGGCAATGTTGAGTCTCAGAGTTGGATTTTTTTTTTTTTATCAGGGTGGATTTTCAGTAATCCAGCCGGGGTTTTCCCCAGAACAACAAGTGCTGGAAGCCAGCGCAAGTATAATACCAAAGCCATTTCCATAGGAATGTAAGGCCAATGGAGTAAACAACCTGGTGGTGACACAGACAGAAAAATCCAATGGCATTCTGAAAATCTGAGAGAGAGCTGAGCTGAAGTGACACGGAGAGGGAGCACTGAACTAGTGCTTCTCTCCCAAAGTGTAAAAGTTGCTCAAAACACTTAAAAAGCTGGCAGGAACACTATGGAATGAATAGGGGTGTGATGGAATCATGTTAAGTTACATACAAAACAGCAAAGGTAAGGTTTAGAGTAGTTAACTTTAAGCATAATGGCAGCTGTCCCACGGTAAATTAACGACAGCATTGATAGATTTAGTGAATGGAAGGGGTAAATATTTTGGAAAACCGTTTATGAGAGTACGTGCATAATAATAAAAGTAACACATGACATTTCTGGAAACTCCCCATTCAAGGGAAAGTATCAAGCAGGAGCATTTACTCTGAGGCCAGGGCATTCCAAATATTGAAAAAGTTTCAACTGGTTTTGGAAAAAGCCTGGAAAGAAAATTTCTCTGATAAAGGGATCAGAGAAGAGAGATCTGGGGAAAGAACTTGTATTTTCCTTCTGCAAGGACTGATTGGAACTCATGAGTTCTAACCAAGGGTTCTTGAAAAGTAATGGAACATTGTCTTGATCTTGTAGACTAAAACACTCACTGCTCACAAACAGAGGAGTTAAGTAAGAAAATATCTCTTCAGAGATAAAGGGAGAAAGAAAAAAACTTGAAAGAAAAAAGGAGAACACAAGTGAAGGAGTATTATTTTCTTCTGGCAAGAAGTTATTTAGTAAGTTTCCCACTATTGTACCTGACCAATCTTACTTAGGGAATACATAATTATCATTTTTTTTTTATAGTTAGCTCAAAAGTCAAACAAGCAATCGAAGATACAATAACCTAGAGAACGTGTTTAGTTTTCGGAAGAACTGTTGGTGCAAAGGCGTTTGCTTTTGTTGATGATTTTGTTAAGTATAGTTTATTTGGTCCAGATCTGTGAGAGTCAAGATACAGTAAACACACCCAAGCTATGTACTTGAAGAATGCCAGACAAGTCCAAAAAAGGACATTCTTGTCAGCAGGACGATACTTTAGCAGGAAGTCAAACTGGTTAAAAAAGAAAGACCATTCGGTTTGTCGATGATTCAGTCACTGCACATGACGCAGATATTCCAAATGTTTGTGGTCCGTGAATACAGTTATCTTATGTTGTGCCCCCCTCAAGCCACGGATGCCATTCTTCAAATGCTTGCTTAATAGCCAACAGCTCTTTATCTCCTATACCATAATTCCTCTCGGCTGGAGTAAAACGCCAGGAAAAAAAGAGCAAGGTGCACTGTCTGAGTATCGCTGTTCTGGCTGAGCATGGCTCCTACTCCGACATCGGAGGCATCGACCTCGACAATAAACGGCCATCGAGGGTCGAGGTGGTGAAGGCAAGGCTTTTTGAGGAAAGCTTCTTTGAGGGTCTGAAAGACAGCAACTGCTTCAGGCAACCACTTCTCCTTTCTTAGTCATGGCAGTGAGTGGTGCCGTCACGGTGGAATAGTGCAGAATTAATGTGCAGTAAAAGATGGTGAAGCCGAGGAAGCGGCAGAATGCCTTTAGGCCAGTGGGTTGAGGCCAGTCCTGTATACTTTTGGTTTTTTGTGGGTCCATCTGGAACCCTCTGATGGACACCACGTAACCCAAAAAGGGAACAGACTATTGATGGAAAGCATATTTTTCAAGCTTAGCGTAGAGATGGTTATCCCGTAGTTTCTGCAGAACTCTGGCGACATCCACTTGATGGCTTTGCTGATCTTAGGAAAAAATTAGTATGTCGTCTAAATACACATAAGAACATAACAACATAAGAATATGCCATACTGGGTCAGACCAAGGGTCCATCAAGCCCAGCATCCTGTTTCCAACAGTGGCCAATCCAGGCCATAAGAACCTGGCAAGTACCCAAAAACTAAGTCTATTCCATGTAACCATTGCTAATGGCAGTGGCTATTCTCTAAGTGAACTTAATAGCAGGTAATGGACTTCTCCTCCAAGAACATATCCAATCCTTTTTTAAGCACAGCTATACTAACTGCACTAACCACATCCTCTGGCAACAAATTCCAGAGTTTAATTGTGCGTTGTGTAAAAAAGAACTTTCTCCGATTAGTTTTAAATGTGCCACATGCTAACTTCATGGAGTGCCCCCTAGTCTTTCTATTATCCAAAAGAGTGAATAACCTATTCACATCTACCCATTCTAAGCCTCTCATGATTTTAAACACCTCTATCATGTCCCCCCTCAGCCATCTTGTTCTCCAAGCTGAAAAGTCCTAACCTCTTTAGTCTTTCCTCATAGGGGAGCTGTTCCATTCCCCTTATCATTTTGGTAGCCCTTCTCTGTACCTTCTCCATCGCAATTATATCTTTTTTGAGATGCGGCGACCAGAATTGTTCACAGTATTCAAGTTGCGGTCTCACCATGGAGCGATACAGAGGCATTATGACATTTTCCGTTTTGTTCACCATTCCCTTTCTAATAATTCCCAACATTCTATTTGCTTTTTTGACCGCCGCAGCACACTGAACCGACAATTTCAATGTGTTATCCACTATGACGCCTAGATCTCTTTTTTGGGTTGTAGCACCTAATATGGAACCCAACATTGTATAATTATAGCATGGGTTATTTTTCCCTATATGCATCACCTTGCACTTATCAACATTAAATTTCATCTGCCATTTGGATGCCCAATTTTCCAGTCTCACAAGGTCTTCCTGCAATTTATCCTAATCTGCTTGTGATTTAACTACTCTGAACAATTTTGTGTCATCTGCAAATTTGATTATCTCACTCGTCGTATTTCTTTCCAGATCATTTATAAATATATTAAAAAGTAAGGGTCCCAATACAGATCCCTGAGGCACTCCACTGACCACTCCCTTCCACAGAAAACATTGTCCATTTAATCATACTCTCTGTTTCCTGTCTTTTAGCCAGTTTGCAATCCACGAAAGGACATCGCCACCTATCCCATGACTTTTTACTTTTCCTAGAAGCCTCTCATGAGGAACTTTGTCAAACGCCTTCTGAAAATCCAAGTATACAAACAGTCTAACTTCAGTTAGTCAGCCAGTGTGACTTACTGCTCTCTTGATTAACAAATGTTGATACCTATTCAACCCAATCACACTACCTCAACACCTTTCCAAGGTGAGTAACTGAGCTGAACCTTTCAACCTTTTTACATATACACTGCTCCTAGCTTATTTCTAGCTTCTGTCTACTTTTTTTTTTTTTGGGGGGGGGGGGGGTTGTGGGTTTTTGGTTTTTTTTTTTAATTCAAACACTCAGTTTGTATTAAATACAAACACTCAGTTCTTTAAAAGTCTGCAGAACACTCAGTTCTGCAGACTTTTAAAACTTAACACACTACCTACTGCTTACTAGCTAGCTTATTGACTGACTATTTAAAAATACAAACAGTCTAACTTGTTTATTCCCTGCCTTTCTGACTATTAAAAGCACACACACAAACACACTAAATTATATTCCCAGATAGTTAAATTTGCCCCAATACTTTTTAAAAAGACAATGTCCCAAGCAAAAACTTACTGATTCCTTTCAGCCACCAGCAAGGTGGTACAGCATATCTTGCAGAATCTTATTCATCATATTTTGGAATATGGCCAGAGCATTACACTTGCCAAATGGCATGACCATATACTTGAAATGGCCATCTCAGGTATTAAAGGCTGTTTTCCACTCGTCCCCTTGACTAATATGGACCTGAACTATATGACCTGTTGGTTGATGACGGGTTTCACAAACTCTTCTCTCGCAGTCATATAGAGGGCCCAGAAAGCTGCGCATTCACTCCTATGTTTTGCTGTTATCTATTAATATGTGTGGAGACAGGTCTGAATTTTCTAGTTCTCTATAGACATCATATTATTATGTACTAGGCATACTAGTATGCCTAGTATGATGCCGGAGCGGGATGCCAGTGGCCAGTGGTTGGTGTTCCGCCTTCACGGAGGGCTGCCATCTCCAAAAAAAACTAAAACAAGGAACAAACAAACAAAGCAGGGGTGGGTAGGAGTATGGGGCAGGGGTGCGGCCTGCTTGTTGTGGCGGTTGCTACCCCTGTTTGAGCTGGATGTTCACTGGGAAGCGGATACAGCGCTGCTCTCTGCATGGTGGAGGGGTGGAAGAGAGTTGGGGCCGGAGGGTGCTGGAAGCCAATAGTGATGGGTGGGAGGGAGAAAAAGGGTGGGAAAAAATAAAGAAATAAAGAAATAAATGGATGAACTGTGTGGCTTGCTGGGCAGACTGGTTGGGCCGATTGGTCTTCTTCTGCCGTCAATTCTATGTTTCTATGTTTCTATGATGTCTATAGAGAACTAGAAAATTCAGACCTGTCTCCACACATGTTAATGTGTGGAGACAGGTCTGAATTCAGAACAAATGGGTTGATGGAATCTGTGAAAGATGTATGCATGGATGACTGTGAATTCAGAACAAATGGGTTGATAGAAAGATGTATGCATGGATGTCTGTGTGCAAGTAACACTGGGACTGGGTGGGTATGATGGGTTACACAGTGGGATGTCATTTGGGAAGGGGAAGGATTGATAGATTGGAAGGGGATGGGGATGGGGAAGATGGTGAACAGAAGACTAAGTGGGGTAAAATTTGCACCAGAAAAAAGGGCAGTGTCTGGGATGATGTACATTATGTGGTTATGTTTCTGCATGCTGTGACAAGTTAATGATGGTATAACCTTTGTATATGTCAGTGTGGATTATTGGTGTTCTAAATTCTGCTGAAATAAAAAGAAATTTCAAAGTAAATGTGTTAGCATGGACCTCTAGAAGGAGTGTGCCCTGGTTCAATATAAGATTGCTCATCTTCCTTCTTCTATATCTTGTTTACATTTTCTGAATTATTTTGTTACTTTTTCAGTGATGCCTTTTTTTCTGTTTTCCTTGTTTACATAAAAAAACAGAGGAAGAAACCATCCATATATTTAAAAATGCCATATGTAAAAGAATGGTAACAAAATAATTAAATAGAATGAAGAAAACTATGTTGGTTTAATCACTCAATATAGGGGTAATCATCATACAGAGAGCATTGTGATCAATACATATTCATTAATGTCATCAAGATCAATATACATTGCTGCATGATATTTACAACCATTTATCATTGTACTCTAAACAGCATAAAAGAGTGAACATTTATTGATCTGGATACTTTGTTTGATTACCCTTATGAAGAGTGTTAAATTCAGTAGTTATCTGCATTCTATTTAATAATTTTCCAAACATTGTTTATCTAGGGTTCCCATGTTAACATGCCTGACAGAAAAATGTGTTGCCCTTTCAATGGTCCTTTTTATTATTGTCAATAGTTACTCAGTTCTTCTTAATTCCCTACTCCTGACAAGAAATGCACAACATAATCATTCATTTTCTTTTAGTCGGTCCTTCTTAAGTCCAGGACATTTATTCTAGAATTGTTTAATTTTGTTCTAGTGTTTACTTTTAATCAGATGGTTCAGTGATCACTGTATTTCTGGTTGTGCCCTACCATAACCTCATTGGCACAGTCTCTGTTCAACATTAGGTTGTACAATGTCACATAGTCAGGAGTGAATTCCTTTACTTCTTGCTTAAGAAATACCCTATTTCATGATGATTCACCTTTTTTTTTTTTTAAATCTTTTCAGAATCTCCTCTCTCTCTCTCAATATTTGACCTTCTGGCCTTATACTGTTATGCTTGCAGATGATCAAAAAGTGATCATTTCACTGAATGTTGCCAAAACTGAAATGATGTTTGCAAGAAAATTTCCATTGCATGATGTTCCAAACCGCATTCCTATTTCACAATGTGTATGTGGTTTCGGAGTGATGCTTGATCCCTATCTTTCTTTAACTTCACATGTCAAGACTTTGGTAAAATCATCTTTTTACAAACTGCGAATACTGAGAAGACTGCAATCGTTTTTACAACTGAATGGCTTTTGTGTTGTATTATAGGCATTCTTTCTGTCCAGCTTAGATTACTCCAATGCCCTCTATGTTGGGCTGGCTGTGACTACATTGTGACCTTTTCAATTGGTTCAAATTAGTGCAGCATGTATATTGACTGGATCTTCAATCTGTGACCATATAACTCCCATTTTCTCATCTTTACATCGGTTGCCAATCAAATGAGGATTTTGTTTAAACTTGCCTCCTTGACTCGTAGGATGTACATAATGATGGTACCTTTTGGGCAAACACTGTATTAAGTCTATATAAATCATTATGTTAGTTAAGATCGGAAGGGAAATGTTTGTTGGATACTCTAACTGTAAAGCTGGCACAACTTAATATTACTAGAAAATGGGCATTTTCAGTTATAGGCCCCTCATATTGGAAATTGCTGCCAGACGCAATTTGGACAATTGAATGTCATGACTCTTGAGAAAGCTCTAAAATGTATTTATTTAAATAGGCTTTTTATTAAAAGATTATACGCTTTATAGTATTTGTTGAAGAGTGACACCAGAAATGGAAGGTGCTGGTTTAGAGTGCTTGTTTATTATGATCAAAACCTAGTATGATTTTAATTTTCCCATCTTGTGCTCCTTTTTATGTTTTTATGCATATACAGTATTCCTCTTCCTTCTACTCCACCAGTCCAGAACCAATGGATTATGTCTTTCCATCCAGTAACTGAAGGCAGAGTGAACTCTTTTTTTCTTTTCTTTTTTTTAAATTATTTATTTATTTATACTTTTTTTTTTTATACCAACATTCATGATACAATCATATCATATCGGTTTACATGGAACAGGGGGAATAACAACAATAACGAAGATGCAAAGATGCAAAAGTTACAATGAACAGGGGTAATAGAACTAGGAGGGAGAAGAAACCAGAAGTGGAAAGGTAACTCGGAAACTATAACAACGTAAATAATAACATCATCTGAATGTATGTCATCAACAGAATCTATCTAACCAGTATTCTCTGCCTCCAGTTTCTGGATGGTTGACTGATTGAATTTCTCCTATATAGAGACGATGTATTTCTCAATGGATATTTTCTTTGAAAAGGTTTAGGTAAAACCATGTTTGGAGAGAGATTTTTCAGAAAGCATTTTTTAGAAGTTGCCTTCATTTACAGGCTAGTACCACCTCTTAATTGTGAGCTGATCTTGTTGCAGAGAACTGACCCATAGCAGAAAAAAGTAGCCATTGTGCATCTTGTGGGAGCAAGAGTTCCTCTCTCAGTGAGGGCAGCATATGTTCCATATACTGTAGTACTGGTGACTTTCAGAAAGCCTCTTAACCCTCCATCTCCTCCTCCTTTTGTCAGAGCCTGCTTCTGCCCTGAAATGATCTATCTTGGCATCCCCATATGCAAGTAAACCATCAGAACCAGCAGTTTTAATGGCTGAAGGAGATGTAGCAGCCATTTTAAAGCCATCACGCTCTGTTTAGCAGGCAGCGAGCAAAGTACAACTCCTAAAAAGGGACACCTGAGGCTACTTATGGAGGTATTTTCTCTGTAAAACTGTTTTCAGGATAGTCCCTTTACTTCCAGGGAACCTTATACTTTGGAGTTTTTATTTTTATTTTTACATCAATCCTTTCAGGTTCTACAGGGTCACAGCAATGTGGGAGGACTTCAATTCCAGAGTGGTTCCACTTCAGTTGGTTGGGGAAAGTCACAGAAGAGGTGGAGATCAGAGGATTCTGAGATGGCCTCTTTGGAAATGGACTGTTCTTCTTCTGTAAGAGGTAAGGAGGTCAGGATAAGAGGCAAAGGAGGGAGAGATTCATTCAGGAGAGGAAGAAGAGTTTATTAGACTTTTTCATAGAGAGGAAATGTCAGCGTTGATACTACAGGTTTTCTCAGCTTTAAAGTTGTCTGAGGTAAAAGTTGAGGATTCTCCCGAATGGGATTCAAGTTTGAAAGGAGTATGAAGGGCTTCTTCATATTTTCTAGTGCATTCAGAGAGAGAGAGAGAGAGACTATGGCCCTTTCTGAATGGGTGACTCTGGAGCTTGGTTACTGGAGGTCGAAGGTTTTTGACAGGTTGCATCCATTACCTTTGGATGTTTAGAAACACCTTTTTCAGTAACCCAAGGTGGATGCTATGGTAGTGGCTGCCACCAAAAGGAATACTATACCATTAGAGGGTGGAGTTACTTTATGAGATTCTCAGGATAGGAAATTAGAGATGCTATTAAAGAATATTTTTTCTGCAAGCTGCCTTTCTCTTCAGGCTGCGATTTGCATAAGCTATGTTGCAAGAGACTTATTGCTCTGGATACAACAGCTTTCAGAAGAGGAGTGAGCTGACAGACTTGAGATGGCTCAGTTGCCTTTCGGATCTGCCATAGCTCTTGCTCTTTCTGTTGGGGCAAGATGACTTCTGTGTCTGTGTAATTGGGCAGCAGATACATGGTCTAAATCTCAACTTGCTAAGCTACCCTTTAAAGGTAAATACTTGTTTGGGGAGGAACTTGACCGCTTAATAAGAAATTGGGGAGATTCAAGATTGAAACACTTACCTGAAGATAAGGCTTGCTCAAATTTCCATTCATTGACAGGATGAAGCAACTTGTCCAATATAAGGAGATATAGACCTGGAAAACATTCAGCACCTCAAGTATCCAAGGGAAAAATACATTTTCAGTCCTTTCATGGGGCAAGAAAACCATGTATTGAGACATGAAGACCTTTGAATGCCCCACAGCTTTAATAATGAAGATCTGTGGATTAATTCGTTGATTATATCTATAGGGGCAGACTACAGGCATTCTACAAAGAATGGGTTCATACTATGACTTATCTTTGGGTGATGGACATTATAAGAATGGTTATGAACCAGAGTTGCACATGCCAGTAAGGGAGTATTTTGTTCTCTCTCCTGCTCATTCTCCAAGTTGCTAGCAATTTGTTCAACTTTAAGCAAATTGCTAATGCTGCAGACAATCTCTCCTGTACCTGTCGAGGCACAGCAAAAAGAATGTTATTCAATTTATTTTGTGATCCCAAAGAAAGATTGTTTTTCAGGCCAATTTTGGATCTAAAATGGGTAAACAGGTATTTACATATCCCTTATTTTTGCATGCAGATACTTCATTCAGTAACTTCAGCAGTAAGGAAAGGCAAGTTTCATACATTTCTCGATTTAAAGGAAGTGTATTGTTATATCCTGATGAGGGAGAGTTTTGAGAGATACTTCCATTTTTGTGGAGCAGGTCAGCATTTTCAATTCAATGCCCTGCCGTTTGGTCTAGCAAAAGCCCCAAGGACATTTATGAAGGTAATGGTAGTGATAGCTGCTTATTTGTGAAGACAAGGAATACTAGTCCATCTATATAAGATGCAAGACACTTGCAGAATTGGTAGTTTCTCTACTCTCACTACTCCAGAGCTTGGGTTGGATTATCAACTTCAAAAAGAGCAAATTAGTTCCAACCCAAACTTTGGAGCATCTAGGAGCCCTGTTCAATACCTTAGAAGGTATGGTTTATTTACCTTAAAGGAGAATCTTAAAACTTCAGGTACAGGTGGAGCAATTCTTAGAGGAGCAGTCTCCGTGTGGACTTACCATCAACTTTTAGGTCTATGGCTTCAACTCTGGAACTAGTTCCTTAGGTAAGAGCACATATGAGATCTCTTCAGATGTGTTATTAACAAGGTAGAAACCCCAGATTCAGGGGTACGAGGTTCATCTCCCTCTTAAGGGTGAGGTGAGAGAATCATTAAGATGGTGGTCACAGCCACCCAACCTAATGAAAGGAATGCCACTGGAGTGTCCAGATTGGATCCTTGTGTCCACAGATGCCAGTTTAACTGGTTGAAGGGCACATTGCCTAAATCACTACATGCAGTGCAGCTGGTCTCAAAGCGAGAGCAGTTGGTCCACAAATCAGTTAGAGATCAAAAGCTCTTATACATTTTCAAAACCTTCTGAAGGGTAAGGCAGTGAGAGTGCTGAGCAACAATGTTTTAGCAGTATCCTACATAAACAAGCAAGGTGGAATGCAAAGTCAGGGAATTTCCTACATGTAATGTGGTAGGAAAATCTTCAGACTGATTCTCTAAGCAGGAATATCATAGACCCAGGAGAGTAGGAGTTGAGATAGGAAGCTTATGGTTAGAATTGGGGGTCCACATCAGTTAAATCTTATGGTGACCAGGAAGAATGCAAAAGTGAAAAGATTATTCAGTCGATGCAAGGAAATAGACAGTGAAGCAATAAATGTGCTGCTACAAGAATGGTCAGGAAGAAGACTACTGTATGTGTTTCCTTGATGGTTTATAAGAGTTTATAAGGAAGAGTTTATAAGGAAAATTGAGCAAGAGGGAGCATTAGTAGTCTTGGTGGCTCCAGATTGGCTTTGTAGACTGTGGCATTCAGATCTAAGGAGGCTGCTAGTAGATCAGCTTTGTTTCTTCCTCAGCGCAAAGGACTTCTCAGACAAGGGCCAATAGAGATGGAGGATCCAACTCCATTTTTGCTTATGGTGTGGCTCTTGAAAGGGCAAAGTTAGTTACGAAGGGCTATTCTTCATCAGTGAATTCTAGAAAGAGATCAACTTCTTTATCTTATGTAAGAGTTTGGCATATTTTTTAGTCTTATTGTTCACAGAAAGATGTGTTGCCATGGATGGCGCAAATCAGTGACATTCTATCTATTTTGTAGTCAGAACTTGATAAGAGTTTAGCCCTTAACTCTTTTCGGGTAGCAGCTATCTTTTGATTCTGAGGAGGGATTAAGAGGGATTAAGTGTAATATAATTTTGTCCCATAAGGGTGTGACTCATTTCCTAAGTGTTGTAAAACCTCCCCTTTGGCCATTAGTTTCTAATTTGAATTTATCTTTGGTTTTATGGGCATTAGCTGAAGCTAATCGACAATAAAGGATTTGACATAAATGTCTGTATATGAATATATATAATCTGGTAGCAATTACATCCGACAGATGTATTTTTGAATTGCAGTCTTTAAGGAATTGAGATCCTTATCTTATATTCACTAGGAATGCAGTGATTTTAAGAACTTATATCTTCTAAAGTTAGTACAAGTTTTCCATTTTTGCCAGCATTTGAAATAAAGGATTGGAAGGTTGGTTTGGAGCCTTTACAGTTTTTGGATGTCATGAGAAGCATTTTGCTATATCTAGAAACAGAGAAATTCTGTTCTTTTTTCTGGAGCTTGTAAGGGCGAATAAGCTTCTAAAGCTACTATTTCCAGATGGATAAAAGAGGCAATCATTTCTGCATATTTGTTACAAGGTAAACAAGCACTGGGGATCATCAAAGCACATTAGACTAGAGCTTAGGTAGCATCTTGGACTGAAAGAAGTGCTGTGAGTCAGGGTGAAATTTGTACAGTAGCCATATAGTCGTCTTTAGATTCTTTTGTTCAACATTATAAGTTGTATGTTCTTGCTCATCAGATGCTGTTTTTGATCCTATGGTCTTGAAAGCAGGATTGTCAACCACCCACCCAATATAGATGGACTTTGGTATTTTCCCATTGGTTCTGGACTGGTGAAATAGAAGGAAGAGGAAGAAGAAATTATGTCTTATCTGTTAAATTCATTTCCTTTCCTTTTACTTCACTAGTCAAGAACCCCACCCTTATTGAAGAGGTGTGGACGTAGACAAAATCTGAGGAATGAAAGTTTATGACTTCCATCAAGATTAAAGTTCAGCCGTACATCTGAGAGGATGGTACATTTGACTGTATTCTGAAAGTCTTTTGAAAATACTTTAAAGTAAGAAAATTAAGTTTTAATTGTTTGTTTTTTGATAAACCAATGGCATTCTTTAAAGAATGATTCTTTATTATAGCCAGAGATTTATGGAATTTAATGCTTTAATGTTTTGTCTATAAGATAGGAAACTGGTACGATATGTGATAAAAATTATGACTCACGATATCAATCACAACCTTCTACCCGTATACAACTGTACTCCAGTGTACCTTCAATGTATCTCACAACAATCAACCCAATCGTATCACTGGTAAAACTATCAAACATTTACTGGTCATTGCCAAGTGTTATATGTAGGCCTCTCACTCACAGGGTCTGCATAGCATATCAGACTCCTACTTAGGTACAAGGCCACCTTACTTTAATTATAATATTTTTGTTAGAATTTTTTAAATTTTTTGCACATTAAAACTGCCTCGTCTTAGTTCTTCAAATAGAATTTTCATATATTATATTCCAAAGGTACGGGAGAAACCATAACTACTTATCTCGCCAATTTTGATTAGTCACCCGACACGCGCGTGTTTCGAACCAACGGTTCTGCTTCAGGGGAATTTTCTTCCGTATCCTGTCTCAAAGACGAACTTCTGAGTTTCCGTTCTGCAAGTTTGAGGCGTCCATCTCTCTTCTTGGCTCGATTGTCACAATTTTGAATCTTGCCGCGGCTTCCTTATGCCGCGTCCATCTTTAAAGGCACACCGACTCGAGTGATCCTATTATAGCTCGGACCGGAACCTACGTCATTCCAAACAGTCTCCTTTCACGTCCGATCCTCTCGTTTACTTTTCTATTTCGAGATACACACAAAAGGCACGGTTATTTCCGTTCTGTGTAATTGGCACAATATTAAAAGGCAGATCGCCCTATTTTTTATTATTTCTTGATTTTTTATTTGTGTTTGTGTTCGCTGCTATTGCTATCTCAACCAAGCGGCGTTCTCTGTCACGTCCGCTTTAGCGACACTGGATAATTAATCACATGGTGTACATCCCATCCACTTCAGCGTCCCTAGCAACTTGATCGTTTTGTCACGTCTACTGCAGAGTTTTTGACAACTTACTCGCGTCATCTTCTGGACATGCGTTAACAATTTCAATACCTGGTTCCCTATCCTTGAGAAAGCTCCACTCTGTGCTCAGAGGAACTCTTACCATCGTACATATCGGGAGACAATAGCCACTGTCACCACCTAATAATGTCGTTAGCCTTAACCACCAGCAAACACGGGGGATTCTAAATCAAGGAGTACCAGTTTATTTTTTCATTTAGTCCACCCGGATCCATTGTGTTCAACCAATAAATCCAAAACTGCTCACGCATATTAAGACGCATTTGAATGTCACCGCCACGAGGGCTACTCTGCACTTGTTCCAAAATCAGCCATTTCAGATCTGTAAACACATGTTGACAAGTCATACAGTGCTGTACTAGAGGTGCTGTAACCTTCTGAGTCCTAATACAGCTTCTGTGCTCTATGAGCCTGGTTCTGATCTTACGTTTGGTACGCCCAATGTACAGAAGATTGCATGGACAGAAGATGGCATAAATGATAGGGATGTGAATCGTTTTAGGACGATTAAAATTATCGTCCGATAATTTTAATATCGTCTTAAACCGTTATGGAACACAATACAATACAGATTCTAACGATTTATCGTTATAAATCGTTAGAATCGTGAGCCGGCACACTAAAACCCCCTAAAACCCACCCCCGACCCTTTAAATTAAATCCCCCACCCTCCCGAACCCCCCCCAAATAACTTAAATAACCTGCGGGTCCAGCGGCGGTCCGGAACGGCAGCGGTCCGGAACGGGCTCCTGCTCCTGCATCTTGTCGTCTTCGGCCGGCGCCATTTTCCAAAATGGCGCCGAAAAATGGCGGCGGCCATAGACGAAAAAGATTGGACGGCAGGAGGTCCTTCCGGACCCCCGCTGGACTTTTGGCAAGTCTCGTGGGGGTCAGGAGGCCCCCCACAAGCTGGCCAAAAGTTCCTGGAGGTCCAGCGGGGGTCAGGGAGCGATTTCCCGCCGCGAATCGTTTTCGTACGGAAAATGGCGCCGGCCATACGCGTATGGCCGGCGCCATTTTCCGTACGGAAAATGGCGCCGGCAGGAGATCGACTGCAGGAGGTCGTTCAGCGAGGCGCCGGAACCCTCGCTGAACGACCTCCTGCAGTCGATCTCCTGCCGGCGCCATTTTCCGTACGGAAAATGGCGCCGGCCATACGCGTATGGCCGGCGCCATTTTCCGTACGAAAACGATTCGCGGCGGGAAATCGCTCCCTGACCCCCGCTGGACCTCCAGGAACTTTTGGCCAGCTTGTGGGGGGCCTCCTGACCCCCACGAGACTTGCCAAAAGTCCAGCGGGGGTCCGGAAGGACCTCCTGCCATCCAATCTTTTTCGTCTATGGCCGCCGCCATTTTTCGGCGCCATTTTGGAAAATGCCGGAACAGGAGCCCGTTCCGGACCGCTGCCGTTCCGGACCGCCGCTGGACCCGCAGGTTATTTAAGTTATTTGGGGGTGGGGGATTTAATTTAAAGGGTCGGGGGTGGGTTTTAGGGGGTTTTAATGTGCCGGTTTTTCGATTTTTCGATTTTTCGATTTTTTAACGATTTTCACGATTTTTCACGATATTTTACCCCCCCAAACGGCAACAATACGATTCCCTCCCCCTCCCAGCCGAAATCGATCGTTAAGACGATCGAGGACACGATTCACATCCCTAATAAATGACTTTTTCTGATTCACAATTTGTGAGTCCAGTTAATCTTAGAACTTTTCCTGAGTTTGGTACTTGCCACTGTTCCCCTGTAACTGTCAGGGCACACATATCGCAGCGTCCGCACCCATGGTGACCGCCTGACAATTTGGGCACACTTGCAGACGTAAACGTGGACTTAACCACCATGTCTCTTATGTTTTGCCCCCTAAAGAATGCGAACCTCGGACCCGTTTGAAATATAGAATGTAAAGTCAATATGTGCCAATGTGATTTGATAATGTTCATCACTGTATTAACTTGTTTACAGTATTGCAATGTGCATGTGATCTTTTGTGAAAACGGCCGTTGTTGGTATTGTAGCAAAAGTGTCCTGTTGGCATATAGCGCTCGTTTATATGCTTTTTTGATCACTGAAGCGGGATAACCCCTCTGACTGAATCTTGCCATTAAATCTGGAGCCTGCGTTCGAAATTCGGCTGTTGATGAGCAAATCCTCCTCAACCTCAAAAATTGAGATATCGGTAACCCATTTTTTAGACCCAAGGGGTGATCACTGGAGTATCTCAAATAGTTGGTACGATCCATTTTCTTTCTATACAAAGTGGTTTTGATACGATCTCCATCACGTTGGATCAGAATATCTAGAAATGCAATAGATTGCCTGTCAAAATGCGCTGTGAACTGCAGATTTTTATCGATTGTATTTATCCATGTCAAGAATAGCTTTAATTCATCTTCAGATGATACCCAAATCAAGAATATATCATCGATATATCTCTTATATCCTTTTATAAACTGAAACCAATGTGAGCTGTATAGTTTTAAAACTTCAAAGTTTACCATATACAAGTTTGCGATGTCTGGGGCAACTGTGGCTCCCATTGCCACCCCTCTCACTTGGAGGTAGAGCTTATCATCAAATTTAAAGAAGTTCCTAAAAAGTACTAGCTCAAGTAGATCCAGAAGATGTAGCCCAATTCAAAAATCAGTTAAAACAGTTCAAAATACAAAAGTTCCACAGGGATGAGACGGACTATAAGAATGATAACATCTATTTTTGGAAGAACAGAAGAGGAAATAAAAGACGCCCGCACGTCACATTCCAGGACTCATCAGACGATTCGAGCCACAGTGGGAATGAAGAGGAGAGGAAAAATTCCAACACTGTTCCATCGGCCCCTTTTTTAGGCACAAACAAAGAGTCTTACTACCCGAGACCGTACAGAGGACGAAGAGGGACGAAGTCCTCGAATTGGCAAGGGCCAACAACACGGTCGCAATACCGCAACCAGCAGAATTTTTAGAAGGTACTGGGACACATCGGGATAGAGGGATACTTAATATATCGAGGGTGGAACTATCGGAGAATACCTTAGAGGCGTTGGAAAAGGGATTATCGTTTATCCCTTTTTGTAAATACAATTCATTTAAAACCCGGATTGATCTACATCGCTTCTTTAGGAGATTACAGTTACAACTGTTTTTTAAGGATCAGGATAATCAGGATCGCTCTATTATAACACCAAAATCCACCTGGATACCACCAGGCCCCATTGACTCCGCAATTGCAACATTTATGCAGTTGGTATTAAGAGACGTGGGCCGATCAGAGAAACAGGGTTTGATGATGGGATATTCCAAAGCACCAGATTGGTCATACCACCAATACGCTGCCTTAAAACAACTTGCTTCTGATTCACAGGTTATAGTCAAACCAGCAGACAAAGGCGGGGCTATTGTTGTTCAAAATACAGAGGATTATGTCAGCGAGATACGTCGGCAATTGGATCAAAGTGATTATTATCAAATTATCTATATTGATCCTACAGAGGAACTACAACGGAAGATTGAAGAGTTAGTGGAGGTGGGTCTTCAAGAAGGATATATTACTCCCAGAGAAGCCCGGGCGCTAAAGGTTCAACAACCAGTAATTCCAGTATTATATACCCTTCCTAAGGTACATAAGGATGATAAAAATCCCCCCGGACGCCCGATAGTCTCGAGCAAGGGCTCAGTGTTGGAACCCCTGTCAATCTTTTTGGATTTCTTTTTGAAACCATATGTAAAGGAAGCCCTCTCATTCTTACAGGATACGTCTCATATGTTGCGAATTCTTGATGCGGTAAGAGATTTGCCTGATGAATATTGGCTAGTTACCTTAGATGTTACTGCGCTATATACTAATATTCCGCAGCAGGAAGCTTTTTCTTTACTGAAAAAGATTTTTCAGTCCCGTCCCCGTCCCCACCAGGTACCATCGGGGTTTCTTCTGGATCTACTTGAGCTAGTACTTTTTAGGAACTTCTTTAAATTTGATGATAAGCTCTACCTCCAAGTGAGAGGGGTGGCAATGGGAGCCACAGTTGCCCCAGACATCGCAAACTTGTATATGGTAAACTTTGAAGTTTTAAAACTATACAGCTCACATTGGTTTCAGTTTATAAAAGGATATAAGAGATATATCGATGATATATTTTTGATTTGGGTATCATCTGAAGATGAATTAAAGCTATTCTTGACATGGATAAATACAATCGATAAAAATCTGCAGTTCACAGCGCATTTTGACAGGCAATCTATTGCATTTCTAGATATTCTGATCCAACGTGATGGAGATCGTATCAAAACCACTTTGTATAGAAAGAAAATGGATCGTACCAACTATTTGAGATACTCCAGTGATCACCCCTTGGGTCTAAAAAATGGGTTACCGATATCTCAATTTTTGAGGTTGAGGAGGATTTGCTCATCAACAGCCGAATTTCGAACGCAGGCTCCAGATTTAATGGCAAGATTCAGTCAGAGGGGTTATCCCGCTTCAGTGATCAAAAAAGCATATAAACGAGCGCTATATGCCAACAGGACACTTTTGCTACAATACCAACAACGGCCGTTTTCACAAAAGATCACATGCACATTGCAATACTGTAAACAAGTTAATACAGTGATGAACATTATCAAATCACATTGGCACATATTGACTTTACATTCTATATTTCAAACGGGTCCGAGGTTCGCATTCTTTAGGGGGCAAAACATAAGAGACATGGTGGTTAAGTCCACGTTTACGTCTGCAAGTGTGCCCAAATTGTCAGGCGGTCACCATGGGTGCGGACGCTGCGATATGTGTGCCCTGACAGTTACAGGGGAACAGTGGCAAGTACCAAACTCAGGAAAAGTTCTAAGATTAACTGGACTCACAAATTGTGAATCAGAAAAAGTCATTTATGCCATCTTCTGTCCATGCAATCTTCTGTACATTGGGCGTACCAAACGTAAGATCAGAACCAGGCTCATAGAGCACAGAAGCTGTATTAGGACTCAGAAGGTTACAGCACCTCTAGTACAGCACTGTATGACTTGTCAACATGTGTTTACAGATCTGAAATGGCTGATTTTGGAACAAGTGCAGAGTAGCCCTCGTGGCGGTGACATTCAAATGCGTCTTAATATGCGTGAGCAGTTTTGGATTTATTGGTTGATCACAATGGATCCGGGTGGACTAAATGAAAAAATAAACTGGTACTCCTTGATTTAGAATCCCCCGTGTTTGCTGGTGGTTAAGGCTAACGACAATATTAGGTGGTGACAGTGGCTATTGTCTCCCGATATGTACGATGGTAAGAGTTCCTCTGAGCACAGAGTGGAGCTTTCTCAAGGATAGGGAACCAGGTATTGAAATTGTTAACGCATGTCCAGAAGATGACGCGAGTAAGTTGTCAAAAACTCTGCAGTAGACGTGACAAAACGATCAAGTTGCTAGGGACGCTGAAGTGGATGGGATGTACACCATGTGATTAATTATCCAGTGTCGCTAAAGCGGACGTGACAGAGAACGCCGCTTGGTTGAGATAGCAATAGCAGCGAACACAAACACAAATAAAAAATCAAGAAATAATAAAAAATAGGGCGATCTGCCTTTTAATATTGTGCCAATTACACAGAACGGAAATAACCGTGCCTTTTGTGTGTATCTCGAAATAGAAAAGTAAACGAGAGGATCGGACGTGAAAGGAGACTGTTTGGAATGACGTAGGTTCCGGTCCGAGCTATAATAGGATCACTCGAGTCGGTGTGCCTTTAAAGATGGACGCGGCATAAGGAAGCCGCGGCAAGATTCAAAATTGTGACAATCGAGCCAAGAAGAGAGATGGACGCCTCAAACTTGCAGAACGGAAACTCAGAAGTTCGTCTTTGAGACAGGATACGGAAGAAAATTCCCCTGAAGCAGAACCGTTGGTTCGAAACACGCGCGTGTCGGGTGACTAATCAAAATTGGCGAGATAAGTAGTTATGGTTTCTCCCGTACCTTTGGAATATAATATATGAAAATTCTATTTGAAGAACTAAGACGAGGCAGTTTTAATGTGCAAAAAATTTAAAAAATTCTAACAAAAATATTATAATTAAAGTAAGGTGGCCTTGTACCTAAGTAGGAGTCTGATATGCTATGCAGACCCTGTGAGTGAGAGGCCTACATATAACACTTGGCAATGACCAGTAAATGTTTGATAGTTTTACCAGTGATACGATTGGGTTGATTGTTATAAAAATTATGACAACATAGAAAATAATCACATATAAAGATGAGTAGAACAACGTGTTAAACCCTCATCCTTGAACACGTTGTACACTTATGATGCTTAAGCGCTTTAACGTTCAAAACACTCATGATTTGTAGTGTTTGCTCAGTATATTTAATCATGGGGTGATTAACGTTGTCTCTCAATTGCCACAGTCTTTAAGGTAACAAGTATTTATATAGATTTTTTTCAAAAAATGTTTTTTAACTTTATAGAGGAGAAGGTATTATCCCTCCAACATCATTTTAAGTGCAAGACAATTTTATAGAACTTATCTTTCCAGATGAACGCTTGAAGCGAGGCACTCACCAGTTGTTACTTGGCAAATGCTCAACAGACAGAGATACGGTCTCCAGAACTGAACACAGTAATCCAGGTGAGACCTCACCAAGGCCCTGTACAAGGGGATCATCACTTCCTTTCTCTTACTAGATATTCCTCTCTCTATGCAGCCCAGCATTCTTCTGGCTTTAGCTATCGCCTTGTCACATTGTTTTGCCGACTTTAGATTGTTAGACATTATCACCCCAAGGTCTCTCTCCTGCTCCGTGCACATCAGCCCTTCACCCTCCATCAAATACAATTCTTTCGAATTTCCACACCCCATATGCATGACTCTGCACTTCTTGGCATTGAATCTCAGCTGTCATATCTTTGGCCCAGCTTCCTTAAATCCTGTCTCATTCTCTCCACTCCTTCCGGCATGTCCACTCTGTTGCAGATCTTAGTATCATCTGCAAAAAGACAAACCTTACCTTCTATCCCGTCTTCAATGTCGCTCACAAAGATATTGAACAGGACCGGTCCCAACACCGATCCTTGCTGCACTACGCTTAACAATGCTCTCTCTTCAGAGTAAGTTCCATTTACCATCACACATTGTCTTCTGTCTGTCAACCAGTTTGCAATCCAGGCCACCATCTCAGCACTCACTCCTAAGCTTCTCATTTTATTCACCAGCCTCCTGTGCGGGACCCTATCAAAAGCTTTGCTGAAATCCAAGTAGATGACATTGAGCGCTCTTCCTCGATCTAATTCCTTAGTCATCCATTCAAAAAAGTCAATCAGATTTGTCGGACAGGATCTTCCCCTAGTGAATCCATGCTGCCTCTGGACCAGCAGTTCTTCTGACTGTAGATAGTTCACTATTATTTCTTTCAGCAGCGACTCCATTACTTTTCCTATCACCGAGGTGAGGCTAACCGGCCTGTAGTTTCCAGCCTCCTCTCTGCTCCCACTCTTGTGAAGCGGGACCACCACCCCTGTTCTCCAATCACTCGGCACCACTTCCATTTCTAGGGATCTATTGAACAGGTCACGCAGCGGACCCGCCAGCACATCTCTGAGCTCCCTCAGTATCCTGGGATGAACCTCATCAGGCCCCTTGGCTTTGCCCACTTTCAGTTTTCCTAGATCTTCCCACACGTTCTCTTCTGTAAACAGTTTCTTGTTACCTAACGACAGTCCTTCTCCAGGGTCCTCTTTCGTGAACACCAAACTGAAGTATTCGTTTAATATTCCTGCCATTTCTTTGTCTCTCTCCACATATTGATCCTTTTCACCTTTCAATTTCACTATACCACTTTGAACTTTTCTCCTTTCTCTGATGTATCTGAAAAATGTTTTGTCACCCTCGCTTTACCTCTTTGGCAATCATTTCTTCCGCTTGACTTTTTGCCGTCTTGATTACTTTCTTTGTCTCCCTCGGTTCCACCAGATATTCTTCCTTGTGCTCCTCCCTTCTGAAACAGACTCCACACCATTTTCAATGCCTTCTTCTGGACCATTTCCTTCCTGTTTCTATCCTTTTTGAGATATGATCTCCAGAACTGAACACAATACTCCAGGTGAGACCTCACCAAGGATCTGTACAAGGACATTATCACTTCCCTTTTCCTGATGGTTATTCCTCTTTCTATGCAGCCCAGCATCATTCTGGATTTAGTTA
Organism: Rhinatrema bivittatum; assembly: GCF_901001135.1. Taxonomy (NCBI): domain Eukaryota; kingdom Metazoa; phylum Chordata; class Amphibia; order Gymnophiona; family Rhinatrematidae; genus Rhinatrema; species Rhinatrema bivittatum. The sequence continues at coordinate 69,174,559 of NC_042615.1, read as the reverse complement.
TTGCTTTGTCACATTGCTTCACCCACCTTCAAATCATCAGGTACAATCACCCCAAGGTACCACTCCTGGTCCATACACAATGGTTTTTTTATGCTCCCATGCTCCCCGCACACCCCCCCCCCCCCCCCATCACCCCAGATTCCTGCACCCCAGGTGCATGCCTCTGCACTTCTTGGCATTGAATTGTAGCTGCCGAATCTTCAACCACTCTTCCAGTTTTCTTAAATCACTTTTTATTTTCTCTACTCCTTCAGGCATGTCCTCTCTTTCAGATAGTATCATCTGCAAAAAGGCAAACATTTTCTTTTAACTCTTCCTCAATGTGACTCAAGAAGATATTGAACAGAACCAGGCCCAAAACTGATCCCAGCGGTACTCCACTTAACACCATTCTCTTGTCAGAGCAGGTTCCATTTATAATTACACAGTGTTTCCTATCAGTTATTAGGTTAGTAATCCACCATCTTGGCACCTACTCCCAAGATTCTCATTTAATTCATGACCTTCATTCGTCTTCCATGTCTTCCTGCTGTTCTGCCTTACCTCCTGTTCCTGAATTGACTCCTTGGCTTGACCTGGGCTCGGACCCTTGGCTCGTCTTCATCTGGATTCCTAACTTGACCTCGGACTGCTTCTTGACCACTTTGCTGCCTGCCCTGACCTTGGCCTGCTTTTGTCTCTGCTGCCTGCCCTGACTTCTGAGTGGACTGATTTTGTCTTCTTCCTGCTGGCCTTCGACCTCTTCAGCAAAAAATTCTTCTTACCACAGAGGCCCATGCCTAAGTCCAGCAGGCCCCGGCACCCGAGGGCTCAACCTAAGGCGAATAAGGGCTGGTATTGGTGAAGTTCCTGTTGGGCCTCTGCTCCTGCCAGCTCTGCCTACCGACGATGAGGACTTGCAGGGCTCTTCCCTGTGGGTAGCACCAACTTCACCCTAGTCCAAGGGTCCACTTCTGCAACATCATGGATCAATTGAACAGGTCTTTCAGTGAACCTGCTAGCTCATCTGTGAGCTCCCTCAGTATCCTGGGATGTACCTAATCTGGTCCCATGGCCCTGTCCACCTTCAGGTTTCCTAGCTCTTCCCATACATTCTCTTCTGTAAACATGGTTGCATCTAATCTACTCCTAACCATGGTCTTGTCAATTAGCAACAGTCCTTCCCCAGTGAATAACGAACTGAAGTATTTGTTTAATATTTCTGCTATTTCTTCATCTTTTTCCACACTTCGCTTCTCACCACCTTTCAATTTCTCTATACCACTACAGGCCTCCCTTCTTTCTCTGATATATCTGAAAAATGTTTTGTCACCTCGCTTTACCTCTTTGGCAATCCTTTCTTCTGCTTGACCTTTTGCTTTCCTGATTTCTTTCTTTATCTCCTTCAGTTTCACCAGATATTCTTCCCCATAGTCTTTTTGGGATCCTTTATACTTCTTGAAAGCTGTTCTTTTAGCCTTTATTTTTTCAGCCACCTCCTTTGAGAACTAGATCAGTTTCTTTTTTCTCTTAATTTTGTTCACTTTTCTAACATAACCATTTGTTGCCTATGTAATGGCTTCTTTTAATTTGCCCACTGTTGCTTCACCTCACCCATTTTCTCTGTCTTCTAGTTCTTTCTTCAGGAACATCCCCTTTTCGACAAAGTCCATAAGGTTTTTGGGATAGAATCTAAATGTGCCTTCCTTCCCCCGGCATAAGTCATGGCACTTAGGTACAGTCAAATCTCTTTATTCTCAAATTATAATTCAAACTTTACAGTTCACTATTCAATTCAATTCAATGCTTGGCACCAGAAGCCAATCCAAAATGACCACATTCTCTATATCACTTGCTCCCCCATGTGCATTAAGGAGTTATCATTCACAGATAGCCTCAAGGGGAGGTACTGTGGAAGAATAGTATCTCCCACTAAGCTGGAAACCCAAGGCAGGAATCTATGGCCACCTAGTGGAGACCAGGGGCTCTCCACATTTGCAACTAACTATAAAAAAAGTTCAAAATTAAATATTATGAACTGGGATGCCTGTCACTAAATGTGATTTGATTTCCCTTAGCCTTGCTGGTATTGTATGGATTTTTTTTTATTACCATATGTTTTCAAACGTTTTAAAGAACAAATAATTATAACTAATGTTCCAAATTTTACTGATAACATCTTGCTACAAGAATGAACTAAACAAAGCAGTAGCTCAAGCTCATTGAGACAATACTCCCAAGTTTACTGTTTTCAAGTATTGCTAGGGCTACAACAGTGATTCCTATCTCTTTGATTGCAAATCTCAAAAAATCCTCCCCTGCCTATTTCGTTCAGTTGGCTGGAATCTGGGAAGCTTCTAAGACTCTTTATTTATTAATCTATTAATTTATTTATTTATTTATCTACTTATTTATTTATTTGAAACAACTTCTATTCCACTACTTCCATTGTATTTTCAGTGCGGATACCAAGAAAATATGCCATATTCTTAATTTCCGCTAAAATCAGGAGCAGCATGAGGAAACTGGTACCATCCTGTCCACTGGAATATATATTGCATGATAGCATACACTGAATCACCAAGTGCTGTAATCACAATGCTAGCAGCAGCTCTCCAGGGTACCAGTTTAAAAAAGAAAAAAAACAAAAAAACACATGAGTCACTCTACAAGGATTGACTGCAGGCATGCTGGCACTGCTTGCCCCACTGTTATGGTATGCATCCTAGATAGTGGTACACTGAGTCTCTGTCTGTCTGCTGTCAGCATCTCTCTTATGCTGCTGCATACAATACCAGTGGCACTCCATAGGGATCAAAGTAAAGAAAAAAAAACTGATTGCGCTTCTGAGACTGGAACCGAGGCATTTCTTACTTTTGTCACTATTGTCTAAAAAGCTTTATACAAATGAAACTTCTGCATTGAATAATAAGGCATCGAAAAATATCATGCATTCTGTTTTCCACAGAAAGCATCAGAAAATTATTAACTATAGCTTATTGAGGTAAAGTTAAAGTTTTTGAAAAATTAACCTTACAGAGTCAATTCTGTGTGTATTTTTACTGTGAGCTAATAGTATTGAACAGTTTTGCATAACTTTGCATTGCAGCAACTCATTGTTGCGGTCGGTGGCTCACAGGCCCCCCTCCTGCCAGCCACTGCTCTTACCTCCACTGCAGGGCTTCCCTGGGAGTGCTCCGATTCCGGCTTCACTCCCTGGCACAGCAGGCTATGCTGCGGCGTACCCGCATACTCCTCTATTCTCAGCAGGATGCCACCGACTCTGGCCCTAACTCCCCTAGCACAAGTGCACAATGCTTGCCCTGAATTTAAAGGGCCAGCAGTGGAAAACCCAGAGAGGCACCCTCCGATGATGTCAGGATTTCTGCATTATTTAAAACTTCCTTGGATGTCTCTCCAGTGCCTCAGCAATAGATCAGCTCCATTGGAGTAGTGCTTTGCCTCTACGTTCTTAGTCTCTGTTTCCTGACTATTGCTTCTGGGTTCTTGATTTTACTATGTGGTGTTCCTGAATTCCTGTTTCCTGGCAGTCTGGTTCATCTTCTGAGTTCTTGTTTTTGTGGTCAGTCTCCCTTTGTCTGTTTTCAGCACCTCACCTTGCTCCTGTGGTCCATCGTCCTCCTTCCTCCTTGTTTGTTCGGATTTGGACTTCTGTCTTTGACCTTGGATCAGACTTCTAGCTCTGACTTTAGATTGGACTTCTGGCTTGACCTCGGATTGGACCTTGATGCTGCCTGACCTCCACCTGTCACTGACCACTGCCTGAACCATGACACCGAGTGAGCTCCACCCACCTCTGACCACAGCCTGTTCTTGACCCTGCTTTGTCTGCCTGACCGCCACTTGTTCTGACTCCACTGTCTTTCTTCATGCTGGCCTGCAACGTCTTCCACATGATGGATCTTTACCTTCTCAGAGGCCTGCACCTGTCCAGCCGGCCCCGACACTGAGGTCTCAATCTAAGGGGAACTTGGACTGGATTTGTGAAGCTCTAGTTGGGCCTCTACTTCTGTCAGCTCCACCTGCTGATGATGGGGACCTGCAGGCCTCCTCCCTACAGGTTGCACCAATGCCGACACGGCCTAAGGTTCCACACCAGCAGCATTCATAAACTATTACTTTTGGATAAAATTTGCAAGCATATAAATACACAGAAAGTTTTACAATTTGTGAATTTCAGAAAATCTACTTCAGATGCTAAAAAAGAAGGTAATGCACATAATCACAAATAACACAAACTATTTGCCATTTTTCCACCAAAGCGGACTTTGCAATTTTTTTTTCAGTGTATTTCATCTGCCTCATTGTTATGCATCTATCATTTTGATTGCAAATCAAAAAATTTTTGGGTGAATATTCAAATGCTTCATCTAGCTAAATTGGGACCTACTGCAGGTTTTAAATTTACCACCCTTCTGTCCACCTCCAATTTTTCCTTTAAACCTTTAACTGGTTAAAAGTTATCCAGATACGTTGGAGGTTATATAGGGATGTTCAGAGGAGGACTTATTTGCCTTTATGCTGTATGGTTAAATTAGCCAGAAAACCTTTCCAACTAACTCTGTTAACCAGATGACTTAACTTCTAAGATAGACTTCATAGAGTAGGGTATTAGAGCTATGAAGAGGACATTAGACTTCTGATGACCCAACTGAAGCAAAGTCAAGCCATAGCCATTAGCCTCCAGTGACTGCAAAGGAGGAATCTGATCATATTGAGGCCCTAGTAGCTACGCTCAAGGACCTACTTCTAGCTGCAGAAGAATTAACCATAGGACTGCACCCTATGCCCAACAGAAGTTGTTTTGGACAGTCACTAACTAATGTCCATTGTGGGTGCACCAGCAGAAGCAGTGTCACAATCTATACCCATGAAGGATGCAGAAGTTGCCAGTTGGCAACCCTATGGCTGGCAGCAAAACCAGCAACCTTCTGGTAGTGGGTCTACTCATCATCCAAAGGTGCCCTCTGGTTGTTTAAATTGTAGAAGTTCCATCTTTCCTTAGATATGCTTTTTGTTTCTCACCACTAGAAAAGACTTCTTACATAGTTTCATGCTATCTAGTTAGTTAGGAACAGAATAAAATCTATAACTAAATTAGGAAGTCTAGATATAGATATGGAGATGCTCATTTTGAAGAAGAAATTAAGCAATGTGGAAAAACTTTTTGGGGAAGAAAAACAAAGAGAAAAAGAAGTAAAGTTATTAATTATGAAAATTAACTTATGAGTCAGACAAAGCAATATATTAGTAAAATCCCTTACAATATCAGAAGATATGGGATAGTTTTAGCTAGATTAAAGACAGCTGCTGCTAGCATTTCGTCCATTTGAAAATTCAAATTTCTATTAATAGGCTTTCTGAGTTCCAGGTATTTTTATGAGAACTGAATTCACAATGCAATTAAGGTTGACTGAAAAGGCAAAATTACTTCTGTTGTCATGTGGGACACATTATGCAGATGTACATTTTGTTTTGTTGCATGACCCCAATGCTATAATTTCAACAAAATGGAAATGAGGCTAGATTGATATTCACTGCAGAAAGAGATGCAATCATGCCATGGAAGTTTCAAGGCAATAATAATTATGTAAAGTCAGATACGAGGCAATGCTGCCATATTTACTTCTAGGAATATGCATTTGTTTCAAATGAATGCATTTATTTTATTTATTTATTTATTTAAGTTCTTTTACTATACCGATACTCAAGACGAGGTCTTATCATACCGGTTTACAATATAACAGGGGGAAACCAATTAACAACTAAGTGGAAAGGTAGTTACATTAAACAGGGAGCAAAGAAATGGGAGATGGAAAACAGGAGAGATTTTAAACGATAACAACTGGAGAGTGATAAAATTAGCGAAAACAATATATTAGCGAGATATAAACATATTTATCTTAGGCGATTATTAACATAATATATCTGGGAGGAGGAGAATTGGGGAGGTGAGCGGGGGTGGTGTTAGGACAGGGGCTGGAGACGGGGAGGGACTGAAGTGGGGAGGGAGGAGGGATAGGGGAAGAGGTAGAAGGGTGAGAGACAATGTTGGATTGATGGAGGTTCCTTCAACGGTAAGCTTGTGTGAACAGCCAGGTTTTCAGTTTCTTTCTGAAGGAGAGATGGCATTGTTCCTGGCGTATATCTGGGGGAAGCGAATTCCAATGGAGCGGACCTGCTGTCGAAAGTGCTCGCTTGTGAATAGAGTTGTGGACAGAGGATTTGTTAGGGGGGGCCTTGAGCGAACCTTTGTAGGCATTTCTAATTGGCCTTGTTGAAGTATGTGCTTCGAGAGGGATGGCGAGTTGGAGTGTGGATTGCTGGTAGATGGATTTGTGGATGATGGTGAGGGCCTTGAAGAGTATTCTGTATTGGATGGGTAGCCAGTGTAGGATTTTTAGGACTGGTGTGATGTGGTCCTTACGACGTGTGTTTGTAAGGATCCTGGCCGCTGCATTTTGCAGCATCTGTAGAGGTTTAGTAGAAGAAGCGGGGAGACCGAGTAGTAGAGCGTTACAATAGTCGATCTTTGAAAACAGTATGGCCTGAAGCACTGAACGGAAATCCTGGAAGTGTAAGAGCAGTCTTAGCTGCTTTAAGACCTGTAGCTTAAAGAAGCATTCTTTGGTTGTAGCATTGATGAACTTTTTGAAATTCATTCTAGAGTCAATGGTGGCTCCAAGGTCTCTAACTTGGCTTGCTAGTGGAATAATTGCGTTGTTGCCGAAGCCCGCTTGCCGAAGAGAGGCAAGCCGTGCAGAGGAGGCACTCGAACCCGGAAACCACAAAAAGCTTAAAAAAGCAAAAAACAAAAGAAAAGACGCAGCGAAGCAGATTCCCTCGCAGTGAGTAAGCCGCGCCCCACGAGAGGCAGCAGGCCAATCAGAGTCCGGCGCGAAGGGCTTTAAATTTGTACGTCTCCCTGCGGCGTTCCTCTTTGCGCCCTCCCGCTCCCGGCATCAACCGCTCCTCTTCACCTCCTCTGCCGGGGCTCCTGAGGCCCAATCGGGGCAGGAGCCCGCTTGCCGAAGAGAGGCAAGCTGTGCAGAGGAGGCACTCGAACCCGGAAACCACAAAAAGCTTAAAAAAGCAAAAAACAAAAGAAAACACGCAGCGGAGCAGATTCCCTCACAGTGAGTAAGCCGCGCCCCACGAGAGGCAGCAGGCCAATCAGAGTCCAGCGCGAAGGGCTTTAAATTTGTACGTCTCCCTACGGCGTCGCGCACCTAAGGAGCGCAACAAAGGGGCCTGCCCCTTTATTGCGCTCATTAGTTATCCTCAAGCTTTCTTCCAGCCACCTAATGTAGCGCAACTAATGTTGCGCTACATTAGTTATCCTCAAGCTTTCTTCCAGCCACCTCAGCATCCAGCACTCATCCAGCCACTCCAGCAGTCATCATCCAACCACTCCAGCATCCAGCATTTATCCAGCCACTCCAGCATCCAGCACTCAGCCAGCCACTCCAGCATCCAGCTCTCATCCAGCCACTCCAGCATCCAGCATTCATCCAGCCACTCCACTCATCCAGCCACTCCAGCAGTCATCCAGCCTCACCAGCATCCAGCATTCATCCAACCACTCCAGCATCCAGCATTCATCCAACAATCATCTCCGCCAACAACCACTCCAGCACTAACAAGCATTCCAGCACCAGCACTCATTTCTTCTAACAGCTATATTTCCCTCCACAATCCCAACAGTCATCCACTTTACTACAAAAAGACAACATGCTACAATCCTTCCCCATACCAATAATCCCTCGCTCGCTCCCCAACAGAGCTAATCCACCCTTGCTCAACCTACGCTCAAAGAGATCCCTGATTCCAATCATGATCTCCCCACTAACACAATTCCTAGGCTTATCTTTGATCACCTTAACCCTTCTCAACTCGCAGTCGCTCTCTAAGAAATCCCACATGCTCAACGACCACCTCCTGGACACCCAACCGGACATTTGTGCCATTACCGAAACATGGCTGAAAGCCATGTGATGAATGTGATGAATGAAGCCATTTTTTGGTTTATTCCAAAAAGAACAAACCCAATGGACAGTGCTTCTTAATTGAATGACAATTTTTGTATTGATCATTTTCGGCAATTTGTATATGCAGTTCAGTAGTTGCATGCACAATGCATAGCTGTGTGCACAATTTGGTAATGTTGTGCACATTGGCAAACTGCATGCACAAGTTGCCAAAAAAATCGAAGGAAAGAAAAGGAACCAAAATGAAATGAACCAAAAATGTTTTGCCTGCACATCCCTATTTACTTCTGATGAACATTCAGGAAAATCCTAAAAAAAGCAAAAATCATATAATATAAAGTCTATATAATAATCACATGGTGATAGTAGTTTAGTTTTAGAATTTTCAAAACAATATTTGAATCTGCAAAATGTACACACCTGCCCCCTGTAAAAAAATATGTATAATTAACATGAGTTAGGAATGCAGACTTGTGATTTCTATTGATATCTCCTGTACTGTGTCATTTCAATATTTTTCATGGTTGATGCAGTACAAAGAAGCTAAAAACAGTCTCCAGCCAGGCAGAACCCCCTGCTCAGTGGCTCGGGATGGGAGCTGTGTGCCTCTTTGCCCAGTTCAAGAGGAGTCCGCAGTGACCGTGCAGAGAGAAGTGTCTTGATCAGAGATTTAGTTTTTTCACCAAACGGGAAGGAAACTGTTTTTTCTGCCACCCTAACTTCCCTGAGCTGGAAGCTGGAAGGACTGCTTTCAGTGTCAGGTCTTTCCTCCCGGGAGGCTGCCTCTGCATCTGTTTTGAAGAGGAGTTCGGAGGGGAAAATAGAAGAAGGGCATCTGGAGACCCCCAACGGAGTTTCCACCCCTGGGACACAGGACACTGCCAGGTTGGAGTACGGGATTCTTCATGGATCTCAAGTACTGGGTAGGGAATCCATCACAGTTAGGGCATCCCCAACCCCCCTGGGACAATTATCTCTCCCTACCATGGAGGATACGCATGTTCCATGCTCCTGCCTGGAGTGACATTTCCACAGAGTTAGAGAGCATTCAGATCCTGTCTCATGTAAATCTGGCAACGCTGGAAGTATCTGGACACTTTGGGGTAGATTTTCCACTCTGCGCATTTCCCGGCGTACACACATGGACGTGCCGATTTCCTAACATGCGCGTGCTGGTGCACGCATGGTAGAAAATCTGTGGGCTGTGCACCCATGTGCGTTGGATTTTATAATCCGCGCATATGTGCGGGCGGCACTTCTGCAATTTCCGCGCGGCGAAGTATTCTGGCCTTCCCCATTTCCCTCCCAGTCTATTCCAATTAAAGAGCAGACTGGGAGGGAACTTCCCTAGCCCCCTACCTAAACTCCCTTCCCCTCTACTCTCCACCCCTAAACCCTACCTTTTTTTTTTTTTTTCTTAGTTACACAACTTACTTCAGCTCCTGAGCTGAAGTAAGTTGCACGCGCTGGCAGTCGGGTCTTCGGGACAGCAAACAATGGCGCTGTCCCGGACCACCCCCTGTCCCTCCCCTCCCCACCCACCCTCCAGCTCGCCCCTTCGAAGAGGCCTGGCACTTATTCATGTTCTTGCATTTATGCGCGTGGCCAGGCCTCTTCGAAAATTCACCCGGCGCACGCAAGACCCGGCCACGCAAGTAAACGCTAGGATTTATGCGTGCGGGCCATTTAAAATCTACCCTTTTATGTTTTGCATCTATTGATTCTTTTAAGATGAATTACAGTAAACTTTATTTTGAACACCCATCCAGTGAGTCCTGCCTGGTTTGTAAGTGCACCTATGCCGAAGAGCTACATATGGGAGAACACTACTGCCTGGGCCAAGAAGGTTAACAACCCCCCCCCCCCCCCCAATAGAAAAAACCCACACCTTGGAGACTCAGAAAAGGAGAATGAGAAGTGTGAGGACAGTCCCAGCTATACATTCTTTTGTGGCCCTTCAGGATATGTGCCATCTGCCAAGAAAGGGTTACACTTAGAAGAGGCAAGATTGGTTCCAAGAATCATATGGTGTTAAATTTTATTGCAAGTTTTCAATTATATCATTAACTATGGGCCAGATTGTGATCAGCAAAAAATAAATTACAAATTGAAGACCGTGAACCATATTGTAAACGAAAGGATAAGAAACTGTTGACTTTGAACTGAGTTGCAGAATTTCGTTATTATGCATAGTATAATGCTCCCAGGAGTAACCCCTGTGTCATAATGGAACCCTGGGTTAATCAGTTGTGGGAAGGGGGGAATGGAGGAAGGAGGTTGTTTTTTTAGGAATTAGTTATTCTGGAAGTTTTAATTGTAGGATTTATGCAGAAGAATACCTCAGAGTGACCAGCAGAGTTTCTCATGGCAAAGTTGCTGTATTTTATTTTATTTTTTTTCACACCAGTAGAGCAAGAAATAAGACCGCCGCCGTTCCGGACCGCCGCTGGATCCCCAGGTAATTTAAAGCATTGGGGGGGGGGGGTTCGGGAGGGTGGGGGATTTAATTTAAAGGGTCGGGGGTGGGTTTTAGGGGGTTTTAGTGTGCCGGCTCACGATTTTAACGATTTTCACGATACTTTACACACCCAAACGGCAACAATACGATTCCCTCCCCCTCCCAGCCGAAATCGATCGTTAAGACGATCGAGGACACGATTCACATCTCTATAAACAACTTCTGCCACAACAGGATGGTCTCTTAAGCTCCCTAGACCCAATTATTCCTGGTTCTTCAACTGATCCCTACCTTGAATTGCATCCCAGCTGGCTGCCTAGACTCACACAGAAAATAAGAGAAACCTCATCTAAAAAGATATTGTAGAAACAGAAACCATTGGTGGTCTGGTCCACCCTGGTGTGAAAAAAAATAAAATAAAATACAGCAACTTTGCCATGAGAAACTCTGCTGGTCACTCTGAGGTATTCTTCTGCATAAATCCTACAATTAAAACTTCCAGAATAACTAATTCCTAAAAAAACAACCTCCTTCCTCCATTCCCCCCTTCCCACAACTGATTAACCCAGGGTTCCATTATGACACAGGGGTTACTCCTGGGAGCATTATACTATGCATAATAACGAAATTCTGCAACTCAGTTCAAAGTCAACAGTTTCTTATCCTTTCGTTTACAATATGGTTCACGGTCTTCAATTTGTAATTTATTTTTTGCTGATCACAATCTGGCCCATAGTTAATGATATAATTGAAAACTTGCAATAAAATTTAACACCATATGATTCTTGGAACCAATCTTGCCTCTTCTAAGTGTAACCCTTTCTTGGCAGATGGCACATATCCTGAAGGGCCACAAAAGAATGTATAGCTGGGACTGTCCTCACACTTCTCATTCTCCTTTTCTGAGTCTCCAAGGTGTGGGTTTTTTCTATTGGGGGGGGGGGGGGGTTGTTAACCTTCTTGGCCCAGGCAGTAGTGTTCTCCCATATGTAGCTCTTCGGCATAGGTGCACTTACAAACCAGGCAGGACTCACTGGATGGGTGTTCAAAATAAAGTTTACTGTAATTCATCTTAAAAGAATCAATAGATGCAAAACATAAAAGGGTAGATTTTAAATGGCCCGCACGCATAAATCCTAGCGTTTACGTGCGTGGCCGGGCCTTGCGTGCGCCGGGTGAATTTTCGAAGAGGCCTGGCCACGCGCATAAATGCAAGAACATGAATAAGTGCCAGGCCTCTTCGAAGGGGCGAGCTGGAGGGTGGGTGGGGAGGGGAGGGACCCCCGCTGAACGACCTCCTGCAGTCGATCTCCTGCCGGTGCCATTTTCCGTACGGAAAACGATTCGCGGCAGGAAATCGCTCCCGGACCCCCGCTGGACCCCCAGGAACTTTTGGCCAGCTTGGGGGGGCCTCCTGACCCCCACAAGACTTGCCAAAAGTCCAGCGGGGGTCCGGAACGACCTCCTGCAGTCGAATCGTGTTGGTCTATGGCCGCCGCCATTTTGCACCGCCATTTTGGAAAATGGCGCCGGCTGAAGACAACACGATTCAATTGAGGGGGCTGTTCCGGACCGCCGCTGGATCCCCAGGTAATTTAAAGCATTTGGGGGGGGGGGCTTCGGGAGGGTGGAGGATTTAATTTAAAGGGTCGGGGGTGGGTTTTAGGGGGTTTTAGTGTGCCGGTTTTCCTGCCCTCCCCCTTCCCCCGATTTACGATTTTTTGACGATAAATCGGGGGAATTGGTATTGTATCGTGGCCCTAACGATTTTTGACGATTTAAAATATATCGGACGATATTTTAAATCGTCAAAAAACGATTCACATCCCTAGTTGTTTACCACCTGCAATGGATCCCAAAAGTTATTTGTGCTCTTGGCTGAAGGAGGGAAGTGCTACCCAGGGGCACAGCACCCGGATCTTCGTATGTGGCACTGCAGGCTCATCACTGTGGCATGTTGATGGAATTAATTGCATCTACATTTCATCTGTTTTAAGTCCTTTTGGGAAGGGGCCTCGGCTTGGGATACATGGCTGTTTTCCTACCAGCTTTTAGCAAAGGAACACTATTTTATATGTGCAGACAGAGCTTGGCTATTGGAATCTCTAGCCCTGATAATGATTTTGAATGAACTCAGTTCCGGACCCTTTCACCTCTGCCTGTGCTGCACTTTCCTGTGATGTATGCTTCTTTGATTTTTTTTTTTTTTTTATTGGTGCATTTCTGTATATTTTCCCTTCAGCCAAAGTCAACCAATAAATCCTTTTTATTTCATGTTTAACCCTTTTTCTCAAACCTAGCTTTTAATGTTTCCCTCCTGCTTCGAAATTTTAATGCATTTTGAGAAACTTACAAACACTCTGGGACTAGTACACCATCTGTTTGTCCCCCTTTCTCTGAAGAACATAAGACTCCTGGGATCCCAGTCAGTCATCACCACTGAATTAAGAGACTCAGCTGTTGAATATTGCTGTTTCCAGTTAGCACCTTGAGAAGGGGACTACTTTAATTTTTATCATGAAGAGATGAACAACCTGTTCTTGAAAAGTGCAGTTTATTGTGCATTGTAATCCAGTCCTTCCTTTTTGTCTGAAAAATAATCCACTCCAATAAAGTGGATTGTGGTTTATTTTATAGCAATGTGTGCCAAGTGTTTTGTAAATAGATCTTCTGAAATCCAAAAGAGATTCTTAGATTTATTTTATTTTAATGTGTTCTAGCTCCCTTCCTTTTATTTTTTAACTATTAACAACCACATTAAACAGAAATTCTTAACACCTTAGTCACAAAAGAAATCTATAAATGAATTCCACTATGCTATTAAAGAAAAATGTTATTTTATCTTCATAGAAAACTTTAGAGATTCACTTAGGCCTTGGCTATTGAAACAGTTTATTAGTTTTCTGCATATGGGCAAGAAAATGCAACTATGATCACATAAGAGCAAGATTTATAACAGAAATAACTTTTGGCATCCTAAAAAATCATGAAAATGTCTACATAAGAGTGAAGGAGTCATGCACTACAAAACCAGAAATTAAATGTGATATTAAAGTGGCTTAATGCATTTTCTATATGATAAGGCAACAGAATGAACTATACTGTACATTTGTAATTTTGCAATTCATATCCACATACCTATCATTAATTTCAATAAAACGCATATCCGATGGATAAAGCACATTGGGCCAGATTTTAGTAGGTACGCCCGATTTTATAACATGTGCGCGCAGCTGCGCACATGTTATAAAATCCGGGGTCGGTGCGCGCAAGGGGTGCACACTTGTGCACCTTGCGCGTACCGAGCCCTAGAGGAGCCCCGATGGCTTTCCCCGTTCCCTCTGAGGCCGCTCCGAAATCGGAGCCCCAGTATGCTCTCCCGGAGCGGAGCGGCCTCAGAGGGAACTTTCCTTCCAGCCCCCCCACCTTCCCCTCCCTTCCCCTACCTAACCTGCCCCCCAGCCCTACCGAAAACACCCCCTATCTTTATTTTATAAGTTGCACCTGCCTCTGGGCAGGCGTAGGTTGTGTGCACCAGCCGAGTGCCAGCGCGCGATCCCCGGCACGGCCACTGTGCCGGAGGCCTCGGTCCCGCCCCTGCCCTGCCTCCAGACTACCCCGTCCCGCCCACTCCACACCCCTTTTTTTAAAGCCCCGGGACATAAGCGCATCCTGGGGCTTGTGCGCGTCACCGGGCCTATGCAAAATAGGCTCGGTGCGCGCAGGAGTGGGTTTAAAAGGGTTATGCACGTAATATTATGCACATAACCCTTTTAAAATCTGCCCCATTATTTGTAAAATATATTAGGATACCATTTTCTCCTCTTGTATGCACAGAGCTATTCTTTTTCACAAAACACACAGCCTCCTCTGAGCTTCATTCTTCAGGCTCCAGTACTTTCGCTCAACCCAAAAACAATAATCAGCTGCAAATTACAGAAAATTTACAGTCTCTCTCCTCTGCTTCAGTTGTTGCTTCTTGCCTGCCCTCTCAGGGTATTCATATTCCTGTTCAGGGCTGTAACTAAGGTGAGTGAATGGGCTGGAATCCAGAGGTCAAAGCCACTTAGGGGCAAAAAAAAAAAAAAAAGACTGAAATGCATGTGTGGGCTGATAGATGAAAAGCCAGGAAAAATGTGCCCCCCCCCCCACACCACCATCACCATCTGGGTTGGGGACAGGAAATAGAGACAAGAGTAGAAAGGAACTGGGGATCAGAGTGTAGAGCAGTGCTTCTCAGCCATTTTTCTATCAGGACACACTGATACACTGATCACATGACCATCATGGGCATAACTATAAACATATGCTCTGCATCCACAGGAATCCCCCGCTTCCTAACAAAAAAAAAAAAAAGCAGTAAAAACTGCTTTTCTGTGCACCCTCCGACTTAATATCATGGCGATATTAAGTCGGAGGTCCCGAAAGTTACCAAAAGTAAAAAAAAAAAAAAGTGAAGTTGGCCCGCGGCTCACGGGTCGAAAACCGGACGCTCAATTTTGCCGGCGTCCAGTTTCCGAACCCGTGACTGTCAACAGGCTCGAGAACCGACACCGGCAAAATTGAGTGTCGGCTGTCAAACCCGCTGACAGCTGCCGTTCCAGTCCTAAAGGAGGTGCTAGGGACACGCTAGTGTCCCTAGCACCTCCTTTTGCCTGTTTTTACTGCTGGGCCTAATTTGCATAGTGAATCGCGTGCACAGGCCTGCTCTCCAACGGACTTTACTGTATCGGCCCGAATGGGTGCAGAGCAGATCTAAGACATTTCCCTGTACAATTCACCATACAAACAAGATATTCTGATTCTGGTGTCATCTCAATAACAGCATCACAAGCTCCCTCTACTACCAGGTGCTTTGCAAAACAATACAAAACCTGGAAAAATAAACAAACCCCCCCAATCTGTGCATGTCTATCAAACCTGGCATAGTGCAGCCGCACTATCTCCAAGAAATGAAACAGCAACAGCCCTACCCATGAAAAGGCAGCAGTTCACCACCAGTGCAATATAATATTGAGGAAATACAACAAATAAGGCTGACACAAATCCCGACATGCTAGTAAAGTACCTGTTCTCAGTCACATACACAAAGAACACAGACAGTCCTACCTTTACCAAATATAGAAAAATAGACCACAAATTATAAATGTGGAAACAAAAACTGGAATGGAAACCCCAAAAAGCCATTCTGCATGCAGTGCAAAACTGGAGAACTAGAAACAGAAATATATTTCCTCCTATACTAAGTAAAGTTCAAAGCTCTTATACCCAAACAATCCCCTCCATGCAGGCATCAACCCTCACTTCTCCCAATTACTCAATTAGCCCTTCACATCCTCATTTCCCTGTCCAACATTCCAGGCACCCCCACCCCTGCATCACCTTCCCTGTCTCCTTCTTTCCCCTGCTCAACTCTCCCTGTCCTTCCCTACCCAATATATATCTGACCACCTCTTTCCCACCCCTTCCTGCTCAGCATCCCCAATCTCCTCTCTCCCCCAGCACAGTAGCCCCCCACACCTCCATCTCTCCCTCCACTTCCATCTCTCCTCTCTACCCAGCAACACCAACCTCCTTTCCCTCACCCTTCCTCCCAATCTTCCCATACCTTCCTACCCAGCACATTTCCCCCTTCTCCTGGCTCCCAGCCAGCAGAAAAGCCTTCAGTCCAATCCAGAATCTTCCTTCCTCTTTACCAGCAGCAGATGAGAGCAAGAAACACTGAAGAGAGGAAGAAGATGAGGAGGCAGCGAAAATCTGCAGTAGATTTATACAGCACGCACCTCTCTCCCTCTTGCTCCTGCTTTTATATCCTAGCCCCGTGGGATGACGAGAGCATCAGCAGCCTCACTACCAGGCCAGGCAGGGAAAGATAAAATTGATGTGCTGCCGGATCCATATGAGCAACTGGAGTTAGTGGTATCTTGCTCTAATCTGGCTGAAGGAGGAGGGAACAACCTCTCACTGGCCAGGAAGAGGAGAAGGAAGCAAGAGCAGCTTCCTGTCATACCCAAGCAAAGAGAAGCCAGCCAATTCCTGCCCAAACTGATGAGGAAAGAGCAGCCTTCTGCTGGCTCTGTGTCACACCTCCCAGGACCTCGTGACCCACTAGTTGCTAGTGCTTTAGACGACTGCCCAGTTTTCCTAATGATAGCATCAGTCCTGTCAGTCTTAGTGCATGAACTCTTCAGCCCAGTGCTGTACTTACCCCATCCCTGAACCAGAATGGTAGCTATGGTGGAGGTGAGATCGAAAGAGGCAAGGTTGTAACACCAGTGACAATGAGGCTTGCAATGCAGGATCTGAAAGCTTAGAAAGACTTAATTGCCCTGGGGCTGTTGGCGTGTAAGAATTTGGGAAGCCCTATGTGGTAGAAATCTTTAGGCTCCCTATAGAGGGAGAGGCCTCACTGGATCTATCCATTGAAGGATGTTTTTGTCTAGGTTCTTGTCCAAGCTGTTACTGAAAATCCCATCAATTCTAAAATATATCTTCCTGGTGGATTAAGAAAAAATACTGACTTGGATAGACGGTATATTGTACGGTTGTCTTTATCAATTATATAATTTTACCACTTACATTTCATCTAAATTTCAAGCTTAGGAGCAGAAATTTCTTGAACATGGCTCTAATTTTTGTTGGGTTTCCCGGCTTTGTCCTCTCCGCGGCTGGGCCTGCTCACCTGGCCCGACTGTCCACCAGCTCCACCCTGAGTCCCTTTGCTGCTCGGCTGCGGCTTCCACGGGCGTCCCCGGCTCCTTCACGGCCTTCCTCGTCACAGCTGTTCCTCCTCGGTGTCGGCCCTGCCCCCAGCACATGCACGCGGGGCTCTTTCCAAGTTAAAGGGCCAAGTGCAGGAAAACCTCGGGTGGCGCCCGAGTCTGACGTCACTTGAGCAGGGTATTTAAACTACAGCTCAATCCCTAGCTCATTGCCTTGGTAATCGGGTCATTCACTCCGGTGTGTCTAGTTTGTCTTCCAGCATTTCCTGTTCCATTGTCTCTTGTTCCAGCGTCTTCTGTGTCTCCTGATCCAGCATCTCCTGTTCCTTCGTCTCTCCATCCCTGGTAGTACCCTTCGGACTGATCTCACGGTACTGACCATTGCTTGCTACTGACTATTCTTGATTGCTGCCTGGACCTGACCTCTGCCTATTCTCTGACTACACCAGATCACTGCCTGGAACCGACCTCTGCCTGAACACTGGCTACTCATGACTAGGGATGTGAATCATTTTTCTGACGGATGAAAATATCATACGATATTTTCAAATCCGTCAAGTATCGGGGGGTCCCCGAAAGTGATAGGAAAACCCCACAAAATGTTTGTGTGGTTTTCTTATCATTTTGCAGGGGGGGGGAGAAAGGGCACACAGAAAAAAAACCTCCAAACCCACCCCGACCCTTTAAATCTAATTATTTAGAATTTCTCGCCCTCCTGACCCCCTCCCCAAAAACATTCCTAAAGTACCCTGATGGTCCAGCGGGGGTCCCGGGAGCGATCTCCCGCTCTCGGGCCGTCAGCTGCCACTAATCAAAATGGTGCCAATGGCCCTTTGCCCTTACCATGTGACAGGGGCTATCGGTGCCTTTGGCCGACCCCTATTACATGGTAGGAGCAATGGATGGCCTGCACCATTGTATTCCCTGATCTAATTGATTGAATTGATGACATCATGATGCTGCTTTACGTTTAAAAGGAAAGTGGACAGACGCCATGTTTAAAGGTCTAATGAAGAGGTTGAAAAAGAAGGCATATGGTTTGGGAAGCAAATGAAATGTTTGTAGATTGAGAGTGTGTTTAAAGTTGAAGGAGAACCCCCTGAAGCAGAGTTGCTATCGAAACATGGCCATGTCGGGGTCATGATCAAAGCGGACACTTAAGTTATAATGGTTTTTTCTGCTCTCTCGACGACTTTTTGAAGTAAGATTTGTACTGATAACCCGAAAAGAAACCTTCATGTTGTTGGGACTTATTTTAAATGAATGAAAAATAATGAAAAAATGATAAAAATGAAAGTTAAAGAAGAATAAAATAAAGTAAAAGTGGACCAAAGGGATAAACAGCTTGTTTTCCCTTTCAAGTTGTACTCATGAAGGTCCAACAAATTTAATAGTGAATTCAATTGAAAATATTGAAAATTATACTGGGGAATATTGTGGTGTTTTTTTTTAAATAAACTATCATAGAGGGTAGTAGAACCAGACTGAGATTGTGTAGAGCTTCAGAAAAGGAAGTATTAGAGAACAAGTGTTGTGTTGTCATAGTGAAACCTCTATCTTGTTTTTTACTGTTTTCAAAGTTTTGTTTTGGGGACAAAATACCCCAGGCCAGAATAACACACACCAAGAAGAAAGCAAAGCAAGTGTTGGAAGAACACCCCAGGGCTAAGAAATGTGGCACCAGAAACAATGACCTGAATTCTTAATGGTATCTTGAGTGGCAACCTGGCACCAAATGTGGCATCAGCATCCTCAGTCAGCATGAGGGGGAATGAAGCAGAAAAGGTGGCAGAAAAAAAACCTCAAGGCAGGCACTGATAAAAGGGTCAATCAGCATAAAAAGTGGCTTTAAGAGTCCAAAGCAACATGAGAGGTGCAAAGCAGCCCCCTCAGTCCTGCAAGGCATAAGGTCTCAGGTATGACAACAATATATAGTGGCAAAGAGAACTACAAGGTTCAAGGTCTGGGCATGGAAGAAAGGTTAAGTAGCACAAAGACCCCCAAAGTGCAGGGTGAAATTTGGACTTTCTTGTGAAATGGGCTTGTTAAATGAAAATATTATCACATTCAGTACATGGCAATGGTTTCTCTAATAATTGTGGCGTGCCTTTCCTGATAAGCAGCGAGGGCTACTTTATTTGTAAACCATTTCCCATATGATTTAGCTGACCTCAGGCTGTTCCATCTCCTGATTTTCTGGTTTTGCATGAAATCTCTCACACTGCTCTAACTGTTAACACATTTAGGACATCAAAATGGATAGTTGAGCATTTTTTGACTTGTGCCTCTATTTTATCCTTCAGAATGAGGGCTTTTTTGGACAAAGAACCATCCCAGTATAATCAATCATTCTCAATAGGATAGGAGAACCAGGCTGAGATTTTAGGAGGAAAGGAAGAACTATGGAAGTTACAGGTGTCTCTGTGCCCTGGTAGTGAAACCAGTGGCTTTTATTGACTTTATTCAAGATTTTGTTCTGATGACAAAACACCTCAGTATAACAAATCAAGAAAAAAGCAAGGGTGGGAAGAACATCTCAGTCCAAAAGAGGGCACTAGCAATAGTGACAAACCCAAGGCACACATACATTAAAAAACACACCAACCTCCACAGAGCAGACAATGCAGATATTGAAGGACCCATACGGTCTAAAGAAGATGTGGGAAAGCTCTGACAGGCCCACCCATCTCTTCCAAATTTTAAAATTGAGAGAGAGAGAGCACTCATGTGAACTCATCAGCTATGTACAAGTGCAGGAGAAGGGAGAAGTCAGTGTGATGTTGGCAGCTGGCTTGGTTAGTTACCTTTGCTGCCACATGTGGTGTTCAGAGGTCCTCCCAACATCCAAAATGAGTCACATCTAGTGCTCAGTGTACACACTTCCCTATCTCAATTAGCTTGGCTGGGGGACTGAAAGGGGAAAGATGAGGAGATGCTATGTGCCAAACAAAGCGGGTCCCTGCTCTCCATGCTCTGCATGCTGCCTATTAATAATTGCCACAAGCCGGGGCTCATGCTGTAACCAGGAGGAAGCATGATTGATTGCACATGTTCTCAGACAGGAGCACCTACATGCTTAAGAAACATTACTGGTAACTCTTGATGCTGTGAGGTGCTGAGCAGAGTCCAGATGCTGGACTGGATGTAAGCATTAGGCAGTGGCTAATTTTCTGAGGCACACCTGATCAGGTATAAAGGCACACTTTTTGGGAAACCCTGTGCTAAGGAAAATCAAAAGTGTATTTATTTATTTATTCAGTTTTATATACCGTCCTTCGGTTCAGCCATCATAACGGTTTACAAAATTCAAACATAAAACAGATAATTAAACATAGTTGCAAAGAATAACAATGGGGGGAATGAAAGGAAGGGGAAAAGGGTGGGGTGGAAAAGGGAGGAGAAGGAAATAAAGGGAAAAGAGGAAAGTAACAGTATTAGTATTAGTATTAGGGTATTAGTATTATTGAAAGTATACGCTGCGTTGGGGAGAGCTCAATTTTTTTTTGACTTAGACAAGAAGGCACGAATGACATAAACTGCATCACAGTAGAATAGCCATAGGTGAACCTTAATAAGCCATGGCCCACTAACTTTTTACTCAGGCCCACCCAATTTATTTTGTGGGACCAATAGGAAGCTGCCATAAGCTCCCCACTATTTATGGAGAAGATTTCCTTCAGCTGTGGCAGTGCAGCATCCAGCGAGAAAAGATGAAGAAGTCCTAGGGATGGAACGAGTAAGCCCGGGAACACAGCTGGTGGAAGAGAACTTGCAACCAGTGGTCACTTTGGGAATTGACAGAACGATCTCAGTGCAGCTGCAGCAACCAATCAGACAGGGTTAGTAGTGGCAGCCGTGCTGCTGAATATTACCCATCTAAGTTAGCCAGATATGTTTATCCGGCTAACTTAGATAAAAGGACAACTTTTGAATATTGAACCCTCAGTATATAGCACGGTGCAGGAGGAAATGCATTCCTATTTCTCCAGCGTATTACAGGCAGGTTCTGGCTGTTTGGGATTTCCAGCTCAGCTTTAATCCACATATTTCTTCTTCTGATTTGTGGTCCCATTATTTTTTCATGTGTGAACAAGCTTAGGTAATCTGCTACCATGTTTCTGTTTAGGGATCTGTAGCAATCCAGTTTCTTCTGTTTTCCAATCTGCAATGCCCAATAGGAGGATATATCAAAACACATCAAAATACACCCTATTTAATGCAGACCCCATTATTTTCAGTGTGTTTAAGTGCATTAACACAATGCACCTTTTTGATTAGGGGCTTATATTTACATTACAGTATGATATTTGGGCCTGTATGCCAAGTACCACCCATGTTAACCTTGGGCCTAGCCAAAAAAATTAGTTCTGGCTAAGCCATTGCTGCATCAGATTCTTCAGCTCCAAGGGGGTTTCAATTTAATCCAAATCGGTTCATCCTTCCCTAGCTGTAGGTTTGCAGACGAGGTCTTTTGGCAGGTGAAATGTTCCTGAGCATCACTTTTAGGTGGAAGATAACCGGAAGCAGATACAGTATATAATATTTCCAATTCCTGGGCAGCTTTGGGGTAGATTTTAAAGCTCGTGTGAGTCCACGTGCGTGTGGTTCCGCCGTGCACACATGGACGCGGGTATTTTACAAGATGCACGCATTGGCGCACGCGTGTTATAAAATACAATTCCTGCGCACAAATGTGCACCGGATTTTAAAATCCAAGCACGCATATGCGGGCGGGTCAGGACTCACGTATGTGGGGGGGGGGGGTGATTTAAAAAGCTACGCATGGCAACGCGAGTAGGGTTTCCCCAGTCCACTCCAATTAAGGAGCAGACTGGGAGGTAACTTCCCTATACCCCTTTCCCCTCGCCTCTCCTCTCCTCCCCGACCCGAACCCCTTCCTAGCTACTTACTTATTTTTTGTTAGATTACTTACTGCTCCTCCGGAGCCAGCCTGCTGCCGGCGTACGCTTCCCCGGGACAGCGTCAAATGCCACTGGCCCGGCCCGTCCCTGCCCCTCCCCATCTAGACCCCACCCCGGCCCACCCCTTTTGTGAGGCCCTGCACTTCGGCGCGTAACAGGGGTTGCGCGCGTGGCTGAGCCCTTCCGAAAATGCACGCAGCCACACACTTAACCCCCTCCGTTTTTACGTGCGCGGACTTCTGAAAATTAGCCCGCATGCAAGGAATCATTCTTTGTGCGAGATTCATGACAACATGTCTAATGAAAAAGGAAGGCAAAACGTAATTATTTTTTCTCCCATTGGAAAATGTAATTTCTGTTCGAACCAAGAAATTGCAAGAAAATATTATTTTTCTAGTTTTAAGATCATAGAGTCTCAGTACTCCTGACATGGCTATGACAGTGAACGCTTTCTGTAGTATAAACTGTGGAATATAAGAAAGCTAGTTATTTTCTTAAAGAAATGATTAAATATGCAATTCATGTTAATATATGCAATGGGTTTTATGTAACCTGGTAGTATGGTAACTGATAGAGAGAGAAAATGTGTAACTATGATGGCTATGATGTTGTTATGTGGTAGATGTCTTATATATATATAACTTCTTATATATATATAAGACATGTCTTATATATGTATAACTTCTTATATATGTCTTATAAATATATATATATAACTTCTCATGTGCAGCAGCTGTCTTTCTGCATGTGCCCACTGGCCCAGTGCTGAAGCAAAACCATACATCAGCTGCTTTACTTCTGAACACCACGGGCAAGCACACAGGCATGATGAACAACTGTCACAGTTGACAGAAGGTGATAAATATGAAATTAAAGAAGCATACTAATGTCTTAGGCACTCTCCTGCTATGGTTACCTGACTTACATTATTCTGCCGTTCTAGAACAAGTGGCAGTGCAGTTAATCATCGGGAACTTGTAGTAATTTGTACTAAAGACAGGTACATTTGTCTGCTCCCTGAGAGGGTTCATATGAGAATATGAACACAATACCGTGCAACGCTGTCAGAGGCTCCGTATGTGAAGGAAAACAATTAGTGTCAGCATCAGAGATGGCGGAGTTGATTAAATTTAAATCGCCTCTTTTCCAGTGTTGCACAGAAGGAGATGTGGTCTAGGAGCACTAAAAGTATGGGAAGCTCCTGTGACTTGGGAGTCGAATTTCTGCGTGTAATCCACGAACGCCACTTTACCTCTCCGTGCCTCTAACTGTAATTGGGTAAATATGAATAACATTATTCATTCTCCCACTCCCATCTGAAATCTGCCATGCAGGTGTGAGTGGACGGCATATCCTGCTCTCCTATCTCTTTCTAGTGCTAATGAAACCATGAAGCAGCTCGCCAGCATGTCTGACCCTGAGTTCACCCTCAGGCACTGCCCAACTCCTTTTTGCTGTCTCTCAGCTTCCTTTCTTCCCAATCCCTTGTATTATAAATTATTAAAAGTGCAGGAGCCTCCTGCTAATGGTGCCTTTGGGTTTCACTGATGTTCTTATATGAAATTATTTTTTTGGTGGTGGGGGGGGGGGGGGGGGGGGGGGGGGGTGGAGGAGGGAAAGAAGGCAACGGTTTTCTCTTGATCCTTTAAACTCGCAGATCATCAATACCAGGGCTGGGATCTGGCACCATAATCCTTCATTTTCAACTGCACAGGGATACTTTCCCCTCCCAGCTCATCTTGCTCAGTCATCAAAATGCAGTCTTGAGTTGAAGATGATGTAACAGGGCTTCTTCTGGACCCCTGCAATCATAGGCCCTAAATCATGGGTGGCATTATACGATGACTGGGACCTCCTTATCACTCATGGGCCTTGAGTGCCAGTTCCACAGCTTTCCCAACCCAGCCAGCCAAGGAATCAATCCCAGATGCTCCTCGTGGCAGAGTGCAGCACTGCCATTAAGTTACTAGGCCAGCCCCATTAATAGATTTTAGTTTAATGTGATGGTTCTTTGTTTCCTTCAGGGATCTTCCTGGAGGGGGGCATGCTACCTACCCACAATCCCACACTTCAATCGTGTTACAAAGAAACAGAGAAACAGGTTTTAAATACCTTAAATGGATAAACCCACACACAGGGACAGATTGTAGGAAAATATCAGCCCGGGGGATTTTTTTTTTTTAAACAGGCCCATGTGATTCAATGACTCCCAAAAGCACACCAAGCTGACCCTAGAGAGGCACATTATGTGACCTGGATCACATATGCTTCTGCTGTCAAACTTGAGCCAAAAAAATCTCCAACACCAAGGCTGCTTGCCCCTTCCCCCAATTTCACACTTACCTTCACCCAATTCTCAAATTACTGCTTTAATCCCCAACCCACACCCAAGCCTTTATTTTGCAGGTAACCTTAGTTTACCTACAGGCTTTAGCTGTACATCCAGCTGCTGGCAATATTTTTATTTACTTATTTATTTAGACATTTTATATACTGTCGTTTCACACAACGGTTTATAAAGTGACATTCATAGTTATAACTTAGCAGACAAACAAAGATTGGTTACAGATGTAGTATTCCTGTAGAGGCATTAAAATCTATCTAGAGAGTTTTCTATTACATATCAATAACTGGTCTAGTGTTTAAGGTAGGGAGTCCGGGGATTTCAAATGATAAGATAATTTTCCACCTCATTTATTCTCTCAATGGTACATTTTCGAGTTTAGATTATTATTTTAGTCATGCTTGTCTTTGTGGCTCTCTATGTTCTAGTGGTTTAAGTTAGATTATATGCATTTTTGAATAGCCATGTTTTAGTTTACATTTGAATCTCTTTCTATCAGGTAAAATGCGTAGTGTCTCAGGCAGAAAATTCCATAGCTTTGGGCCTGCTGCGAAAACACCCAATCTCTTATTTGTGTTAGGTGTGTGCTCCTTATTGTTGGGATAGACAGTAGACCTTTGTTTGGGGATCTTAAAGTTCGTTGAGGTGAGTAAGATTGTAGAGTTATTCCTAACAAGCTTGGGTTATTGTAATGAATGATCTTAAAAATTATTGTTAGAACTTTGTAATAAATTCTGGCTTGTACTGGTAATCAATGCAGAGAGATCAGTGTAGGTGTAATGTGATCATATTTTCTGGATCTTAGTAGGAGTTTTGCTGTGACATTTTGTTTTAATTGACATGCTGGAAGACTTAGAAGTAAGGAGTTGCAGTCTAAGTTTGCAGTCTAGGTTTGAGAATAATTTAACTTGTTCCATTTTTTAAATGAACTGAAATGAAATAGAAAATTTCATCTAATTTCCTATTTTATTTCTCTTGAATGCCCATTCCTAGTAGAAAGACCTCAAAATGTTTGTATAAGGAGTAAGGCATCAGTCACTATAGAAAGCTATAGTGACTGATGCATGGCAGTTAGGCAGAGTGGCAGCAAGACCTCCAAGGTGCTTTCAGGCATCTTGTGGCTCACATGGAAATTTTGGAAAACTCAGCAAAGGCAGATTGATTTTCAGAAACACCAATTTTTCCATCTACCCTGTTACCAATCTTGACCAATTAGGACTCATAATATCCTCTGTCATTGAGATGACACATTCACTGGGCATGTTGGTTGGTGGGCAGAAAAGATAATTCTGAGCCATCTTGGCTGGGTCTGGCGTACTTGTGTATCAATATAATCAGTGAATCTGTAGCCATGTCTTGATGGGCTCTGTTAGATAGCCTGTAGGTCTCCGTTACTGGGGTGAGGTGAGGATCTCTTTTGCCAGCTGATTTAGGTATGGCCTGTGTCAGGAGAGATGGTTCAGTGGGGGCAACGTGTCATTAGCATATTGAGGTGAAGATGGAAGCAGTAGTTGACAGTACCCTTAATTTTATTTTTATTTTATTTATATTTATTTATATTTTTGAATGGAGTGACGTAATTGTTTTTGCACTTGTTTTTTAATTATATTGTATTTTGAATTATGTATTTATTTATTGTACACCATCTAGATTGTTCACAGATTGACGGTATATAAATAAATAAACAAATAAATAAATAAATACATGCTTTACATCCCAAACTACTTGACATTCCTAGTTTTCCACACTTTCCTGACTTTCTATACTGTTGCACATTTTGGTATCTTTGACAAAAAGACAAACCTTTCCCAACTAACCTTATGCAATGTTGCTCACGAAAATGTTGAAAAGATCTGGTTCCAGGACAGATGCCTACATTGTACCACAGGTAACACCCCCTTTTTTGTAGTGAACTCCATGTCCCACTACCCTTTGTTACCTTCCACTCAACCACTTTCTAACTCAGTCAGTCAGGGGTGGCTCAAGGCAATCTGCTGCCTGAGGTGAAGGATGAAATGTCCCCCCTCCCCTCCCCCATGGCCCGGTGCAGGTGAAATCACTGAAGGCAGGGCAGGGGGAAGGCAATGGAGGGTGAAGTGGCTTGCCCAAGGCCACAAGGAATGGCAATAGGATTTGAACCCTGGCTTCCCTTGTTTGCAGCCCACTTCTCTAACCACTCTGTTTTTGGGCCTGTTATTGTTTTGTTCCTAGTCTTTGGCGTCCACACTAGGGGCCGCCCTACCTCCTGGGTCTAGAAATAGGAGTCTTCCATTCCCTATTGCCTGCCTCCCACCCTTCTCCAGGATCTGCCCCCCGAGAATGTGAGAGGTTGGAGAATGGTGGGAATCTGTGTGTGTGACACTCTCTCTCTTAGGGCTGATACAAGGGTATTAGATGCCCAAGATAAACCTTACAGCCTTTCATTCCCCTTCCCTCCCCACATAATTAAAACTTATGCATTCTTTTCCATTTTAAAATGTATTAACTTTCCCAACCTTAAAAGGCAGATTGCATATGGAAAATAGAAATTCAAAGTACAATCTTCTGAAGTAAAATAGCCTAGTGGTTAGAGCAGTGGGCTATGAACCAGGAAACCAGGGTTCAAGTCCCACTGTTGCTCCTTGTGACCTTAGGCAAGTCACTTTACCCTCCATTGCCTCAGGTACAAATTTAGATTGTAAGCCCTCTGGAAACAGGGGAATACCTACAGTACCTGAATGTAAACCACTTTGAAGTGCTGAAAAGTGTGAAAAGCAGAATATAAAGTTAAAACATATATATTATATAGGTATCCCCTGCAAAAAACACACTTTCAATAATAATAGTTTAATAGACTTAATAAACTACCTTTCTCATAGTAATCAAGGTGAATTACTAGATCTCATATGGTATTAGGTGTATGGTAAAGTGGACTTGGCCCACAGAAAGCCAGGAATAAACTGAACTATATTTCCAATATAGTAAGCCTTCCATATCATAATTGCCAGCACTCAACCTATGAAGAAGCCATACTGCAATTATTACATCAGGCCCCAAACAACAATACACATATTTACATTGGCTACCGGTAGAGAAAAGAATAGAGTACAAAGTTCTCACAATCCTACACAAGACAATTCATAAAGCAGACTACACAGCCCTGGACAATATTATACATTTACATAGGTCTTCACGTACGACAAGGTCAACGAGTAAACTTCAGCTTGATGTCCCATCACTACCACAAGCCAAACTGTCCTCCACAAGAAACAGAGCCATCTCCATCATCGGCCCAAAATTATAGAACTCGTTACCTCATCACCTCAACTCTCAAGAAAACTTTAAATCTTTTAAAAAAGATCTTAAAACTTGGCTACTCACCCAGTCTTGCAAAGATTGCACACTCAAAGACAGCATAGGATAAATCTATAGTTCACTTCCACTGCTTGCCCCACTTCAGGCATGCATTCTCCCTCTTACGATGTCCTCCCCGAATTACAGAAACCTTTCTTGATTTTTCTGTATCAACCATCCCCATACAAGATTTGAACACAGTCATATTCCTAATTATAATGTATATGTTGAATGGTATTAGTTTATTGTTCTGAATCAGTTTCTGTTATTCCGTTATTGATTTAAATATAACAGGTTGTTGTAAATGTAAACCAGAGTGAAGGCAATGTCTGCTATACCTCGGTATATAAAAAATGCTAAATAAATAAATAAATCATGTTAGGAAAACAGATTAAAGCCAGGTTGTTGTAAATCCCTACACAGAAACTACATGCTAGCAGAATACCTAAATCCTCAGTCACACAAGATAGACAGGATAAAGAGATAATAAAATATAAATTGAAATGTGCAGACAAAAACTTAAATTGGAAATCACAAGAAGCCAAACTCTGTAAGCAATGCAAACACAATCAAGAAATATAAACTTTAAAAGAATATCAAATCTGCTGATAAAACAAAAAAGAATATCAACTCTGCTGATAAATTCAGCCAATTAAAAACGCATATAAAATATTTAAAATATTACCAAACACTAATAAAATATTTCAAAACAGCAGATATATCATATCAAATAAATAAAACTAACAAGGATAAAAAACAACCCTCCCCTCTCTCTATACCTGGGAACTTTAGATTTCCAGTCCTCCTGAGATTGTCGTAGATTGTCGTAGAGTGCACAAACTTTAACCTCTCTCACACACATATATACAAGTACTCTCAGACAACGCACATACAAGTGCACATGCACTCTCCTCATTTAGACACATACACATATCACACACACACACAACCTCTCATATTACACACACATACAGACATACACACACAAAGCCCTTCTCCATATATACACATACACACACACTCTCATATATACATACACACACGTCACCACCCGTCGCAGAGTAAACGCACACACGCACCCACCACCCTCGCATGTAAACACACACACCTTCACCAAGCTCGCAGACGCACACACCACCCCTCGCAGATAAACACATACAGACACATACCCCCCACCACCCCTCTCATACACACACCTACCACCCCCACCACCCTCTCATACATATACACCCCACCACCTTCTCATACACACACCCACCACCCCCCCCACCCTCTCATACACATATCATTCCTCCACCCTCTCATACACACACATATACACAACACACTCCCACGCTCTCACCCTCCCTCTCAGTCACCCTCTCATACAGACACTCCCTCACTCCCTCTCATACAGACACACAGCCTCTTAAACACATCCACCCACATTCACCTTACCTCTCATACACACACCCACTCTTTCATCTACACACACACACACATACATACCCCTACACTCCATATGCATACACACACCCTCTCATAGACACTCACAAATTCTCTCTCATATACAGGCACTCACTCTCACAGGGCAAGTCTCTTTCACACACACATTTTGGACCTTTTCTCTGGCTGCACAATAAGGCCTTTTCTGATGCCAGTTGCAGGGAAAATGCTGGCGGAACCTCAGACCCTTTCCTGCCACCGGCTGCAGGGGAAATGCTGGTGGCACTGCAGTGATGCTTCTTTGGCTGCTGGATCATCCTTATGCTGGCAGGGAGTGGGAATCCTGCCAGCACATCGCAGTTCCGCACCGTTGGGACCTTCTTTTTGCTGGCAGGGATTGGGAACCCTTCCAGCACTTTACAATTCTGCACCACTGCGGGACCTTTCTTTTGCTGGCAGGGAGTGGAAACCCCGCCAGCATGCTGCTGCTCCACACCGCCAGCACTACAGGTTTTCCTTCCACCAGAGTTTGCTTGAATGACGGGTGAGGCGGCTGTGGCAGGAAGGTTTCAGGGGACAATTTTGCCACCTCAAAATCTTGCCACCTGAAGCGGCCGCCTCACCCT
Source organism: Rhinatrema bivittatum (assembly GCF_901001135.1). NCBI lineage: Eukaryota > Metazoa > Chordata > Amphibia > Gymnophiona > Rhinatrematidae > Rhinatrema > Rhinatrema bivittatum. Next base: position 69,144,741 of record NC_042615.1, on the reverse strand, counting down.
GCCTCATTATAGAACTGCCCCTGTAGTCAGTTACTTTAGGACCCATATCAAGAGTGCTCAATTTATTTTTAAGTCACCTATGCAGAACCAAGTTAAAGACCTTACTGAAATCCTAGAATACTACTTCTAGCACTTTCCTCTGATCCAAAATTCTGGTCAATTAAACAAAGAAACTAGTCAGATTCATCTGACAAGGCATACCTCTGGTAAAGCAGAATAAAATAGGGATGTGAATCGTTTTAGGACGATTAAAATTATCGTCCGATAATTTTAATATCGTCTTAAACCGTTATGGAACACAATACAATACAGATTCTAACGATTTATCGTTATAAATCGTTAGAATCACGAGCCGGCACACTAAAACCCCCTAAAACCCACCCCCGACCCTTTAAATTAAATCCCCCACCCTCCCGAACCCCCCCCCAATAACTTAAATAACCTGCGGGTCCAGCGGCGGTCCGGAACGGCAGCGGTCCGGAACAGGCTCCTGCTCCTGAATCTTGTCGTCTTCAGCCGGCGCCATTTTCCAAAATGGCGCCGAAAAATGGCGGCGGCCATAGACGAAAAAGATTGGACGGCAGGAGGTCCTTCCGGACCCCCGCTGGACTTTTGGTAAGTCTCGTGGGGGTCAGGAGGCCCCCCACAAGCTGGCTAAAAGTTCCTGGAGGTCCAGCGGGGGTCAGGGAGCGATTTCCCGCCGCGAATCGTTTTCGTACGGAAAATGGCGCCGGCAGGAGATCGACTGCAGGAGGTCATTCAGCGAGGGTTCCGGCGCCTCGCTGAACGACCTCCTGCAGTCGATCTCCTGCCGGCGCCATTTTCCGTACGGAAAATGGCGCCGGCCATACGCGTATGGCCGGCGCCATTTTCCGTACGAAAACGATTCGCGGCGGGAAATCGCTCCCTGACCCCCGCTGGACCTCCAGGAACTTTTGGCCAGCTTGTGGGGGGCCTCCTGACCCCCACGAGACTTGCCAAAAGTCCAGCGGGGGTCCGGAAGGACCTCCTGCCGTCCAATCTTTTTCGTCTATGGCCGCCGCCATTTTTCGGCGCCATTTTGGAAAATGGCGCCGGCTGAAGATGACAAGATTCAGGAGCAGGAGCCCGTTCCGGACCGCTGCCGTTCCGGACCGCCGCTGGACCCGCAGGTTATTTAAGTTATTTGGGGGGGGGGTTCGGGAGGGTGGGGGATTTAATTTAAAGGGTCGGGGGTGGGTTTTAGGGGGTTTTAATGTGCCGGTTTTTTCGATTTTTCGATTTTTAACGATTTTTTAATGATTTTTCACGATATTTTACCCCCCCAAACGGCAACAATACGATTCCCTCCCCCTCCCAGCCGAAATCGATCGTTAAGACGATCGAGGACACGATTCACATCCCTAGAATAAAATCTTTCCCCAATATATATATTTCCTACATTAGAATATTCACCATTATAATAGTCACTGCCGATTTAAAACCTGTATTGCCTTTTTTTAATCATATGGGTTTCTCAAGCAATGTCCAAAGGAAAAATGTTTTGAAAATGTTTATACAATTAAAAGGATTTATCTCAATGTTCCAGATTGTTCAATCACCCTGACATGGTCCATGTTTCAAAATCGTTTTCTGCATCAGGGGACTGATAATAGATATCTCATACCAGTTTGTATAAGAATGCTGTTTGTCAATTTAAAACAAATACATAGATTAAATATAATTAGTACAGTATTCTCATCTCACCGGTACTAGCAATAGCATCCCTCACCATTCAGACACTGGCATATAATGCCATTTTGGTGACAATTCCAAACCAGAAGTAACCCTAACCAAAGCAAAGTATTATTTAGCAGTATAAAAGCAAAATGGATATATTATTTTAAATTAGTGAGTACCATTCTACATCTAAATTCAATCCATATGATGTTACAGTATTCAGAAAATGAATCCAAAATTGTTCACAGGTGTTAAGCCACATCTCATGATTACCCCCTCGCTGTGACTCAGATATGTTCCAAGACACCCCAACGTAAATCAAACAGATGATTATGTTCCAAGCAGTGAGTCACTAAAGGAGCTTGCAGCTTCTTTTTTGTTATCCAGCTCTTGAACTAACCAGGATCTTTCTTTTTGTTCTACCTGCATATAACTTTGAACACAGGCATACAATAAAATATACCAAAAACGATGACACACAGTTCATAGATACTGTCATTGTTAAACATTGATCTGATTGTGGATCCTGCCAGGTGGTGCCCACTGTAGTGGATGAAAAAAAATGTTTTCCACATGCATTGTGTCCTGTTGGTGCAGATTTATCTGCAGAGGGGAAACAGCAGGGATGTGCAGAGCAAAATTTTATGTTCATATTTCTTATGTCCGAAAGGGGGTCCCACTTGCGGCCAATATGGACATAAAAAAAATCCAATGAGTTGGGTATATGTACATATGTGCAAAAAAAAATTTAAACCCCCCTCACCCTCCTTAATCCCCCCCCCAGACTTACCACAACTCCCTGGTGATCGAGCGAGGAGTGAGGACGTCATTTCTGCAATCCTTGGCGAGAAGCATGTGACGTCGGCGGCACGTCGAGTGACGCCGGCGTCACGTGATTCCCGGCTCGTTCGCGCCGGACGGCTCGTTCGGCCCAAAAAGAACTTTTGGCCAGCTTGGGGGGGTCAGGAGGCCCCCCCAAGCTGGCCAAAAGTTCTTTTTGGGCCGAACGAGCCGTCCGGCGCGAATGAGCCGGGAATCACGTGACGCCGGCGTCACTCGACGTGCCGCCGACGTCACCATGCTTCTCGCCAAGGATTGCAGAAATGGCGTCCTCACTCCTCGCTCCATCACCAGGGAGTTGTGGTAAGTCGGGGGGGGGGGGGATTAAGGAGGGTGAGGGGTTTTATATTTTTATTTTGGCTCAACAATCGCGATTTCCCACATATCCAACATATCTATGTTGGATATGTGGGAAATCCGATCGTTTATGTCGAATCAATTTTTTAAGTTAAAAAAAAATATGAGTAGCGTTTTACTAATGCGGTCAATCCGAATGCACACCCCTAGGAAACAGGAATGCACAACATATTCCTTAATGTTTTTACCCCACGTGTACACTATTATAGAGGTTGAGAGAACGCAGGGTGCAGTTTCAAAACTTCCCAATGCTTAAAAGTAATAGAATTATTTTGCTTACTACATGAGAGTATTTGAGCACACACATCATTCTATTCCCCGATTCTTTCTCATGATCTTGTAATAACCAATCACGTAGAGCATTGTATGCTCTCTTGTAAAACTTCTTGATTGCTGCAAAAGGATAATCTCTGGACTAGAGGCAAGCACTGAAGTCACCAGCCTGACTGACAAAATATTCTTCACAAGAACAGGCATGAGGTATTCATAAAAACTAACCTACTGGCAACTGAAACCTAAACCTGTAAGGATAAAAACTCAAAAAGGTCAGCAGGTAGTTTCTTTTCATAGGTCTATGGTACAGTGATGTATCCAATTGATTGTGCATCTGAATGTCTAAGAAAGGAATCTTCTGGTCATCTTATGTGATGGGGAATTGCAAATTTGGATCGATTGTATTTAACCAATCCGCAAAAGACTGTAATTCTCCTACTGAGGACATCCAAAGAAAGAAAATGTCATCTATGAATCTAGACCAGTGTTTAATGTGCTTGAAAAAAAGGGGAAGGGAAGAGAAATTGCTCTTCAAATTGTGCTACATACAAGTTGGCCACGCTAGGGGCCATAGTGGCCTCCATTGCTATGCCCTAGTGTTGCAGATAAAACCTTTGTAAAAAGCAAAACTAGTTATGCTCCAAAGCAATTTCAGCCATTCTGTCGATAAACTCAGACACGATTCTTTGAGGTCTTCTTCATTTTGATAACGTATGCTGCATTGTGATCAAAGCAGCCTGCTGAGAAATATTTGTATACAAATAACATATGTCAATAGTTACCAAAATTAAGTCTGGATTCAATATCACAATTGACTGTAACTTATTTAAGATATGCTTTGAATCTTTGTTGTATGACCTAGTTTTTGTAACTTCTTCCTTCAAAAAGACATCAGTGAAAGATGACAAAGTTTCCAAAATAGATCCAATCAAGGCTACAGTGGGTCTCCCTGGGGGGGTTGATTTATTGTTTATGAATTTTAGGTACTGTGTAAAACAGCTTTCTTATATCTCTGCTATGAGATAACTATTATTGGTCCTCTGATGCAGAAAATGATTTTGAAATGCAAATGGTGGGGTGATTGAAGAATCTGGAACAGTGAGATAAGTCCTTTTAATTGCAAAAAAAATTCAAAAACGTTTTTCCTTTGGACATTGCTTGAGAAAGCCATATGATTATTAAAAAGGCAATGAGGATTTTAAACCGGTAGCGCCTATTACGATGGCAAATATTCTAATATAGGAATTGTATATATTTTGGGGAACGATTAAATTCTTCTAATTCATTAATTCCTTCACTTTCTCTGGCTACCTCTGGTGAAATCATGCTGCCTTGGATCTTGAAATCTACTGAAATCCAGAAAGTGCACTATACTTTGTTTTAGCAGCAATTCCATTAACTCACCATAGAGGTCAACTAACTGGCCTGTAAATCCAGCATACTCCTTACTTCCACTTTTGTGAATAGAAACCATATCTGTTCATCTGTTACTGGGAACTCACCCTCTACCCTCCTCCTGCCTGGCACATAGCTACTCCAGCCATTCCTCTTCCTGAGCCTTTTTCTTGAGGTCTTCTATCTGTACAGATGAGATTTTTAATTAAAGAAAAGGCTCTTAGTTGAATGTTGCTGGTTTTATAATATCCTCAATGTTATGCTTCCATTCATGCCAGCTAACCCATGACCCACTGTTACTGTGACTCTTCACTGTCCTTTCTGATATGAATATATGCAGTTCAGTTTCTGCACCCTCTCCCCCCTGCCACAAGCTTCAGACTGCAATTGACACTTTAATGCTAAGCAATGTAGCTTGGGCTACACTTTGCCTTATGCCATCAGCCCTGGAGTTTTCCTGGTGCCATAAGAACATTGGCGCTATCTTCTAAAGATCCTTGCAGGGCTGTGCTGCTCCAACTTCTGTGGGTATGGGGTTACACTCTGCCCAATGTGCCCAAATGTGAAGAAGCACCTTAACACATAAAAGCTTTTCCCAGGCTTCTGTGTAAAACAGCATGCAGAGTGCTAGAGCCTGCATCTAGTTTATGTAGTTTGGACATGCACATTGGTTATCCTCACTGTATTTTATTTGTTACCCCTTTCAAGGCACAAGAAGTGTTAGGCTGGGTCAGACCAAAGTCCATCAAAACCAGCATTCTGGCTCCAACAGTGGTCAGTCTGGGTCACAAGTACCTGTCAGATCCCCAATAGTTGATTTCTTTCAAGAAAGAGAGAGAGAGAGAGAGGGAGAGAAGCTATAAAGCCCTTCTAGTGGTAGCTATTTATATCTCTATAGGAGGCCCACCAAGTAACTCTTGTGAAGATTTGATGTCCTTTGGGGTGAGGAAACTCACACAAAGATGAGATTTGTACAATGTTTTCTCAACCTAGCTTGATGGACTCTCTATCTGGGTAACAACAAGCTAGGTTGATAAAACGTAAAATGTCATAATGCCTCTATATCTCTCCATGGTGAGACCGCACCTTGAATTCTGTGTACAATTCTGGTTGCTGCATCTCAAAAAAGATATAGTTTCAATGGAGAAAGTACAGAGAAGGGCAACCAAAATGATAAAGGGGATGGAACAGCTCCCCTATGAGGAAAGGCTGTTCAGTTTGGAGAACAGACAGTTGAGGTGGGATATGATAGAGGTCTTTAAGATCATGAAAGGTCTTGAATGAGTAGATGTGACTCGGTTATTTACACTTTTGAATAATAGAAGGACTAGGGGGCATTCCATGAAGTTAGCAAGTAGCACATTTAAGACTAATCGGAGAAAATTATTTTTCACTCAACGCACAATAAAGCTCTGGAATTTGTTGCCAGAGGATGTGGTTAGTGCAGTTAGTGTAGCTGGGTTCAAAAAAGGTTTGGATAAGTTTTTGGAGGAGAAGTCCATTAATGGCTATTAATCAAGTTTACTTAGGGAATAGCCACTGCTATTAATTGCATCAGTAGCATGGGATCTTCTTAGTGTTTTGGTAATTGTCAGGTTCTTGTGGCCTGGTTTGGCCTCTGTTGGAAACAGGATGCTGGGCTTGATGGTCTGACCCAGCATGGCAATTTCTTATGTTCTTAACCCCTTTTATTTGTCGCATTAATTTAAAATGAATACATCAGGCCTACGCTCGGGCCTTGCATAAGGCAGAGGCTAAGGTCCAAAGCAGGGGCTGCAGCCTACACCTGAGTGCAACATTGGCACCTTGGGTTAGGTCTAAGCCTAGACGTGAAACTGAATGCTTACCTAGGGCATAGGCCAAGGCCCAAAGAGGGGGCCATGGCCTAGATCCGAGTGCGATACCGGGATCTCGTCTGAGGCCCAGGATGACTCCAGGGCATCGGTCAAGACCCCAGCCCTCCCCAACAGCAATCACTTACTTGATCCATGGGGTATCTGATGCCCAGGCCAGGTCCCAATACCTGGGCCTTGGCCTAGGCTGAAGCCCAGGCCCAGTGCTTTAGCCCAGCCCAGAGGCCAGGTCCTGATGCAGGTCCCTTCACCCCGACCCAGGCTCGATGCTGTAGCTTGTTCTGGAGGATGGGACCCAATGACTGGGACTCAGCCTAGCATCAAGCCCAGGCCTGGAACCCAGGTTTCGGAGCTCCCATGAAGCGGTCCTCTACTGTCTTCTTTCTTTGTAAATTGATGCCATGTGCTGTGGTCATGCCAGAGTTAATTAACTCCAGTGCATTCACCCCATTGCCCTTAAGAGAAACATGGCAGTAACCTGCAGAATGCCAGTTACTACCTTAAGAAGCTTCCTTGAGAATACTGGATGGACCATTTTGGTCCTTTTCTGCTGCCATTTGTATGTTTCTGTGTTTCTGTGATGCAGCTGCAGAAGTAGTAAGAGAGAAAAGATCTGGCTCTCTGACTCTGAGCCAAACCTCAATCTTATGGTGCATTTGTATTTAAGAACTTAGTGGGAAATTTTAAAAACAGCCTGCATAATTGTGAAGTCCATAGACCGTGCACCAGTTCTCAAAATGAAAATATGAGCATGCTTTCCCTTTGAAAATGTCCTTGGGATATGGTACCCACACATCTTTGCACTCGGTTTCTATGTGGGTAATTATTCCCTTCAAAATAATGCATATAGTATGAAAATCCCAAACTACATTGCATTGTTTCCTCCCCTGACCTAACCTCACCACTGGACCCTTTTTCTACAACTAAAAGAAAGCGTGTCCTTGATCCCCCACCTACACTTCTACCTGTGGAAAGGGTGGGCAATTTTCAGCCAGCCAATTTACCCGGGTAACATGGCTTGTGAAAATCACCCTCTCCAAGAAAAAGTTTGCAAAAGACACAAACTATTCCTTACTTAAAGTTTGATAATTCATTTCAATTTCAGCCTTTGTTTCACCTCAATTTAGAAAAAAAAAAATCAGGCAATCACTGCTATAATCCACCAAGGCTTGCTTTGAAATGTTCAAAACCAATGTAATATGATTGAATTAAAGTCTGATTAAGACTTAGTCATACCCAACATAACAATACTTGATTTAAAGTTTGTCTTGCTTCTAAGGGAACAAATTGGACAGATTACTCATCCAACATGATTCAATCCACTTCACTGCACATGTGACTATTATTTTTTAGGGCTAGATTTCTCACCAGATATAACAATGAATTGTAGGAGAACATTAGTGAAACAATGAAACTTTTTTTTATTTCTGCAAGTTATTGTGAATAAGATCTGCTATTGTTAAGTGTATTTTAGAGCCGGTAATGATTTTGTAAATTCATGGGAATTGTTAGCAGAGCTGATGAAGTTAATGGGTGCAGTGATTGGATAGCTGTACATTGTTTAAAATTAAATATAGATAAAACAGAAATACCATGGGTCAGAGACTTATGTAAAGATCCTTATAGAGGAATCTTTTAATACAGTTATCATCTACTGTAAAAAGCCTGGGCATTATTATTTTGGGTTCCAAACAATTGCAGAAGTCCAGACAGAAGGTAATACAAAAAAGGCCTCTATATGATTATGTATGGTGAAGCAGTTCACTCATATCTTTCTCCAAATGACATTTAAATGATTTAAGCAGTTATATAGTCTATAGTGGCATTTCATTTGTAATGTAATCTATGTATGTCTTCCTAAAAGGATAATGTGGCATCTTCAAGTGTTACAAAATACAGCAATTAGGGTACTAAGTGGAAAAAGCTATAAGCCTGCTATTCTGATATCATCTATGTATTTATTTATTTATAAAATGCATGAATCGCTTTCCAGGTTTTACATTAAAATCTTCCAAAGCGATGTACAACAATATAAAAGGAACAAAATAAAACAATTAAAACAAAATACAATAAAACACCCCAATCATACAATAAAATAAACTATAAAGATATATATCCCAACATAATAATTATCAACTAAAATTAAAGTTGATACACAATAATTCACTACTAGACCCTTCTAATCCATTTTGATTTATAACTCAGATATTATATTGGTAATCAGTTGTGTCACTTGTGAAATTTATAATTCTTACCCTTGTATTTTGGTCATTAGCTGGCTCGGGACCCAAATATTTTACAGATGCACATTATATGCCTACTAGGATATGGAGGTCTAGCCAGGACTGCCAGTGCCAATTAGTAATACCATTAATGAAATCTATAGGTAAATGTATGATTATTAGTACAATAACTTTTTACAGTTATAGCCCCATCCTATGAAGATTAGTACTGTCTAATTATCTACTGTTTCGAACGGCTGTGAAAATGCTGTTTTTCAGGTCTTTAGAAGTATAATAAGTAGGATGAGGTTATGAAAATGAAATGAATTAATATATTCTGTAATAAAATTACTTAGATGTTATGAAAGCACCAAGCAGGAATTTCAAAGAATTTCCATTCTGAACTGGATAGTGTTGGGGGTTAAATGGGATTGGTGGAGTGTGATCTATGGATATTGACAATGCATGTATTATTAGTTTTGAAATGACTGTAGGGTTGCAGCAATTGTGTATTTTTTATTGTATTTGTAATTTCTTATTATTGACATACGCCATTTTGTGTTTGTAACTACGGTAAAAGGCAGGCTATAAATGCCATTTTCAATTAAATTAGCTCAAAATTGTTTCTGTGATTACCATTGTTTCCAATTTTATTTTTAAGTTGAAGAAAAGCATGGTTATATACAACTGGGAACTAGTGGAGATTCAGCTTAGCATTAAGAGATCAATTCATTCAAAATGTGACCACTGGAGGCTGACTAGTTGAAGAATCCAAATAACTGCTGTAAAAAGAGATATTTGGCAAAAAAAAAAAAAAAGAGAGAGATTTTTAAAAAAATGAAGCTATTCAGAATAAACCAAGCAATGGTATTCAGGTGATACAGGAGGAAGAGCCAGCATAGACACTCCCTGAGTGGTTTTCTCTCTGTCCACAAATCTACCCATAAACATTGTTTCAGCCAGAGAGACTGATACTCCACAATTTCTCTAAGCTTAGGATTCCCCCCTGCACTGACTTGCAGTCAGATTTCATTCAGTCTTCAGCCTTATGGTCTTTACCTATAAATGCATTCGCAGTTGGCATCTCCTAAACTGTCTGCTCTTATGCACTGTAATTCTACCCGTCGTTCTCATATCCTCCGCAGTATCACTTGCACAAAGCAATTCACTTTCCACTTTCCTGCCATTTCATTTATTGCATCTTTTTTTTTTTCTGGAACACGTTTCTTTGGCATGCAAGATGCTGCACTGCTATTCCTTATTTCTTTCCAGGAAAAGCTCAGCTATTTGGACTTGCTTGTGCTGCTAACACTTAACTCCTCAGTATTCCATGGTCATTGCTCCCAGGTTCTTTTCCTAATTCTGTACTGTTTTAGTTTTCATTATCTTATCGTCAGGTATCCTGAGTGTGGGGAGTTGGGGAGGGAGATTTTAGGAGGCTTTGAGCTCTCTTGAAGCTCCCTGGAGGAAGGGCATGAAAACGTTTGACTCCTTGGGAGGATCTCTGAGGTGGGAAATTACGTTTCTGGCAGGAAGAGGGTGTTATTGCTACAGGGCATCTGCTTCTGGCAGGGACTTTCTTTCGATATCCTTGGAGTTGTTGAGATGTATAATCTTATTGTGGATTTCTGTGGTTTGAGAAAATATGGTTTTATATTAAAAAAAAATGAAAACATAAGTAAACAAATGCATGCTTTCTATACGTATTTGACAAACTAACGCAGATTAGGTCTCTACTCTCTTCAGCTTGGAAAAGACAGTGTTGAGAGGGGACATGAAGGAATTTTATAAAATCATGAGTGGGGTGGAATAGGTAAATAAAGGACCATTATTTACCCTTTCAAATAATATTAAAACAAGGGGACACTCCATGAAGCTAACAATCAACAGATTTATGTTTGAATGTGTTTATTGATCAACTTTGTGCAGTCAGGCACAATGCACAAGAACGGATTTGAAGAAAAAAAAAGAGCAAAAGGAAGAAACACTGTTGGACTCTTCCCAGTGTCCCACAAGGAGCACACACACCCAGACTGAGTACCCCAGCAAAGCCCTCCCTCACTCTCACCTGCCCCCTCCCCCACCCTTGCTTGTTTGTAGAAAATACTTTTTCACTCAGTGCACAATCAAGATTTGGAATCTATTGGGCATGGTGAAGGTGACTAACATGAGGGGGTTTAAAAGAGGTTTGGACAAGATCCTGGAGGAAAGGTCCATAAAATATTACTAGAGAGGTAGATTAAAGTAAGCTATTGCTATCCCAGGGAGCGAGAAACAGGGAATACGTTTATTTTCATGAGATCTGCTGGGTATTTGCGACCTAGACTGGGAAGTGTTGAAGACAGGTGGGCTTGATGGATCTTGGTCTGACCCAGCATAGCATTTCTTTTGTTCTTATATTCTTAATCCTCAAACCCATAATATATTTACTACTGTTTGAGACTGATAAAACACTGGCCTTGAGAGCTACTGCAGTTACATGTTTCCCATTATTTCTAATGGGACCAATTTTGACTCATTTAAAACATTTTGTGGGCAATAAAGAGCTTCATTGCAGAGCTTGCAGTGTCATGGGTACATTATACTCAGAGCCCTGCAAGCCCATTTCCAAAGGGAAACATCTCACGGAGGTAACCTTTGAAAATCCTGTCAGTGTGCGCAGTGCAGATAAAAAGTACCTGCGTATGCCCTGTGAAGAATGCACAAAAATTTAAACATGCAATCTACATGCAGAATTTGCATGTACGCTTTTATCCACAGTGGGGGAGGGAGGAGGGGTAAACATAATCTAAGTATTTACCCACCTGAAAAGCTTAGATTACTGCCTTCTTTATGCTTTGGAAAATCATGAAATCTATTAGTAAAAGACTCTTTGCCTTAAGTATCTATGAAGCTCCATGTTCCCACATCTGCCTACCTTTTCACATGCAAAAGTTACTTTTAAAAGGTTAGTAAAGTTCTTCCCAGTCATAGTTTTCACTTTTAAAAACTGCCTTGGCCTAGGTTAATCTATAACATCTATACCATCTCTCAGCCTATTGTAAGCTTTTGCTTGTTTTTCCATCTTCTTGACACCTTCTATCCCTCACACATTCTCCTACACTCACACAAGCATGTATATCACTTTGAGGTAGATATTCAGTGAGCCGGTGAGCCCAGATATTCAACGGAGCACATCTGAATAAGTGCTCTGCTGAATTTACCTGGCTAACGTTATGCAGGGAAAGTTACCAGGGTAAGTTTAATATAGCTACTTTCTGATCAGCACTCACCTATTAAGTGTTAGCCCCACCCCCAGAATACCCCAGCACTGCCTGATTTAGCTGGGGAACAAGGAGAAATTTTGGTAACTCTAAGCCTTTGAATTCCAACCTCTTGCTTTCTATATTATGAAAACCTTTTCCATATATTCATCTCTCATTTTCTCAAATACAGACATCCAAAATAGGATTATACATCTCAACAACTCCAAGGATATCGAAGGAAAGTCCCTGCCAGAAGCAGACGCCCTGTAGCAATAGCATCCTCTTCCTGCCAGAAGCGTAATTTCCCACCTCAGAGATCCTCCCAAGGTGTCAAACCTTTTCATGCCCTTTCTCCAGGGAGCTTCGAGGGAGCTCAGAGCCTCCTAAAATATCTCTCCCCTACACCCCTCTGCCTACTCCATCCGATAAGATGGAGGGGTCAGGTGGGAACAAGAGTGATATCCATATAATCCTGCCCAGCTGACTTCAAAGCATCAATAGACACTGGCTAACCTGAAACTCTTCTATATAATCTCAAATTATCGGGGAGGTGACAGGTTGCCTAGCATGACCAGCAGGCTAACTTGGCTACGCTTGTCAACTAAGGACATGAAAGATAATAGGAAGCAATCTCCTGAAAGTGGTCAAGCTTATACAGTTGATATTCTTAGCTCGGTGGCAAAGGTTAGGGAAAGAAAGGCTAGCAAGAGCAGCCTAGGAGTTTCTGGACAGCTCATAGCTCGGAGATATCTTTAGCTAGAGCAGTGGAGACAGAAATAGCAAGGCAAACTGGATCAGCTTTATTTGTTGATATCTACATTTTTAGTTTACAGGTCTATTAATAACTAAGCCCTTCTACAGAAGTCAAGGACATTAAGCCCACTGAAAGACTTACTCAGCTGCCGCGGTGAGACAAGGAGGAGTTGGAAATAAGCACCTTCTCTGGGTCTCTTCCGGAGCCCGCAGCACTGGAGGATAGCATCTCAGCCCCTTTGGAGATCTCTGGGGATTCGGGAGAGATTGGTACAGGAGCTGCTCTGCAACAAACCGTTAAGAGTTCAGCTGAACATACATCTTTTCAAGTTACAGAATTGGTAAGACCTCAGACTTTTAATTTAGAGACTATTTGGGAAGCAATTCATATGCTGAATTCAAACATTACATTCCAGTTTAATTCTATTACTAATACTGTTAAAGATCTGGATATCCGATTAAAGAATTTTGAGAAACATTCTGGAGAGAACAAGGTTATGTTGGAATCTTTTAAATCCAATCTTGAGAGTTCTACTATTACACACCAAGCACTAAATATGGAGAATCAGCTACTTCAATTTAAACTAGAGAATATGAAGAATCAGATAAGGGAGAGAAATCTTTGTTGTATTAACTTTCCGAAAGTCCCACATGTCCCACCTAAGGACATGTGGTGGAGGTATTTATTGGAAATACTTAAAATCCCAGAGCCCACTCTCCCCATAATCTCAAAGATTTATTACATTCCTTCATTGAAGAAAAGTTCTTTGGAGAATAATAATATGCATGTTCTTTCATCTCCTGAGCCACCAAATTTGGATATGTCTGCAGTTTTGGAATCGTCAGATGAAAATGTGGCAGCATCTTCTACTTTGATTGTTACTTTTTTGCTTGAGACTGGATTTTTTTTGGATTTTTAGAAAATATTTTGGCCTTCGTACAGAGCTTTTCTTGAACCACAAAGTTCAAATATTCCCAGATCTCTCAAGACAAACTCAGAGGAGAAGACGTCAGTTTTTTTGCTATGGCCCAAAGTCCTTGAATTAGGGGCATTATTTGTATTAAAATGTCAATGTAAATGTTTAATTAAGCATCATGGGGTTTCTTGTTTTTTCATCCTTCTCAATTAACTTTTCTAATAAACTTGGGGATCAGCTTAGCTCTTCCATAAGGTAGCAATTTAACCTCTCATAAATGGTATGCTGTCCTACTTTTGCTAGATTCCTGATATCAATTGATAGATTTCCTTATGGATATTGTAAATCTTGGATCACCAGATTGTGGGCTTGTTAGGCATGTGGTATTTGGTTATGTATTTTTTTCTTTTTTAATTTCTCTATTGCTGTAATATTATATGCATTGCCTTTCAAGTGTATGCTTGATATTATATTTGTATATGCATAAAAAAAAAGAATCTAGGGGACAGGTTTAGAGTATCACTTTCAGTGCTTCACTTGTACATTAACCAACCTTTCCCTTTGACACCGCTGTGTACTTGATGATTGTTGGAACAGAGTGTCAGCGGCTATGTGATAACTAGGGAGAAGGATTGAGGAAGTAGTGTCTTGTCCAAAAGGTCCACAGGCGAAAAGAGAGAGGGCCTAGAGGGCTGCTGCTGCTGTTTGGGACCAGGAAGACTTCCACAGACTGACTGCGATTGCTGTAGTGGGCTGTCTTTGGGATCTGTATACTACCTGTACGGTAAGAACATAAGAACATAAGAAGATGCCATACTGGGCCAGACCAAGGGTCCATCAAGCCCAGCATCCTGTTTCCAACAGTGGCCAATCTAGGCCATAAGAACCTGGCAAGTACCCAAAACCTAAGTCTATTTCATGTTACTGTTACTAGTAATAGCAGTGGCTATTTTCTAAGTCAACTTAATTAATAGCAGGTAATGGACTTCTCCTCCAAGAACTTATCCAAGCCTTTTTTAAACAAGCTATACTAACTGCACTAACCACATCCTCTAGTAACAAATTCTAAAGTTTAATTGTGCATTGAGTGAAAAAGAACTTTCACTGATTAGTTTTAAATGTGCCACATGCTAACTTCATGGAGTGTCCCCTAGTCTTTCTATTATGTGAAAGAGTAAATAACCGATTCACATCTACCCGTTCTAGACCTCTCATGATTTTAAACACCTCTATCATATCCCCCCTCAGCCGTCTCTTCTCCAAGCTGAAAAGTCCTAACCTCTTTAGTCTTTCCTCATAGGGGAGTTGTTCCATTCCCCTTATCATTTTGGTCGCCTTACCTTACCTTACCTTACCTGTATTATAGAGATCCCCAAGGCATGTCAGTAGAAGGGTTCCAGCCAAGTTGTAGAAGTGTGCCTGGTCCCAAGCAGCAGCAGCAGCCCTCTAGGCCTCTGCTGTTGGCCTGTGGACATTCTCGACATGACAATACTCCCTCACTCCTCCTTCTTAGTTATCACATAGCTGCAGACACTCTGTTCCAACTATCAGCAAGTAGGCATCATATTTGGTTTACTGTGAAAGGTACAAATAGTTGGGTACAGATAGCCTTTGAGTCATGACATAAGTGATGGGGCTGAAGATCAAGTCTTGTTTTTTGATGACTCTAAGTTCATCTTAACAGCACAAAAGCTCTACAAGTACACATTGTACTGTATTGGCCAGCTACCTACTGTCCATCTCCCATACAGTTCTATGTAAGCAGGAGTTAGCTAAGAGTATGCATTGTGAAGAAGGCTATAAGAGGCAATATTTAAAATCTCCAGCAATACACTTCTTCTTTACCTCTTGCTGTCTTCAGTTGTATGGCCTAGCCCATATGGTCTTGCCTGCTAGATAAGTGGCTACTTAGAATGTTCAAGGGCATTCTAGCAAGCAAGGTCATGTCAAGGGCAAACCTTGTACCTAGTGAACCCTTTACACAAAAAACACACAATAAAAAGAGCCAACCAGGAAGTGGGTTTTTTTTTCAAACCAGTGACCACTTTATTAGGGAAGACATGCAGGCCGCTGTTTGAAATCAAGTTAAAGTCTTAGGTCATCACAATCTGCAAGGACAAGATAGCAAATAGCACAAAACATTGTTAATTCTTTTTTATTTATTTTTTTTTTTTTGTAATTATCTGTTTGTTGGATAATAATTTCAATCATCATATAAACCAACTCAGCTATACATATCTGCCGTTGTGCGATACCGACATACAGATGTCGAATATCAATACCCTGAGTACACAATTATGTCTGGCAGTGTATAGAAAATAACAATACAAAATGCAACGGTAACCACCTCAGAGTTCGACAGTACCTCTGATCATCTGTGTTACATCCAACCTTATATCCAAAGAATTATTGTTAATTTATATGCACAGCACATTCTGTGTACATACATTGTTTGAAATGGCATCATTACATATAAAGGATTAGTATCTTATCATTTTGGCACAATCATGATTACAGCAAAGACCATAGAAAGCATAAGTGCCACTCCCAATAGCTACAGTATAGCTCTAATATTGGAGCAGATAGCAGCCTTGCTATGTAATGGCTAGGAAAAGGCCCTAGACAGTCCATGCTGAAAGAATACGCTCAAGGGCACAGGCTAAGGGGCAAGGCTAAGGGGCAAGGCAGCAGAGTTCAAGTGAGGGCAGCAAGACCAGGACCAAAGAGCACAGCATGGAGGCAGGAGGCCCAGGAGAAGACACAGCAGCATAGAGGCAGCAGCAGCATAAGCTAAGCTGAGATGAGACAACAGCATCTGGAGCAGGAGATGAGACATGATGAGAAGAGGTAGCAGCTAGACCATAACTGGAGGCTGCTTCAAGGAGGATGGAACAGGGGCAGAGCATCAAGGAGGGCCTTACAGTTGGGCTGCTGGATCACAATGGCTGAGAGGTTTAGGGAAATGGGGTGGCAGCACTGCTGCCGCCGATAATGTTTTGGACATTATCGCCGGCAGTAGCGCGGAAAATAGCACCACCTTTTAGCGTGGTGCTATGGGGGCAATAGTGTGTGGCATGGCCGCACGCCGCAGGTGAAATTGCACTGCCATGATGCGGCTGGCTGCACGCTAGTGCCCCCACCCCCTTTATCACGGTAGATCATCATTCCGCATGGAATGATGAATCTAGCCCAGTGGTTCTCAACCCTGTCCTGGGGACCCCCCCAGCCAGACGGGTTTTCAGGATATCCACAATGAATATGCATGAGAGAACATTTGCATGTTATGGAGGCAGTGCATGCAAATGTTCTCTCATGCATATTCATTGTAGATATCCTGAAAACCCGACTGGCTGGGGGGGTCCCCAGGACAGGGTTGAGAACCACTAATCTAGCCCTAAGTTTGTACCTGAGGCAAGGAGCAACAATGGGACTTGAACGCTGGTCTCCTGGTATACAACCCACTGCTCTAACAACTAGGCCTCTCCTCCACCAATACTCCTCCACTGCTTCACAACACTCCTCTACCAACACTTCTCCACTTCTACTCACTCCTCCACACCAAAAGACTGGACTAAGAGGCAAAACCTTTCACTCCAACAAGAAGATAAAAGACCAAGGTAAGGGGAAACTGATGATAACAGAAAACAAGACAACTCACCATAAAGAACCTCTAACAATGCATGTGTTATTTTCCTATCTGATGTGGCAGGCTGCAAATATTGCAGGTGCTATTTTATGAATCTAGTTCTAAGGGGGTCATTTATGAGAGAGAGAGAGAGAGAGAGTGGCAGTGGGATTTGAATGCTGCCTTTCCTGGTTTGTAACTTGTTGTTCCAACCACTAGGCCACTCTGCCTTTACCTATAGAAAAATTCTTTATTGAATAAGACCCAATGTCATTCCTGTGTATTGGAATTCTTAGCTTATTTAGAAAGGCAGATGGTCACATAAAGGGCCAAAGATCTAAATCTATATGGTTTGTTTTTTTTCTTGTGTTCTTCAAAAAAGTGTCAAAGAGCATTTTAGGTTCCATTATCAATGCAAAACATTTCTCACTGCTATCATGGACTTAACTGCCCTGGTATAATCCCTAAGGCAGAATTTAGTGCATACTTTAAAATAAGCTGAAAATCTGAAAACAAAATGTGCTCAATGCATTTCCAAGCGAAGATAACAGGAAAATGGAAAGTCCTTTGAACCCCTTCAGTTGTCTGTTTTGTGAAGCCCATTACTTGCTTTGATAACAGACTTCATCAGCTTGTGCTGCCCTCTCACAGTCTCTTTCTAATTTCTTCATTTTACAAACATTTGCAGCACAGTAGATCCATATGCTCGCCTTAGTATGAAATTATCATGTAGAGAGAGGTGCCATCACACCACTTCTATATTCCATTTTCACCAGTACATGCGTTATCTTGTTGTCAATGCCCATTGGGAGATTCCAGGGTTCCAGTCAAGACATGTATTTTTAAGAATTTATCTACTAAACTAAGCATAGCTTTGGTGCACTTTTACAATAAAGTCAAGAATCCAATTAAAACTTGCCTTTTAAAAAGCTTAAATACGCTCATGCACAAGAGACCAAGTATTGCATAAGCATTAGCATAGCACAGTGTAGGTTTAATATGTAGGAATTGTTCAAATAAATGAATTGTATTAAGAAAGAGAGTGGACAGGCTTGATGAACTTTGGATATTTTAATGCCATTGCAGAAAATGCTGAGGGTTTTCAAGCAGAGTATGCCTGCATAATAAAATTTGAGGTAATTGATCCACCTTTCAGGAGCTGTGAACTCTCCTTAAAACTACAGTTCAGGAGCCTAGAGATCCTCATAGACTTGGCTTACCCTCAAATTCAAGAAACATTTAAAAGCTGCTTCTATCATCTATATCAGAGGTTCACAGCCCTGCCCTGGGGACTCGTCTGCCAGTTGGGTTTTCAGGATATCTACAATGAATATGCATGAGAGAAAATTTGCATGTACTGCCTCCACAACATGCAAATTTTCTTGCATGCATATTCATTGTGGATATCCTGAAAACCCGACTGGCTGGGGGGGTTCCCAGGACAGGGTTGGGAGCCACTGATCTATATCAATTGCAAAAACTCTAGCCATTTAATGAAAAGGCAAGTTTGACCACACTAGTCCATGCTGTAATAAACTCACAGCTAGACTACTGCAATGAGCTACACAATGGATTTACAAGTAAATGTTTACACCAACTTCAAGCAATTCAGAGCACTGCAGCGTGAACATTGGAAGGTTAAAGAAAAGCAGAAACATACCCTGCAAAATCTATGCCGGCTTCCACTGCTCCACAGGGCCAAGTTCAAAAGCGACTCTTGACCTTCAGGGCCCTAACAAAAAATAGTCCTGGATATTTAAGAGGCAATCTGGTTTGGTATACTACATCTAGTCTACAAGATTCTACCACAAAGCCTGCATTCTTTCACTCTCACCGAAGAAATTTAAATAGTCTGATTCAAAACAAAACAAATCACAGAAAGTACTTTTTTCACTCAAACTGTGGAATCTGTTACAAGAAGATGTGGTCAAGGCTACTAGCATAGCGGGATTTAAAAGAGGTTTGGGACAAGTTCCTGGAGGAAAAGTCCATAGCACATTATTAGCCAGGCTATTGCTGTCCCTAGTAGTGAGTAACAGGAGTTAGATCTACTTTGTGGGATCTGCAGTCTGAATTGACCACTAATGGAGACAGGATACTGGGCTCAATAGACCTCGGCCTGACCCAGGATGGCAATTCTTATGTTTTTATAATAACTGCCAACAAGCTTTTGGGGATCAGTCCCTGCCCTCTGAGGCGCTTTCCCAGATGAACTACATATAACCCAGGATGACTTGAATTTCAAGAAGCGTTCTTCTGGGGTTTTCTCATCAATTCTAATGAAACTGGAGGGAAGACATCCAATACATCAAAGTGGAAATAAAAATGGCATGAACAGCCTAAGGCACCGTAAAGGAGCAAAGAGGAAACAGTGGTGGCAGGAGTTCTTCAAGGCAACACGGGAGGAGCAAAACTGCAGCAAGAGTGGGAGGAATGCCCCAACTCTTCAAAATAGGGCACCAACAACAGTGGCATGAACCCTTGACAGCAATAGAGGCAAAATGGCACCAAGAGTGGCATCAATATCCTAAGACATCATGAAGGGGAAATGAAGCAGAAAAGGGGGCAGGAAAACCCCAAGGCACCAATAGAAGGACAAAACAGCACAAAGAGTGTAATTTTATGTTTTATGTTATTTTTTATTCCATGTTATGTTTTATTCCATTCTGCATGGTCTTCCAGCCTCTACTATTAAACCTCTCCAGTTGCTACAAAATGCAGCGGCAAGAATTTTGACAAATACCAATCGGAGAGAGCATCTCTCTCCCATTCTAAAAGATCTCCACTGGCTCCCAGTAAACTTCCGGATCCTTCATAAATCTCTCACAATCATTCATAAAAATATCCACCATCAGACCCCTCTGGATCTGCTTCATCCTCTCAGACTGCACTCGACAGCCAGGCCTTTAAGGGATGCCTACAAGGGATCCTTACACGTTCCTCCAATCAAATTAGTGTACCACGCAAACATCAGAGACCGGTCATTCTCTACCGCAGGCCCTTCCATTTGGAACGCCATGCCTCCGGACCTCAGACTGGAGACCTGTCTAACAACTTTTAAAAAGAAACTAAAGACATGGCTGTTCAGCCAAGCCTTCCCCACTACAAACCCCATTGCCTGATCTAGAATTGTCCACCACCCACCTATGTAAACAAATTTTCCATATTTCTCATGCATAGTATCTATTAAAGAGGCTGGCTCCTTGCCCCCCTCTTTTGTATATAGTATTTATTTATTTACTTTTTCGTTCACCCCTTCTTTATTTCTTACTCAAAGTTAAGGCATCCTTGTTATAATGTAACTGTATGCTCCTTATCTGTTGTTGATTGGTTAATTATTTTTTCTGCTTAGTTCATTGTAAACCGAGTTGATTTGATTTGTATCAAGAAAGTCGGTATATAAAAGCCTTTAATAAATAAATAAATAAATAAATTTGTTTTGTACACCGCTTTGGAAGCTTTTATCGTAAAAACTGGAAAGCAATTTATAAATGTCGAAAATAAATAAAATAAATAAATCAACCCACTATGGCACCATAAGAGGTGCAAAGCAGTTCCCCATAGTGGCAAGAACACCTCAAGGTATAGAGTCTGGGGTAGGACAGCAGGGCAGAGTGGCAGCAAGAACCTCAAAGTGCAAACTCTGGGTTTGGCAGCAGTGCTAAGTGGGAGAATGACCCCTAAAGTATAGGATAAGGAGTTTAGCAGCAAGGCAGAGAGGCATGGATGATGTCTGTCTTCCTGTTGAAGCACCTGCCACTTGTCAGATTTAGTACAGGAGAATGATCTATCGTCAGTATTATTTTTGTGACATAAGCTTTCATTATATTCACTACCTGAAACTGATCTTGCTGCTGCGTGGAATTTTGGGTTGCTTGTTAAATTGGCTTTCTGATTGAAACTTTTGTCATACTCAGAATATGACAACAGTCTCTCATCAAATTGGCTTTCCTGATAATTTGTGAGGTTTGATTTATTAAGAAAGCTTTCTCCATGTTCTATAGCTGAGCACAGTCTGTTCTGTTTGTTGATTTCCTGGTGTTACTTTAGTTCTCTCGTCTTACTGAAAACCTTACCACATTCACATCATGTAAAAGGTCTCCACTGTGCATCTTTTCTGTTGAGCCTGCATTTCTTACTTATATATTATATATATAATCTGGGTGGCATGTTAGCCTCTCTAGAGGTGATCTATTGAATATACACTGATGATGTACAATTGAATATACCAAGTACTAATATAGGGGAATTTCCAGTGATCTTTATTGCCATAGTATGACTCATGTTAAGGAATGGATGGCCAATAATGGACAGTGTCTTAACTGTAGTAAGGCCGCAATATTATGAGGAAGATGGCACCTCCTATGGTCCAATTAGGTATTGCACAAGATATTATTGGACTTGAAGTATGAAACTCGAACTTTAGGAATATTACTTGATTCGGAGCTTTCCTTCAAGTCTCACGTGAAGAAAATTGCAGATGTGGTCTTATTTAAGTTGCTTCTACTCAGACCTCTTTGTTTTATATTGTCACCTCAGGATTTTAGATTAGTTGTCCAGGCAATTGTATTCATCAGTTTGGACTATTGTAACTTCTTATACTTGGATATGCCCAAATATTTTATCCAAGTGTTACAATTTTTCCAGAATGTGATGGTACATATTATATATGGATTGTACTGGGATACAAGTGTCTCAACTTTAATGAAGGAGTTACATTGGTTGCCACTTTCTCAGAGAGTTGTATTCAAAGTGCTTACTCTGGTTCATAAATTGATATTTTCAGATTATTTTTGTCTGTCTGATCAAATTCATTTGTATGCTCCTCTCAGAAACTTAATTTAGTTCCCCCACTGTCTGCATGTTGTTTAAATAAGACAAGAGAAAAAGCTTATTCCAAAGCTGTCCTGTCTTTATAGAACTCATTGCCATTGGAGTTATATAATGCGATTGATTATTTGAAGTTTAGGAAGAAGGTCAAGGCAGTTTTATTCCATCAGGTACTTCTCAATTAGAATATATTAAGAGCAATCTAGGAGCAGTTTTTAACTAGTTGAGTATAAACTATTTTATTTAATTTTTTTTTTAATTTTATTTTTATTAGTATAAAATATTTTAATGTGTGTTTTATATGTTTTATTATGCATGTAAATTTGTACTCCATGTTGAACAATGTGGAAATAATGAAAATAAGATGATATAAATAAAATAAATAAATAAAGTAGAACCAAGAAAGAAGAAAGATGGGAGAACTAGGTTGGAATCCTAGAGATGTACAACAAACCAGTAGAGAAGAGAACCAGATAGACTTGTATTTCTTTTGTTTTTTTCAATTTAAAAAAACAATGCAGTTTCAATCAAAAAGTACAAACATTAGTGAAGCACTAATGTCCTCATCCAGCCAGGAGCCCCGAAAGTTGGGTGCCATTTGTAACCCCCGGTTCAACAGGGGTCACCTTTTCAGCTTTGGGGAGCCAAGGGTAACTCACCCAAAGTGAGGAAATCACTTTCAGCTAGGCAATGTGTTGGGGGCAAGCAGACCTACAAGGTCAAACTGAGGGGGTCATTTATCAAATTGCTTTATGGCATTTTCACATGTGAAAAATGCCTTAACGCATATGAAAAGCAGCATAACACATGGTGCAATGCTAATTTGGAAAAGGGGAGAAGTTTGGGGTGGGATTTCTGTCCAAGGGGGCTGGCTTCACAAATTGCAACGCCATATCGCACAGTTTTAATGCAGGAAAAAACTACACCTTTTTCATTTGCATTAAGCTGTGTGATGTGGCTTTATCGCACTTTGTTTGCAATGTTTTTGCAAATAGTGTTTTCAGGAGAGAGAGAGAGAGATGAGGTTTAAGGAGTAGTGTATGGGTTAGGGGCCCCTTTGACATGCAGAGTGAGACGTACGAACAGAACAGTACACTCTTGTGAAGATTGGATGACCTTCAAAGTGAGGAAACTCACACAAAGATGAGATTTGTACAATGTTCTCTCAACCTAGCTTGATGGACTCTCTACCCTACTACTTAAACCTCACCTCGAGTTACTAGGTGGGCCACATATAGAGGTATTAATACCTAAGTACCTTAAGAGCCTTCTAGCTAGTCTCTCTCTCTCTCTCACGAAAAAGTTATTGTACTCTGCTGTAATACCTATGCAAAGTGCTAAGATAGCACAGCACACTTTGTGATAAACAGGCTATTACCATAAAACACACCCCTTTTCCTATTGCATGTGATATTTACTGCATTTTGATAAATCTAGGTCTGAGTCAAAGACACTCACACATACACCTCCAAAAATTCACTGTCCACTACAGAAAGTGTGCTCCAACAAGAAGATAATTTATTTAAATAAATAGTTCAATCAGTACAAGAATTGTAGAAATCACTCTTCCAGAAATATAAAATCAGAAATTTCATTTTCAGTCTTTCTCCAAGATTCAGAACAAGATCATATCACAGTGCTATGTACAATCTCTCTTCAGCCTTGAACTAGGCTCAACCACAAGCAACTAAATTCCCATTTGTTACTCACAACTTTTAGACTGGCTACAAGGCAACTCACTCTCTCTTCTGTAGATGGAATGCAGCTCCCCAACACTGCTCAGAGACTCCAAATAAGCACAGGTTTCCTTCTGGTCTTGAAGGCCCTCGTTACAGCTCCTTTATTCACTCCGGGGCCAATTTTCAAAGAGTTTAAGCTCCTAACTTTTAGAGTTAGGTCCCTAAATTTGCTATTTGGAAAATTTACTAGAGCTGAGTGCCTAAATTTAGACTCTTAGTTTCATTACGATCCTAATTTAGGTCAGCTAAAGCAGTAAACTGATTATCTTTATCTATTCCTGGAATACTTTGGGTTTTTTACCTATATATAGCAATGCTCAGCTACGTCATCTTAAGTTTTCTAGCCTTTAGCAGTTTCTGTCCTATTGGTAAGCCACACAGTGCAATCTCAAATCATTGGCAGCTGCTGATGTCACCTAACAAAGGATTTAGATTGGAAAATTTACAGTACTAATAAAAAGAATAAATATTTCAAAACAGCAAATGAAAAAGTATAACATCCAATTATTGAAAACTCATATAAAAATGTTTCAAAATTTACCAAACACAAAATATTTCTGTAACTCCACCCCTGTGTGCCTATCGTGCATGAGTGGGGCCATAAAATAATTTATCATTATTTCGGGGCAGGAATCCTGGTTAGCTCTTCTTTGTGCCTCTTTCCCCAGGATGTGGATACTTTTGGTTAGGGGGCAAGATTTACGTGCGTACTTCTAGTTCACGCCCAGACCACACACCTAATACACCCCTTTTTTAAGTGCATGCACTGCTCGAGCACGTGCGTATATGTGCATACTATGCACCTTTTAAAATCTGCGCTGCTCGTGAGCTGCCCACATATACGATTATTTGGCCATTTTCACAAGAGCAACACTTTTAAAATTGACCTGTTAGTACCTAATGAAACAAAAAAAAAAGGGTGTAAACCAAAATGAAACAAAAGTTTTAACAATTTATATCCCTACCAGTCTTCCTCCAGCTGGTCTACCTCAACCAGAACTGGGACTATGATGGATTCTCCTGCCAATTTCAGTAAGTAATTATGTGTTTTCCCATCTCATAGTTTGTGTGAGATTTATGAATTTACACTTTGTTGATAGGTCCAATGAGCAATATCATGGTGACAATTATTGATATAATATTGATATAATAGTTCATTGCGATCTGTTTTTTTTTTTCTGTTCTCCACACTGATTCAGATCTTATCACTTCTTCTGGCCTAGGAGTCAAAAGGGAGCATGTTCCTTCCAACTTGTGTCTGTGTTTATGAGTTCATTTTCATTTGTTGGGTCTGTTATGGTATTGCGGCATTGTTGTACAACTTTTTTTTATTAATTATTTATTCTATAATTAAAGTTTTTATACACTGTACACTCACTGCTTGTGTTTGTATATCTGATCTTTGTGCTTAAGTGTGTATGTTTTGAATTTATTTCTATTCTTTGTTATAAGCCTAATTCTATCTTTCATGGAAAGAAAAAAGTGTTCGTGCTTGTGTCTATAGTCTATCTAGTCTTTTCTTATTTTTTTATTCTTTTCTGATTTTGTGGATTATAACTTTCTTCCTTTTCAGTTTGTGGATGTCTGTGTAACACTTTTCGCTTATAGTTTTGCAACTAATTCTCTAAAGAGCCTGAGTCTTCCAGTTCAGGTTTTTCCCCAGTGAGTATATATGTACAGGGGTTTATTGCCTAGCATGATTATATTGATATAGGTGGCTGATAAATATTTTAACAAATAAATAAATAAACATTGACATGCTGGATATTCTGTGCCAGGATCAACTGAAGAACAAAAAGGATGGGAAGATCCTTACCACCTGAAGAATTGCTGCTTGGACCCAGTAGCTCAGTATAGGGCCTAGGTCAAGGCCAAAAGCTAGGCCTCACATATATATATAGGCTGAAGCCCAAATCAAGGGCTTCAGTTCATGCCCTAGGCAAGGTCCCAACTTTAGGCCAAGGCACCAATGTCATGCTCAGGCATAGGCTGAGGCCCAAAAAAAGACCATGGCGTAGGCCCGAGCGCAACATCAGGGTCTCAGCCGAGGTCCAAATCTTGGGCCTCAGCTGAGAACCCCCAAAATTAAAAAAAAACAAAACCTTACCTGATCCGTCGGGTATCCGTCGAAGGCCGGGTCCTATGCTGGGGCCTCGACCCAGATCCATGCCCGATGCCGCAACCCAACCTGGAGGCTGAGTCCCGACACCAGGACCTCGGCCAAGGCTAGGGCCTGAGCCCAGGTTTAATGCCGCAGCCTGACCCAGAGGCCGGGTCCCGACACCAGGGCCTAGGCGACAAGATTGGGTGCCAATGCTTAGGCCTAAGCCCAGGGTCAGGCCCAGACATTGGAGTCCAGGCCTGGGAGCTCCTTTTCATGCGTCCTCTTCTTTCTTTGCTCACAAAAACAATGACAGCGTCTGGTGAGGTTGCCCTGGAGTAAATTGACCAGAGCAATTGCCATACATGAAAACGGTACCACCCTCTGGGGGTGAATGTGTCTGAGTTAATTAACTCCAGTGCAACCCCAGCGGACGCTGCCATTGTGCTTGCGAGCAAAGAAGGAGGACGCAAGAAGAGAAGCTCCCAGGCCTGGGCCTGACCTAGGCTCAGGTATTGGGACCCAGCCTCCCGGTCGGGTGTGGTAATATCCCACGGCTTTGGCTTAGTCCGAGGACTGGACTGGGTAAGTGGGAGCCAGGGGGGATCCTGGCCCTGGCATTTTTTCTGGAGGGTTGGAAGGAGGGCTCATTTTTGTTTTTTAGCTTTCTTTTTTTTTTTATTGCTTGTTTTTTTTTTTCACATGAATGAAATAAATCAAGCAATTCACAAAACGAAATTCATGGGAAACAAACCTCCAGAAAATGAACCGAAAAACAAAAATCTTTTTTTTTTCCCTGCACATCCCTACATGTTAGTAGTTAGCCACCCGCTGGATCAACTCCATCCTGTTTATATCCTTTTGAAGGCATGGTTTTCAGAATTGTGCACATTATTTCAAGTGAGGTCTCACCAGGGAACTATACAGGTCCAATATCAGCTCTCTTTTTCAGCAGACCATTCCTCTCCCTATACAACCAAGCATCTTTCTGGCTTTTACCATCACTTTATCCACCTGTCTGGGATCATCTGATATAATTAGCCTCAGATCCTGCTCTTCCTTTGTGCTTAGAAGAATTTCAACTCCAGTACCGTATCTTTCCTTTGGGTTTTTGCATCCTAAATGCATTACGCTGCATTTATTTAGCTTAGCTGCCAGACCTTAGACCATTCCTCAAGCTTTGCTAGATTCCCTCCTCATGTTTTCCACTACTTCCTGGCTGTCTATCCTGTTACATATTTTGGTAACATCGACACAAATGCAAACCTTTCCCCGACAACCCTTCCATTATGACACTCAAAAAAATGTTGAAAATAACTAGTCCAAGGACCGATCCCTAAGGCACCTGATAGTAACAAACCCCTGCTCAGAGAAAACTCCATTTACTACAATACTTTGTTACCTCCCACTCAGCCAGATTCTAACCTAGTCAGTCACTCTAGGATTCACATAAAAGGTGCACAATTTATGTATAAGCCTTCTGTGTGGAACCATGTCAAAGGCCTTGCTGAAATCCAAGTACACTATGGGGCGGATTTTAAAAGAGTTACGCGCGTAACCCTTAAAAAAAAAAACCCCTGCGCATGCCCCAGGACGCACATATGTCCCGGGGCTTGCAAAAAGGGGCGGGGCGTGAGCAGTCCGGGGGCGGGGAGGGGCGGGGCCTGAGCCTCCAGGCACAGCAGCCATTTGCCGCTAATCCCGGGATCGCGGGTCGGCCAGCGCGTATAAGTTACGCCTGCCAGGAGGCAGTTGACATTTAACAAAATACTGAATTCCCCAGCTATTGACCATTCAAAACCCCAAAAGACTGAGGGTGAATCAAAGGTGGTGTGCACAGAAAATACTTTGTTTCATTTTATTTTGTTTTTCTTGGTTTAGTTTTCCTTGTGGTCTTCATTTAATTTTCTTTTGCTATATAGATAAAATGCCTTTTTACAGATGTACATATTTGCGCACATGCATAAAATCAATAATTAAATTATTTGTGAAAAGTAACAAAACGAAGCAGAAAAAAATGCACATTCCTAAAATCAACCAGTATCAAATCTACAGTAACTTACTTGCTAATTTGATCAGCTACATATAGTGCAATACAAATATTGATTCTTTTCATGGTAAATTTTCTTTAAGATTAAACAAGAGAAACAATTGTGCAACATATACAGTAATAGGAAAATAAAATCCTTGCTTCAAAAGAAAATATTCTCCATTTTTAAAACCAATTACATATGTTTTAAGGCAGCACCCATTGCTTCAGTGTCACAGAATGCACATTCATTTTAGCTTGTCTAAATATGCAAGTGGGTGTTCTTGACCTAAACTGGTTCTTTTAAATATGTCTTAAAAAAGAAAATTCTCAATATGTTAGTATTAAAAATGATTTATCACTTCTTCCATGCAAGCAGTGTAAGCCAGAAAATACAGCTTTAGGAGAGCTAAGAAGCAATATTATCTACTTAAGACAAATTTCTTAAGATTGCATAATTTCACAAGAAGCTGAAAAGACACTTCATCTTATTATGAAGGAGTCAATCCTTGGCCCAATTTTATCATTTACATTTTTATAGTGTATTAACATAAAATTCCTCAAAAAATATATTCTATTGAAGCTCAAACATTTACAGTACTTAAGATCTCAACTTCAAGCCTCTTTAAACCATTTGCAGGAGTTATTTGGCATTATTAAGACCTGAGGGGTAGATTTTAAGAAAGTGCGCCTTCGCGTACTTTTGTTGGCGCAACCGGCGCAAACAAAAGTACGCTTGATTTTAGTAGATACGCGCGTAGCCGCGTGCATCAGCTAAAATCCAGGATCGGCGCGCGCAAGGCTGCCGATGTCGTGTAGCCGGCGCGCGCCGAGCCGCGCAGCCTGCCGCCGTTCCCTCCAAGGCCGCTCCGAAATCGGAGCGGCCTTGGAGGGAACTCGCTTTCGCCCTCCCCTTACCTTCCCCTCCCTTCCTCTATCTAACCCAACCCCCCGGCCCTATCTAGACCCCCCCCCCCCTACCTTTGTCAGGGGATTTACGCCTCCCGGAGGGAGAAGTAAATCCCCGCGCGCCAGCGGGCCGCTAGCACACCGAGACGCGACCTGGGGCGGTTCTGGAGGGCGTGTCCACGCCCCCGGACCACCCCGGGCCGAAACCACGCCCCCGGGCCCGCCCCCGAAACGCCGCGTCCCGCCCCCAAAACGCCGCGCCGATCCGACATGCCCCCGACACGCCCCCGACACTCCCCCCTCGAAAAACTCCGGGACTTACGCGAGTCCCGGGGCTCTGCGCGCGCCGGTAGGCCTATGGAACATAGGCGCACCGGCGCGCAAGGCCCTGCTCGCGTAAATCTGGGCGGATTTACGCGAGCAGGGCTTTTAAAATCCGCCCCTTAATGTAGCAGCCAAATACTAAATCACTTCTCTGCGAGATAGATGGTGAAAAATTTGCTCATTTTTCCATTAAAAAAAGTATCTGCTCTCCAAAATTCCATCATATATATTGGAGAAGAGGATTTTTCGCTAATTCACATTGACCCACCCATGGTGTAGGACAAGTTCTGTTCAGTGTATTCCTGTTAGAAGGTGACAAAATTATGACTAGTCTAAAAGCAACTACCTGCCCATTATAGCCATGTCAATACTGCATTTTGTGATGGTTAAAGGACAATTTCCTCAGCATAATTACAGATTCTATTAACTCCTCCTTATCTGAGGGTAAAGTCCCTGACTTCCATAAGGAAGCCTCACTTTGCCTGGTCCTAAAGAAGCCAACTATGCCTACTACAGAACGCTCAAGTTATAAATTAATTTCCAGTCTTCCCCTTCTAGCAAAAATTTTGGAGAAATGTTATTTTACTGCAGCTGGATGATTTCCTGAAGAAAAACAATTTCTTAAATCTCTATCAAGGTGGATTCATAAAGGGCCCAGTACAGAGACACTCTTAGTATCTCTCACACTTACTTTGCTAGACAGTGGGGAGTAGGGGGGGGAGATATTTTGATACTGATATTTTAATATATCAGCTGACTCTGACACCATCAAGCATTGCATGATATTAGATCATCAGTGTAAGTATGGGGTTGTGGGCAGAGATGCAGTCTTAGTTCAGTTCTTTCTTGTAAACTACAAGTGAGAGTTGGAGATTGAAAATCTTTCTGGAAAACTATATTTGCTGAGTTACACAAGGATCAGTATTGTCATCTTTAGTTTTTATTTATTTTATTTATAAACATTTGAAATTTCACCTTTTCCTAAGTTAGTCTCAAGGAGCATAACAATCAAAAGTATAATTAAAATTACAATCCAAATTTTAACCAATCAAACCAAAGACACAAAAACATGAAGTTAGAGCATATATGCAGGTGTGGTTAAAGACAAGAGGTAGATTGTAAGAAGTCATCTAGGCTGAAACAGAACATATGGGGGTAGATTTTTAAAAAAAGCGCGTTCGCGTACTTTTGTTTGCGCAGCAGGCGCAAACAAAAGTACGCTGGATTTTATGATACGCGCGTAGCCGCGTGTATCTTCTAAAATCCTGGATCGGCGCACGCAAGGCTGCCGATTTTGGGCAGCCGGCGCGCGCCGAGCCACGCAGCCTGTCTCCGTTCCCTCCGAGGCCGCTCCGAAATCGGAGCGGCCTCGGAGGGAACTTTCTTTTGC
Source organism: Rhinatrema bivittatum (assembly GCF_901001135.1). Lineage (NCBI taxonomy): Eukaryota > Metazoa > Chordata > Amphibia > Gymnophiona > Rhinatrematidae > Rhinatrema > Rhinatrema bivittatum. The sequence continues at coordinate 69,114,241 of NC_042615.1, read as the reverse complement.
CCTCCCCTCACCTTCCCCTCCCTTCCCCTACCTAACCCACCCCCCCCTTACCTTTATCCACGGATTTACACCTCCCGGAGGGAGACGTAAATCCACGCACGCCAGCGGGCTGCTGGCGCGCCGAGACCCGACCCGGGGCGGTTCCGGAGGGCACGGCCATGCCCCCGGAACGCCCCGTGCCGGCGCCACGCCCCGGGCCCGCCCCCAAAATGCCACGCCCCGCCCCCAAAATGCTGCGTCGTTCAGCCCCGCCCCCGACATGCCCCCGACACGCCCCCTTCCAAAAACCCCTGGACCTACGCGCGTCCCGGGGTTCTGCGCACGCAGTCAGCCTATGGAAAATAGTCGCGCTGGCGCGCAAGGCCCTGCTCGCATAAATCCGGGCGGATTTACGCGAGCAGGGCTTTTAAAATCCGCCCCATAGTGCAAGTGCTTAACAAAGGATCTAGGGGTTGCAATTTATAACAAATATAGGGCTAGATTCATCATTATGTGTGGAATGATGATCTGCCGCGATAAAGGGGGTGGGGGGAAGTTAGTGTGCAGCTGGCCGCATCACGGCGGTGCAGTTTTGCTTGCAGCAGTGTGGCCATGCCGCACACTATCTCCCCCATAGCACCACTCTAAAAGGTGGTGCTATTTCCCACACTACTGCCGGCGATAATGTCCAAAACATTATTGCCGGCAGCGGTATCGCCACCCCACTTCCCTAAACCCCTCCCTAACTCCTCCCCTTCCCCTAATTTTAATTTTACTGCCGCGATAAGCCCATTATTGTGTGCATTAGGGTGTTATCACATGCGATAATGGCCTAGCACGCGATAATGGGCTATCGCAGCTTGAAAAATAACCCCCATAAAGAGGGGTCTAAGAAAACTAAAAAGTCATGGGTTAGGAGGAGATGTCCTTTTGTGGATTGCAAGCTGGTTAAAAAAAGACAGGAAACAGAGTAGGATTAAATGGTCAGTTTTCACAGTGGAAAATGGTAAACAGTGGAGTGCCTCAGGGATCTATACTTGGACTGGTTCTTTTCAATATGTTTATAAATGATCTGGAAAGGAATATGATGAGTGAGTTTATCAAATTTGCAGATAACACAGAATTATTCAGAGTAGTTAAATCACAAGTGGATTGTGATCAATTTCAGCAGGACCTTTCGAGACTGAAAGATAGGCCATCCATATGGCAGATGAAATTTAATGTGGACAAGTGCAAGGTGATGCACATAGGGAAAAATAATCCATGCTGTAGTTACACGATGTTAGGTTCCATATTAGGAGTTACCACCCAGGAAAGAGATCTAGGTGTCATAGTTGATATTACATTGAAATAATTGACTCAGTGTGTTGTGGCAGTCAAAAAAGCAAACAGAAGGCTAGGAATTATTAGGAAGGTAATGGCAAATAAAACAGAAAATGTCATAATGCCTCTGTATCGCTCCATGTTGAGACCGCACCTTGAATACTGTGTGAAATTCTGGTCACCGCATCTAAAAAAAGATATAGTTGCACTGGAGAAAGTGCAGAGAAGGGCGACCAAAATGATAAAGGGCATGGAATGGCTCCCCTATGAGAAAAGGTGTAAGAGGTTAGGGCTGCTCAGTTTGGAAAAGAGAAGGCTGAGGGGGAAATATAATAGAGGTCTAAAAAATCATGAAAGAACTTTAACGGGTAAATGTGAACCAGTTATATACTCTTTTGGATGATACAAGGGCTAGGGGGCACTCCATGAAGTTAGCAAGTAGCACATGTAAAACAAATCAGAGAAAATTCTTTTTCACTCATTACACAATTAAGCTCCGGAATTCATTGTCAGAGAATGTGGTTTAGGCAGTTAGTGTAGCTGGGTTTAAAAAAGGTTTGGATAAATTCCTGGAGGATGAAGTTCATAAACTGCTATTAATCAATAGGAAATAGCCACTGCTTGTTGCTGGCATTAGTAACATGGAATCTATTTAATGTTTGGGTATTTGCCAGGAACTTGTATTGATCACTGTTGGAAACAGGATACTAGGCTTGATGGACACTTGGTCTGACCAGGTATGACATATGTATATGTTCTAGATGCGAATGATTTCCACAATGTTTCCTGACATTGAAGTCAGACTCACTGGTTTATAGGTTTCCAGATTTCCCCTACAGTCCTTTTTAAAGATCGGGGTTATATTGGCCACTCTCCAGTCTTCAGTTACAATTTATGATTTTAATAATAGGTTACAAATTGCTAGTAATAAATCTGCAATTTCATTATTTAATTCCTTCAGAACTCTGGATTGTATACCATTTGGGCAGGGTGATTTGCTACGCTTTAATTTGTCAGTCTATCTTATTACATTTTCAGCTTCACTGTGATTTGTTTCAGTTATTCTGATCATCACTACTGAATACAGTTTCTGGCACAGATATCATCCCAATATCCTCTTCAGTAAACACCAAAGCAAAAAATTAATTTAGTTTGATTTCCTCTTGGATTGTGTATATCTTGGATCACTTATTGTGGGCTTGTAAGATATGTGGTTTTAGATATCTGTGAAATTTGTATTCTCCTTCGGTTTTCTGATAATAGTGTATTACCACATGTATTGCCTTTCAAGTTCTAATACTTGATATTATATTGTAAAATTCATAAATAAAAAAAAATTAATTTAGTCTTTCCATGATTGCCTTATTTTCCCTCAGTGCTCCTTTACCCTCTCAATCATCTAACGGTCCAACTGACTCCTTCACAGGCTTTATGCTTCATATATATTTAAAATACTTTTTATTATGCATTTTCACCTCTATGGCCAATTTCTTTTCAACTTATCTTTTATCCTGCCTTATCAATGTTTTAGTTGCACTGGAGGTGGATCCTTGGCCTGGTGCAGGATTGGTACGGCCCTCTGGTGGGACCCAGAGAGCACCTGCCACCAGGAGGCGGAGCACATCAGGAGACAGAGGCTAGCTGGAGCTTCGCCAACAACAGTCTGGGGTTTCCGCAGGTTGAGCCCTTGGGTATCCAGACCGCCTGGACTTAGGTGGGCCTCAGGTGGTCTCCCAGAGAGGTAGCAGAGGGGTGTGCCTACCACAAGCAAGGGTGTGCGGCTGATGCAGATAGGATGGACTAGACCCGAACTGGAAGCTCAGGAGACCTCAGGGAGGTAACAGTTCAGGAAGGTTCTCCGGGTGAGGCAGGCAGCGCCTGCGGGTCTAGTCAGGTGGAAGCTGCAGGTGGATTCCAAGCAGGTTGGTCTGGTAGTCAAAGTAGGCCAGAAGAGAGTGTCCGAGTGAAGCGCAAGGGTCAAAGCCAGAGTACAAGTCCAGAAGTGATCATCCAAAGCAGGGGTCAATACCAAGGTCAGTCCAAGTGTGGTCAAGGCAAGCGAGGGTCAGTTCCAGGTGGCAGACAAAAAGAATGGTCAGGCAGGCAGAGGTCAGTTCCAGGCAGCAGACAAGAGAATGATCAGGCAGGTAGAGGTCAGTACCAGAGATCAGTCTGTAGAGGTACTACCTGAGTAAGGATGCAGGGACACACGGAGACTCAGGAACAAGGAGATGCTGGAACAGGTAGACGCTGGAACAGGGAGACGCTGGAACACGAGGTTAGGCAAACTTAGAACACCATGGTGTCGACCTGATTGCCGAGGCGAGGTTCTGGGGAACAGGGCCTCGCTTTTATATGGAGGCTAAGTGACGTCATTGGGTTGCGCCAAGGAGCTGGTTCCCGCCCTTGGCCCTTTAAAGGGCCGGGCGGGCCCGGCGCCGGAGAGGATGCTGCACCTCGACGTGGAGCTAGGCCTGAAGTGGAGGGCCTGGGAGCCGCTGTGGGATGCCGTGGACGGGAGGTACTGGCAGCAGCAGCGGAAGAGGGCGGCCTGGGTCCGTTAGTGCAGGAGCAAGGTGAGCAGGCCCGGGCAACAGTTTTACATCTAGCTTTCCAATACTTATGCTTTTTGCTATTTTCCTCAGATGGATCTTGAACCGCTTGTACCCCACCTCTCAACCAGGCCAGCAGTCGTTTGGCTTTTCTTCCACTTTTTTAAATGTGTGGAATACATCTGGACTGAGCTTCCAAGAAAGTATTTTAAAATAATTACTATGCATTTATAGCTGCACTTTTCAGTTTTTTTCCTCATTTTATCAGTCTCCTTTTTGAAAGTTTAATGCTAGAGCAATAAATTTACTTTATGTCCTCCCTCCAGTCATTAAAAGGTAGATTTTAAAAGCCTTGCATGTGCAAAAACAGCCACCTATGTGCATATTCATCCAGGAAAAGGGGCAGGGCATTCTAGCAATGGGGCCAGCACTGATGCACACAACTGCAAATTTTCCTCATATGTGTGGAGAGAGAGAGCGAGAGAAAGAGAGAACCTTTTTATAGGGCTTAGTCTGATACTCTCTATATGGACCATTGTAAGGGGGCACTTTGATTTGGGGTAACTTTTTGGGAGGTGGGTTAGGGTTGACGGGGGGTTACAGACACATTCAGAGGTATCCAATGTAAAATTGACATCATTAAAGAATATTTTACCTTATAAGTGATAGAAATTGTAAAAAGAGGAGTTGATTTGTACACTGCAGTCTCTACTAGCTGAATTTACACATCAACTCCTTTTCATCAGAAGCTCTTTGCACCAGGTGCACACATATGGTACAACCTCTCACCAAATGGTAGATAATCATACAAGTGGCACACCGTGCAAAAGACTGGAAGATCCCCATTTCACTGCTGGACTACAGTCTACATTTTAATATTGGTAAAGATGGGAGTAAAGATGTGTAAATCCAAGTCCTTTAAATTTATGTAGTATATTTCATGTTCATTTGACAATGACCTGAAAGGGGACAATTAATCTTATTGATAAGGGCTAAGTCACCCCTTCATTTTAGATAAATCCCTGATTGATTTTTTTAATGTAAACATCTTTTTTTTTCTGCTTACATGGGATAAGAGTTTATAAATCAAAGAATGAGCTTAGGGATGGGTGAGAGGGAAAGAAAGGCACTAAAAGAAATTACCTACCTCTCTTACTCTTTTTTTAAATCAAGTCACACACACAAACTAAAATAAGTTACCTACCTTCTTTAGTTTAGTTTTTTTGTTTTTATTTAAATCAAAGCACACACAAACCAAAAAAAATTACCTATTTTCCTAGATTGTTTTTTTTAAAATTAAGGCACATACACAAACTAAAAGAAATCACCTATTTTTCATAGTCTTTTAAATCAAGGTATACATACAAGCTAAAAGAATTTACCTACCTTACCTAGTGTTTCTTTTCATCATTTGTTGTGAGCGCTTGAGAATGTGAGCCCCTGTGCACAACTCCAGGGCTGGCCGAGGTGCATGTCGCTGGCGGGCGAACACATCTGGGCATGGGCTGACTGGAATGGGAATACTCTTGGCTTTGATCAGGAACACTTGGATGTGCAGCATGTACCAGAAGGAGAGACCCAGCAACACAATGGTCATCTCTGGTGTAGCCCCTCTGGCCACTCCAAAATCCTTTGGAATTGCCACTTGAGAATGGCTTGAGTGTGAGGACAGACAAAGGCGAGGACTGAAGATAACTCTAAAGATAAGGACATGACGAAGGCACTGAGGATTTGGAGCATGTTGGAGCTCTGGGAAAGCCCTGCGGTGCAGCATGCCCTGCACAGCCTGTGGGCTGGCCGTGGGCCACACTGAAGGCGGCGCAGACTCCAGACTTGGAACTTAATGAGGACTTGGCATCAGGACTTGGAACATGATGAAGACTCTGAGGAGGTCCGGCACCACTGCGTGCCCTGCACAACCCATGGACTGGTCACAGACCGTGACAATAGCAGTGCAGGTTAGTGCAGGCACGGGACTCAGGAACAAGGCAGAAGCTGGAACAAGAACTCAGAACTCAGGACCAGGGATGGGACCCCGGAATTCAGGAACGCAAAACAAGGCTTTAAAATCAAGGGACTTCTGGGGAATTGGAGCAGCAATGAAGACTCTCTGGACAGGATAAAGACTTGGAACCAGGAACAAGGCAAGGACTTCTATTCAACAACAAGGAGAAGACTTGGATTCAGGAACATAACGATGAGACCAGAACATCACAGGAACCAGGAACAGACGAAAGACCAGGAACATGGAACAGGCAGCATGGAGGACCCTGAAAGCACTAGTGGACCTTTGCAAAGGTCAGGAACAAAGACTGAAGAGCCCTTTTATAGGGCTGGCTAGAGATGACATCATCGGGAGGCACTGCGGCATCTCCCACCTTAGTCCCTTTAAATGCAGGGCTGTGGCACGCGCGCATAGCTAGGGAGAACACAGACAGGTGAGAGACCGCACAGAAAACTGACAGCAGCATCAAAGGTGCTCCAGGCTGCACAAAGAAGTGGCGACGATGGGGGTGTCTCAGTGCCTCATGGAACAGACAGCAACGGCGGCTCTATGGCCACACAGAGAGGCAAGGCGTCTTCCAGCCGGCATGGGGAGCCGGCACAAAAGAGAGGAGCAGCGGCACAAAGCCATGCTGGGAGGTAAGTGAGCCACTCACTCACTATAACATGGATTTAAGTATCACAATTTCTGTTATCACTGTACTTTTCCTCAAAACTTTTCCTATAAAACATATTCCACCTTAATTTAGGTGGTTGCTCTCCACAAACATTCTTACTCTGGCTGAACAAGCTGTCACTCAGCAAGGTGACACTGAGCAGACAGTTCCATGCTCCTTTCAATTAGGAGTCTAAACCTTCACTTACTTAAAATAGATTATTTTGTTAATATCTACTCTGATAACTTCAGCTTAAATATTTTATTATTACTTATTCTTGAGGTCTTTTTTATTTTTCTAGAGCACCTTTGAGCATGAGAATCATGCAACACTGACTCATTTTATTTTAATAAACTTTTCCTACTCATTTTGTCAGCAAATTCTCTCTTAGATATTTTTTGCTTAATAAATTCCTCTGAATTAACTTTAAAACATTTCCCATTCACAGAAAGCTTTCTTTCATATATGTCAATTAACCCCCTGAAAAACCCCCAAAAACTTCATTACCAAGGAGAGCTCTCAGACACTCTTACCCCCGTCCCCCCACACACACATTTCCTTTTTCTTTTCATTTTCCCTTAAAAATTCTTTCCAAAATAGATAGACCAGCAGCCTTCCACAGCTGTATCGGTCTCTCTCTCACCCCAAACCACTGACTGACCAACTATCAATATTCCTGGACTTGAACCACTGATCTCATGCTGACTTGTGCTTCTCTTCAGTGGATCTCATACTGAAAAGTGCTCCTTTTTTCTCTTTCCCACAAAGGGCAGAACCTCTGGTTCAGGATCTTGTATATTCCAGGCCGATTTGTGTGTGGCACCTGGAGTCACACCTGGCACTTCCAAGTTTGCTGCGGAGTTCAGCAACTTCCACAGAAAGGTGCCTTAGCAGTGGAAAACTTCTAAGTACTCCCAGCTACTATTCTACTGTCTCTCTCTCCCATGACAAGAGCTTAAGCGATGCCATGACCCAACTCACTTCAAGAGCATGCTTCAAAGCTGTCACCCATAGCTCCAGACCTGTGCCTGCTTCTTCTTCTTCAGCAGGAGCTGATCTTCAGTGATCCCATGTTCTCCTAACTCTCTTACCTCTGCCACTGACCTCTCTCAATTGTGGACCACTGCAGAGAAAAGAAGCAACAATAACAATATAAATCCCTCAAAGAAACTCTCTCCACCCCTACAGCCCCATCTGTCAAGGCCATGAATAAGAGTGATGAAAGAGCACCACCCCCAACTCCAGGCATGCCCAACTGGATTACCACCAGCACCAAGAAAAGAGCACCATTGGCACCTTTCCAAAAGAAGGTAAAAATTATTTTTCCCCTGAATTAAATTTACATGACTCCAGCCAAGACCTTTATACCTGTTTCTTCTGTTGTAGTATTTGGTATCATCCATAAAAAGACAAATCTTTTCCTATAGTCCTTCTAAAATATCACTTATGAAAATGTGGAAAAGAATTGGTCCAAGGACCATGCCTTATGGCACACCACTAGTAATGCCCTTTAAATCAGAGTGAGCTCCATTTACCACAAACATTTGTTCGCCAACTTAACCAGTTTCTAGCCTAATCAGTAACTTTAGGTCCACGAAAGGGAGCTCAATTTATTTATGAGTCACCTACGCAGAACTGTTATCAAAGGCCATACTGAAATCCAAGTATACTACATCTAACAATTTTACCAGATCTAAATCTCTGGTCACCCAGCCAAAGAAATTGATCAACTTTGTTTGATAAGACCTACCTCTGATAAAACCAAGCTGCTTCAGATCTTGTAATCTGTTGGATTCTAGAGTGTGCAGGGATAAAAAAATCTGTTTTTGTCTTTTGGTTTGTTTTCGGGAGGTTTTTTCCCCATGAATTTTGGTTTGTGGAATGTTTGATTTATTTAATTCGTGTAAAAAAAACTCCCAAATTAAATATTAAAAAAACCCAAAAATCAAAAACAAAGATGACTCAAAAAAGAAAGCGGGGCATCCAAAGGCCTCCTGTCTTGTCCTCACACATCCCTTCCACCCAGAAAAAAGCCAGAGCCAGGATTGCCCCAGGATTGCCCCAGGTACTCACTTACTCAGTCTGGTAGGGATCCTTCAGTGAGGCCTAGGCCCAGGCCAAATCCTCTGCTTAGCATAATCTGAGACCACAGTAGGTTGCCATGACCTTGGCTTCGACCTACTCAAATCCAATGCCTTGGCCTCGACGAAAAACCAGACCCAGGCCTGAAGCCACTGTCTGAATGGGAGGCTGGGTCCCAATGCCTGGCCAAAGGCCAGTGTCCCCAATGACATAGTTTGGCCCAGAGGCTGGGTCCTAATGCCAGGGCCTCAATCTATCTCGAAGCCTGGGCCTAGGTCTGATGCCATAGTCTGACCCAGAGGCCAGGTCCCAACTACAGGGCCTCAGCCCAGACCCAGGATTAATGCTAGGACCTGGCCTGGAGCCTGGGTCCCAATACTTGGGCCTCAGCCTAGAATCAGGCCCAAGATCAAGCTCAGAGCCGAGGCCTCACAGTTCTATCGATGTCCTCTTCTTCCTTCTTTAAACTGATGCCTGTCCTTAGACCAAGGCCCAGGCATCAGGACCCAGCCTCCAGGTCAGGACCCGATGTTGGTCCTGGGATCGGGCAGAGGCCCCAGCATTAATACTTGGCCTCCGGGCTGGGCTGCAGCATTGGGTCTGAGCCCAGCTCTTGCTTAGGCTGATGCCCTGGCATCAGGACCTTGCCTCTGAGCTAGACTGCTGCACTGGACCAAGGCCCAGGTGTCAGGACCCCACCTCCGGGCCAGGTTCCAGCATCAGGTCAGGGTCTGGGCCAAGGTCCTTGTGTCAGGACCCAGCTTCTTGGCCGGGCTGCAGTGTTGGGCTCGACTCAGACCCTGACCTAAGCTGAGAACCAGATGTTGGGACCCAGCCTCTAAGCTGAGCCCTGGTGTTGGGCCTGGGTCTGGGTTGAAGCCTAGACTTAGAGAAACAGCCTGGTCCTCGAATACCCAATGGATCATGTAAGTGACTGATCAGGGGTTCGAGTCTTGGCTGAGGCCCCGGCGTCATGCTCGAGCCTAGGCTGCAGCCCCTGCTTTGGGTCTCTGCCTATGCTTTAGGCAATGCACTGGCCCTGGACCTTGGCCTAGGCCCGATGCATTCATTTTAAAGTAATGCAACACATAATGTTTATTTCATTTTTGGAGGCCCTCCCAAATTAAATGAATTGCCCTCATTCATTGAGATTTTGAAATTCTTTTAAAATCAATGCACATCCCTATTGGATTCCAGAAACTGCATTAGGCTCTGTTTTAGCTGTGATTCCATTAATTTACTCACCACAAAGGTCAGACTAATCAGCCTTTGGTTCCCAGCCTCCTCCTTACACTTTTATGAAGATGATCCACATCTGCCTATTTCTAGTCCTCTGGAATTACTGCTAACTCTAAAGAAGCATTGAACAGGTCAGTCAGTGGAGTTAATATCTAATGGTAGCCTACATAGAGCACCACCAGGGATCTGAGTATTCCTAGTCCCCAACACTACAGGATAAACTTTAAAAGGGCTCAGAAAACAGGATGCATGGAAGATACATGGCTGCTGTTAAATAAGGTGTTATATCAGATGTAGAGTCCATGCCATAGGAGAAATAGAGGAGAGGGATAGAACAATAGAAAGAGAAAAAGAGACAGAGAAGATGCCAGAGGATGAACACTTAAACGAAGAACAATATCACCTCTTAATGAAAAAAAATTTTTTGAAGAAAATTTTTTTTTTAAAGAAACTTCATTATGAAATTCAAATCCCACCGGGAATGTGTTAAATCTTTATATATATTTCAAAAAAGATTTTCCAGAAAATTCAAAAGAAATTTTTTTTTTTAAGGATGGCAGGAACATTTCATATATTGTATTATACAACACCATCCAGGTGTTATTCAATGTATTTAATCATTAACGTTCCCTCCTTCCATCCACTATATTTTTTGGTGTGTAAAGTGCAAAAATTGTGAAAAACGTGTTATTTTCAGAAAAATCTTGAACAAACTTGTCATATGCAATAAAAATCATAAATATCTCTGAAAAATGTTAATCAGTCCAGATTCGCCATGTGAATAGTAAACAAAGTCCCAACATATCTGTTAGATGTAAAATAGCCCGACGGGGCCCCGTTTCAAATCCTGTAAGGATTTTTTCTCAAGGGATGTTTGTAGTATTGCCGATGGTCAGGTATGTTTACCAAAATGCAATTCTATGCAGCGCTGAACAGACAGAAACATTTGTCAGAATGAAATCTATATAAGATGGAAAATGTAAAATATATATCACATTCCATTACTATATCTATACCACGCACTCTCTATGCAATATTCATCTTGTTTTAAACTCTTTTTAAAAAAAAACATCACACTGCATATATGAGTGTTCTACCTTTCTGGCGAAAGACTTCAAAAATCAAATAGACAGCATTTAAATGTAAATTAATATACCTAGATCCTCCATAGAGTTATTGCACTTTCCTTTCAATAGACCATACAGTCTTATCTTGCACTACCAATGCAAATCTTCAGCTTTTCTGATGAGAAAAACTCTCTGCTATAACCTTCCAAAACGCAGATCCATGTCCTGCTGCTGAACGCCCGATCTTAACTGTTGGTTTTAAAGCGTCTCCTTGAATCGTGTAGCATCCAATCCACTGTCACGTTATGACGTCTTCCATCACGTGTCTTCAAAGTAATGTCCCCCAGTCTAGCTCTTCATTTAAGCCATCAGGTACTTGGGTTCTTAAAGTGAAAATCCAATATGCTTCTCGTCGATTTAATAAATTCAAGCGATTCCCTCCTCTTAATGATGGCATAACTTGATCTATAATCGTCCACTTAAGATCAGTGTAAATATGATTTTGCTGCAAACAATGTGAGACCAAGGAGCAGATATTGTTGAAGTATTTAGTTTTGATCTGTGCTCATTCAATCTAATCTTTACTTTGCGTGGTGTCCTTCCTACATATATTTTTGGACAAGTGCAGATTATTGCATAAACCACATGATCAGAGTTGCAAGTGGTATAATGCTTCCGTGTAAATTGATAGCCTGTGACTGGATCTCTCCATACCTCTCCATCTTTACTATTGTCACAATGGCTGCACTGGTCACATCGGTAATGTCCAACTTTTGGATTTTGTAGTGGTAACCCTCTATGAGCATGGATCAATTTATTTCTTATATTAGAGCCCCTAGTAGTTACAATTAAAGGAAGATCTTGAAATATGTCATGTAATGCTAATACTTTCCAATATTGACGTATGGATGCTGCTATAACCCCAGTGGCTATAGATTGATTTAAAACACATAACAGCTGTGGATCTTGTTTCTGAGGTTTATATTGTAGGAGTACTTGTTTATCCGTGTATTTGGCTCGCTTATATGCTCGTTTTATCACTGACAAAGGATAGCCTCGGGCTAAAAATCTCTCCCGCAATATAATCGCCTGTTTCTTAAAATCTGCATTCATAGAACAAATGCGTCTCACACGAAAAAATTGACTGGAGTGAAGACCACTTTTGAAAGAATACAGATGGTGACTGTGAAACTTAAGCAAATTAATTTTATCTGTTGGTTTTCGGTTCACTGTGGTACTCAATTTGTCTTCATTCAAATATATCAGGACATCTAAAAAAGATATCTGTTGTTGAGACCTTTGTGCTGTAAACTTCAAATTTGCATTTCTTGTGTTGATCCAATTGCAAAATAAAATTAAATCTTCTCCTGAACCACACCATATTAAAAATATGTCATCAATGTATCTACAAATATGTTGCCACCATTCCGATACATAAAGATGATTTTCTTCAAATAATGCCATATATATATTGGCTGTAGTCGGGGCTAATGGTGACCCCATGGGTATACCATGGGTTTGAAGGTATAGCACTGTTTCAAACAAAAAATAATTATTGTACAGTACTAATTGTAATAATTGCAAAATAACATTAGTGGAAATGCGTTGATGTCCCTGTCTTACTGTCAAGCATTGTTGAATTGCCTCATATGCTTGTTATTGAGGGATATTAGTGTAAAGAGCAGATTCATCTAATGTGACTAACCAACAATCTTGATAATCCTGTAGATCTAAGTCTTGATGAACACTGTCACATACTTGAATACTTAAATAATAAATCCACATTTATTTACATAAATAACATGTATTTACATGTAAAATGTTAACAGAAAAATATGGGTTTTGTTGTCATTGACATTGTTAGTGCAGCCAAAGACCCTAACAGACAATCCTAGTCTTGGGACCAAATAGCAGTTTAGGTCTTAAATGATTCTTTAACTCACCATTTGTTTTGGTTTGCATTCAGTGTTCTTTTCTTTCACTTTTAAGGCCCAGGAAATTTATTTAACAGTCATTTCAAGGCTTATACTAGATGCTTGTAGAAGGGCTCTCAGATTCTTCCTAGAGTTGCTACCTCCCATATGTCCTCCTTTCACCACATTCTCTCACACTGCTCTGTCAAGATAATTAATGACACAGAGGACTGCATGCTCATGATATTAGGGGAATAAGAATGTCAGTAAAAGCAAATAATTTTAGGCGACCCAAAAGTCACATAGACAAAGCAATAATGTATTATAATTACTACAATTATAAGATTATAGTGTTAAGATTATAGAGTCTATTTATATAGAAATTCAGGTATTTGCATTCACTTGGAATCTCAAAAGAATACAGTTGAACTTAATGCTTCAGGAGCTAGCAGCAGATAGGATGGGGAGTTCTCTCAGATGACAACAACCCCCTCGCAAATAATGCTAGCATCCCATTAGCAAACCAGGTCAGAAATCTTGGGGCCACCCTTGACTCTAGAATGAATTTCAAAAAATTCATTAACGCCACAACCAAAGAATGCTTCTTCAAGCTACAGGTCCTGAAGCAACTTAGACCACTCTTACACTTCAAGGATTTCCGTTCGGTGCTTCAAGCCATACTGTTTTCAAAGATCGACTATTGTAATGCTCTATTACTTGGTCTGCCTGCTTCGTCCACCAAACCTCTTCAGATGCTGCAAAACGCAGCGGCTAGGATCCTTACAAACACTCGTCGCAAGGACCATATCACACCAATACTAAAAATTCTACACTGGCTGCCCATCCAATATAGAATACTTTTCAAGGCTCTCACCATCATCCACAAATCAGTCTACCAGCAATCCACTCTCCAACTCACCTTCCCACTCGAATTACATACTTCCGCAAGACCGATCAGAACTGCCTACAAAGGTTCGCTCAAGGCCCCCCCCAACAAATCATCGGTCCACAACACTATTCACAAGCGAGCTCTTTCAACAGCAGGTCCACTACATTGGAATTCACTTCCACAAGACTTACGCCAAGAACAATGCCATTCAACTTTCAGAAAGAAATTGAAAACCTGGCTTTTCGCAGAAGCCTACCGCTGAAGGATCTCCTCAACCATCACTGACTCTCACTCCCCACCCCTCCCCAATCCCTTCCCCCCACCCAACCTCACCCTTTCCTTCTCCCTCTGGACATACCAGGCTAATAACTGCCTAGGACCAACCTATGTTTTTGTATCTTACAGTTTTTGTTGATTTATATATTTATCTCTCTCTAATTGTTGCTCAGTTTAAACTCTGCACTGTCTTCCATTGCCCAGGTTTTATGCTCCCTGTTTAATGTAACTTTACTTTCTACCTTGATGTTAATTGGTTTCCCCTCAGTTACATTGTAAACCGGTACGATAAGACCTAGTCTTGAGCATCGGTATAGGAAAAGAAATTAAATAAATAAATAAATGATCAATCTGTGGCTAGGTTTTGCTTTCATGCAGGTTGATAACAACAGCTTTGTCTCTTTGTCTGTCTCATATTTTTAGAACTTCCAGCTGCTTGCATGCCTGTCGATCATGGTCATATGTCTCTGGACATTTCCTTTTAGAACAGTTTAGGCTTTACCAGCAGATGTGTCTCCAGAGTTGTTTCAGGAGAACAAGAGAATGGCTTTGCATGGCTACATGTCATTTACACAGAACTGCAGTTTCTCAGCAGATATATGTTATCCTTTGCTCTTTTCCTAAGTCAGCACTTTGTAGCTGTTGTCGGCATGTTGTCCACCCTGGTTCATCCTTGGCCTGTACAATTTATATCCATAACCTCATCCTATTTACTAGGTACAATACATAATATAGCATAAACCAAACTCACTGCCATACTGGAATTGTCCTCTTTTCAACTCCTTTCCTGGGTTCTGTAGCTCTTCCATTTATCGCTTCAATAACATTAATAAACGACTCTATGTGATGCCTTACTTTGATCCAGGTTTGCAGCGAGGAGCTGGAGCTAGAAAGTAAAGAGCTTACAATCTTCAGTTCAATATGCACATCCTATTTTGCTTTCCCATTGCTACATAATGTTCTTACACTATTTATCAATTGCATTTTGGTTTAACATGTATGCTAATAGTGTGGACTTGTTATTGGGTAAATGTTTTACTGTGCACACAATACAATGTATTGTCATACATAGAGTGGTTGTGCAATGTTTCTGGATTCTGGACAGACACTGTTTGGAATTTAATTCACTGGTGTATTATATCAAGTCATTTGATATCAAACAATAGTTGTATAAATTCTTGAACTCTTTTGAATCCTATATAAAAGCTCAACTAGATAAAAATGTTCTTAGATTGCCTGAGTTATATACAATATTTATACCATTAAGTTCAAAATGTATTAATGTTCTCTTACAAGGTGGAATAGAAATTCTGATGAGTCAGTACTCCCTCCTAACTATTTTAAATTTGTTCTGTATTTTCCAAAACATTCTTTTGATAAAGGTATCATGATATAACAACGCAAAAGGGCCTATGCAATAAAACTGGCACTAAAATTTTAGTGTGTGAAACGTCACTTAGCATGTATGACAATACATTGTATTGTGTGCACAGTAAAACATTTACCCAATAACAAGTCCACACTATTAGCATACATGTTAAACCAAAATGCAATTGATAAATAGTGTAAGAACATTATGTAGCATTGGGAAAGCAAAATAGCATGTGCATATTGAACTGAAGATTGTAAGCTCTTTCCTTTCTAGCCTCACATCAGCACACTTTCAATACCCCCTCCCAAATCCAGTTAGTGCAGTTAGTGTAGCTAGGTTTAAAAAAGGTTTGGATAAGTTCTTGGAGGAGAAGTCCATTGCCTGTTATTCATTAAGTTGACTTAGAAAATAGCCCCTGCTATTACTAGCATTAGTAGCATGGGGTAGACTTAGCTTTTGGGTACTTGCCAGGTTCTTATGGCCTGGATTGGCCATTGTTGGAAACAGGATGCTGGGCTTGATGGACTCCTGGTCTGACTCTGTATGATGTGTTCTTATGCTGGAGAGAGGTAGCAGGGGGCACTCCATGAAGTTAGCGAGTAGCACATTTAAAACTAATCAGAGAAAGTTCTTTTTCACTCAATGCACAATTAAACTCTGGAATTTGTTGCCAGGGGATGTGGTTACTGCAGTTAGTGTAGCTGGGTTTAAAAAAGGTTTGGATAAGTTCTTGGAGGAGAAGTCCATTACCTGTTATTCATTAAGTTGACTTAGAAAATAGCCCCTGCTATTATTAGCATTAGTAGCATGGGGTAGACTTAGCTTTTGGGTACTTGCCTGGTTCTTATGGCCTGGATTGGCCATTGTTGGAAACAGGATGCTGGGCTTGATGGACTCCTGGTCTAACTCTGTATGATGTGTTCTTATGCTGGAGAGAGGTAGCAGGGTGTGCTGGGATACAGCTGTGGAGGGAGGTGTCAGAGTGTACTAGGGTTGAACTAGGGAAGGAGGTCAAAAAAGTTCTGGGCTTGTGCTGTGCAGAAGGGCTCAGGGTATACTGAGGTTGAGCTGAGAAGGGGGGGGGGGGTTACAGTGTGCTGAGGTCAATTAAGGAGAGTGATTCAGCTGGGCAATTAAAAAGGAATGCTGAGATTGCACTAGGTCAGAGGGTCAAGTCGTGTTGGATCCAGGCTGAGCAGGGGAGAAAGGACAACTGGGATCAGGCAGTGGGAAGGAATCAGGATGTGCCAGGGCCAGGCTGGGAAGGGAGAAGGGAGTGCTGGGATCAGGCTGCGGTAGAGGGAGAGGGTGTACTGTGTCTGAGCTGGGGGATAAGAGGGGGTAAGGAAGGGGGTCAGGTTAGGAAGAATGGCTGGGAACAGGCTGGGAATAAGCAGGGCAGGGTGGAAGGGAGGGCTGGGATTGGGTTGGCTCAGGGGGTTGGGAGTATGGGGTCAGGTTAGTGGGATTAGGGAGGATTAATGTGTGCCGAGGATGGACCAGTGAGCGGGGAAGGGAATACTACTCAGTATAGCTGAGGCAGGATCAGGAGAAGAAAGGAAATGCTATTAAAAGGGTGTGCAGGAAAGAGGGCAGTGAGTAGTGGCCATCTGGGGAATTTCTATGGGATTCAGCTAATTCTAATATATTAGGAAAGCTGGAGCCTGGAACAAAAGGGAAATTAGCCAGGGACTCGTTAGCAAGTACAGAATTGCTCCAATTTTCCCAGCTGTCATCACAGGAGTTTGTTCTCAACCAGCCTCATGTATATCAGATAGTAATGGTATGGATTCAGCACTGCCTAAACACAAGAATGTTTGGGCTTAGTTTGGGGGTTTTTTTTCACAATTCCAAATAAATCTTGAGAAACATTTGTTCAGAACCTGGAAATCCTGAGAGTGAGATCAGTATGAAAACAGCTAAACGAGTTTAAGGAGACCATTCATCTGAACATTTATCATCTTTCTCGAGAAGGAGAGAGGGAATATTTTTCATCTCAGCCTTTAATACTGCTGACAACCTCTGTAAAATGTAAGTTACAGTTTACAGGTGCAAACATATGGGTCCTCCTACCTTTTCAGCTTCTCCTAGCTTTTCAGATATTATTGCTTGCCTTCCTCTTTCTACGATCTCCTGAAATTTGTAAATGCTAGCCATTTTTCTCAGCCACTACCTTAGTAAACCACAGTGATCTCTTTTTTTCTCTTACCTTTATTTACTTTACTAACAAAGAGGTGTGTTGCACTTACAATATCTTCTTTCAGTTTTGCCCACTTCTCTTCTACTTCCCTACCTTTTCATAAGAAATTAAATTGCTATAAATATAGAGAAGAGAGAGGGAGAGAGAGAACCTCTGTATCGAGTCAATGTGATGTGCTATATATATATATATATATATATATACCACTGTAAGAGGGGACACTTTCAACTCAGGGTGGTTTAACATACACAGTCAGAGGAATTAACTGCAAATTTGGTATGACTGATGAATAAGAACATAAGAAGATAAGAAGTTGCCATACTGGTTCAGACCAAGGATCCATCAAGCCCAGCATCCTGTTTCCAACAGTGGCCAATCCAGGTCATAAGAACCTGGCAAGTACCCAAAAACTAAGTCTATTCCATGTAACCATTGCTAATGGCAGTGGCTATTCTCTAAGGGGCAGATTTTAAAAAGCATTTACTCACTTAAAACTGGATTTTACTCGAGTAAATGCACTTTACTCATGTAAGTGGGTTTTTGAAAATTGCTACAATATATGCCATGAATTGTCCATATGATTTGCTCACGTAAGTGTCCTTTACTCAAGTAAATGGCTTTTGAAAATTGCTACAATAGCAGTTACATTTACACGTGTAAATCCTTATGAAAATTACCCCCTAAGTGAACTTAATAGCAGGTAATGGACTTCTCCTCCAAGAACTTATCCAATCCTTTTTTAAACAAGCTATACTAACTGCACTAACCACATCCTCTGGCAACAAATTCCAGAGTTTGTATCGCTGCTGCATTGTACAAATAAACTCTTCTTGTTTGAAAGTGAAAGGATATCAGAACATGTAACAATAAGATTGTATATGACTGTGTATGTTGTAATGAAAGAGATACTGACTAAAAAGCATGTGGAACAGGAATAAGCTTGCAAGCATGGTAAAGTGTGTTAATATTATAGAATGAATGCATTTGTTTGGTGAATGCAATGAATGCTTTGCTGTCTTTGCTAAGCGGTGTGGACTAGTAACTAGGTCACGCAGTGTAAAGCAGATTAGGGGCATGTGCTATCTTTGCCCCATTGGAGGCTGCTGCAGTCATTATTCCTAGTTCTGTATAAATCTGACTCCTAGTGTCTGTATGGATTTGTTTTAGCTTGGAGTTACAAAGGAAGTAGTTTTTCCTATCAGTTTCCCTGAAGATTTCATAGCCTAGGCCCAAATCCTTGGCTGAGGAATTTTACACAGTTAAGAGATTCATTTACAACTTACAGTCAGTGGCTGATGACTTCTCCCTGCCTTTGAATGTGTGACTTTTGCTGGGGAGTTTTACTGACTATGTGAGAGAGAGAGAGAAGTGAAGACATGAATGTTTTCACGCCATCTTAGAATCCCTTAGTTTGAGGGTTTTATTTGTCAATCTAGCAATTGTTTGTAGGAGGAGTGAATACCCAGCAGGTAGCATAAGGAGAGAGGAGAAAAGGAGCCATCACATTGGTGCTCCCTAAAAGCAAACTGTTAAGGAGGTGCGCACAAGGTAATGGCAGATAGAAAAGAAGAAAATTGGAGATTTTAAGATCATGTACTGGATGACAGGCAGTGGCATACCGAGAGTCTCCGGCACCAGCACCCCTCACCCCATATCCTTCTTGTACCAATACTTAAGGTCACAGAAAATCAGTGGCTTCTCTAGACTGAAGATTTTTTTTTTTTTGGGGGGGTATCTAAAATGACATTTCCTCATATCATACCCACCTCCATAGCATGCCCCCCCCCGCTTTAAAATTGGCTATAAAAAAGTTTTAATAAGAAAGTCCAAAGGGTCTTCTGTATAATTTTAAATAGTAGGCTAGTTTCACACTTCTAGTAAAATACTATTAAGATTATTTGATAGCCTCATTCAACTAATTCTAAATGGCTAAGCGATGTACAATAAAAACACTCAAAATCAAATGTGACAAGAACAAATACATAATTAAAACAAATACTGGAAAACAGAGTTTCTGATGCTTAATCAGCCCTGTGAAAAAAAACCAAGCATGGAGTCCTGAACCTGTCGAATAGCCTTTATATATATATATATATATATATATATATATATATATGTAGTCTCTGGAGAACATTTATAAGCTGAGGAGGAGAAGAAAATCGTGTTTACAAATAAGCCTGCCTATATAAAAAGATCTTTAAAAGCCCTCTGAAAGTCACAGCAAGCCTAATGAAAAGGAATTACCGAGAACTGGAGCCACCACAGAGAAAGCGCATTCTCTGGTTGCACAGAGACGAGCAGACTTCACCGAGGGGACATCAAGCAAGCCCCTCGGTGAAGATCTCAACTGACGAGATGGCTGACATAGTTTAAGAAGGGCATTGGACCAAGGACAAGATCCAATATTAATCAATTTGAACACAATCATCTCAATTTTGTATTTAATTCGCTGGCGTATGGGAAGCCAGTGAAGACTCATTAGGATGGGAGTAATGTGACCATGGTGTTTAATTCAAGAGATGAGGTGCGGAATTAAACAGAAACTGTAGCGGGTATAAAGAAACCTCTGGTAAGCCTAAACAGAAGCTATTACAATAATCCATGAGTGGAAAAATGGACGCCTGTACAATAGTTCAGAAATCAGATTCATCTAAAATTTTCTTTAAACCAGAAACAACTCATAATTTAAAGAACCTGTGCCTAATGACCACTGTGATATGTGGCCAAAATGAAAGGTTACCGACTAACATAACCCGTAAACGTTTAACACATTTTATCAACCCCATTGCAGCTTTCATTCTTTTTTCTTTTCTTTTCTGAAATGTGTTTAATATTTACCTTATTTTTAGTGGTGACTATTTAGCATGCATTTCCATAAAATGTTAAAATGTCTCATCTGAAAAAGGGGCCTCTGAGATCCTGAAGGTTCGCATTCATTATGGCTCTGTCCTTATCTTGGTCCCCTGAAACCCAGAAAGAACCTACTAGAAACAGAAAATAGATGCAGGCAAATGAAGCTAAACTGCTATTGAGGGTCGAGAATGAGCTGTGAGTCAGAGTTCCTGTTGGCAGCTGAAACATGGCAGAGGATGTCTTTCACAGCAGAATTTCACTCTCCCCGATTTCTTCACTGAATCACAGCAGCTGAGTTTATTAAAACCGATGACTCATGCCCATGTCCAGTACGAGATCCATTCACTCAGAAGGGCAGGGCTGAATACATGCATATGCCATTTACTTATTATCAATACAGAATGACATGGTAAAAATAAGTCCAGACAGAATTTGTGTTCCACACAGTTTAAAATAAAAATTCTTAATAAGTAAAGGGACAGAATTTCACTATTGCACCTAATGACAAATTTATGTAGGTAATTTTAAGCAAGCACAAAATAACTTGATTTTCAAACACAAGAGGGGCATTTTTCTAAAGCTTAGTCGGTGCATAAGGCAGCAGATTTCGGTCCTTTAGTGCAATTCACAGGTCCAATCTTACCCATGTTAAAAGCTAGAAAATTGCCCTTCCTTGCATAAAATAAAGAGACAGGCATGAAGATTGGCTGAATCTGGTTTTCAGCTGCCTAAAAGTAAGCACATAAGTTCATAATATACAGTCAGTGAACGGCTGCCAGGCACTCGACCAAGCTGGCTAAAAGTTTCTTCTTTTTCTGTCTACTCTTTCAGAAGTGTCCACTCTGCTGCAATTCTTAGTATCATCTGCAAAATGGCAA
The DNA here is from genome assembly GCF_901001135.1 of Rhinatrema bivittatum. NCBI lineage: Eukaryota > Metazoa > Chordata > Amphibia > Gymnophiona > Rhinatrematidae > Rhinatrema > Rhinatrema bivittatum. The sequence continues at coordinate 69,092,958 of NC_042615.1, read as the reverse complement.
CATTTTCCTATGAATCCTTCCACAATATTGCTCAAGAAGATATTAAACCGAACCGGTCCCAGGATGAGTTCCCGAGTCATGCCATTCATTGCCCTTCTTTGCGAAACGTGAACTCCACTTTACCATCATCCCATTATATATCTGTAACTCATGAGCATGGATCCAATCAACATGCCTGGTTCTTATAGGCACTGAAATACCAGGAAACTGATAACTTCTGGTTGTTCTTATGGTATTTCAGCCTCCTATTATATCTTCTTCTTCTATTTACAGTACAATTGAATACATCTTCTATCCATAAATACTTGCCAAAACTGAAAAATCACACCATGCCTAATTCATATCATGACACCTCTTTTCTTCCCTTGAGAAGGAACTGCTGTAGACCTGTGTCACCCACTGGGATCTCAAGTTATTATGCTCTAGCAATTTTAAATGTGCCGCATGGAGAAAAACTATAATCCCATTCTTAGCGGGTTACAGAAGAACATTCATAATCAATTTACAGTCAAGACAAAAACAGATGACAACTGGATTCTTACTTATTTGCACTACTTATAGCCCACAGAATCCACAGTTGGGTTTTGTCATATAGTCCTATTTTCAAAAGCTTCATATTCTGATGTAAGGGAAAGACGAGGTAGAATCTCAACTTGGTAACAAGTTTAAAAAAAAACCCAACTTTGTATTTAAATGAACAACCAGCACAGCCAACAAAGAAGAAATATACAACTTGATAACAACTTGGTAACACGCTTAAACTCCCCTTTCCCTAGATTGGTCCTCTCAGCCTTCCTCTCCTCCCTTCCCTTAAACCCTCCCACCCAATCTCATGAAATGCAACCATTCCAAGTACAATTTGTATGGACATTCTTAGTGCCCCCCCCCCCTTTAAAAAATCTTACCATTAGAATCTTGGACTGAAGGAAATCTCCTTCCCCTCCCCTACAGCAGAAGCTTTACAACACCTGGAGAATATCATTTCCCCATATTCTTGACATTTTTTATAACTAACAGTTGCTTCCCCTGAGTCATTTCACAAACTGCAAACCTTAAAATATATATTCCCATTCACCTGCTAAGATGCAATGCTGAAACATTCAGTTAAGTATGTCACCTCCAAAAAAGGTATTTCACACATTCAATTACAACTAGCATTTAACCAGCAATCTTCAGATCAGCTCTTTAATTTCAACCAAACACTTTGCATGGAGATTGTTCATAAAGTATAACACCCAGACATGAATCATCAACAATATTTTCCTTGTCTAATTTTTTACTGGTATTTGACATTGAGCTCTGCATGAAGGAGAGAATTTAAATCTCTGAAGCAGGATTTATACTGGATCAAGTCAGTCTGAGTTAAGATGGCTGTTCCTAGGGACCTACATTTCTCAGGTTTCCCAGGGTCAACCATTAAGATGATATCACCAGGGAACAGCTGATCAGGGAGACGTCAACTACTTCTAGCTATAGAAGCATATAAATTATGACAGAAAAGGACCAATGGTCCATCCAGTCTGCCCAGAAAGCTTCCTATGGTAATATCTGCCACGCCATGCAGGTTACCCCCATGTATCGGTTAGTTTTGCTTGCTGTGCTTTGCTTATGGACTTGGCAATAGAAGCAGTCCTGTGGGTTTTTTTTTTTAATGTCTGAGAATCAGTACCTCAGATTGCAAAAAAGTCATGGCTTGTGTTGGTTGCTCCTGAATTCAAATTTCTCTTTCCTTTCAGCACCAAAAGCATCAAGACTTATTGGTTAAGGGTAGTAATCCCATGCTTCTTTTAAAGGTAGTAACCATAACCAATTCTCCTTTTCCCCTGCCATTGAAGCAGAGAGCAATGTTGGAGTTACACCAAAAGTATCAAGGTTTATTTGGTTAAGGTTAGTAACTGCCACACCAGCAAGTTATCAATGTTGTGTCCATCGCTGTCTGACGTCTCTGCTCCGCCCATGTTACCTCGTTGGCGACTCCTTTCGGGGTTGATGGAAGGCTAGCTGCTGCGGCGTTTCCTGGCTGTTCTCCTCTGGCGTTCCCGGACCTGCTCAACGCTGCAAGCTGCCATGTTGACCAGATGCCTAAGGGCGCGCACGCGGCCCAACTAATGTACCAGCATTGGCGCGAACCTCAGGGGTGTCCCCCTGAGATGACATCACCAGCTCTAGATATTTAAGGTCTCAGTTTTCGCTAACAAGATGAGTTAGCAAGGGTTCACTTCCTCCTGGTCGCTGCGGATGGGATTTGCTCTCCGCGACCTTAGCTACTCTGCCTCCTCGAACTTCACTAGAGGTACCCACTCCTTGGGGGCCTCGCTTTCTCTTTTTCTTTGTAGGTCGCAGTCCTGAACCAGTACTCGCTCCTCGAGGGCCCACATCCCGGACTTGCTCTTGAATACCACTTCTGCTAAGAAGTCATCGCTGCTTACAACATTGTGAGTTTCCATCTATCTCTCAGAGCGTTCCCTGGGTATAGGTACTCGCTCCTCAAGGGCCTAATGTATACCATCTCCTGGGCTGCCTTAAGAGACTATTGTGTGAGTGTTACCATCAAGGACTTGTTCCAGAACTCTGCATATACTGTCTACTCACTGTCTTAGTTTCTGTACAGCTCAGCCATCCGGGGATCGCTGATCCAATACCTGAGGGACTACAGCCCAGCCGGGCGCTTCCAGCTCACTACTGCCATCTTTGGTGGTTTAATATATTGCTTCTAAGAAGTCTTTGTTGTTTAACATCAGTGAGCCTGTATCTATCTCTCAGAGCGTTCCCTGGAACCAGGTACTCGCTCCTCAAGGGCCTATTGCATACCAACTGCCTTAAGAGACTATTGTGTGAGTGATACCATCAAGGACTTGTTCCAGAACTTTGCATATATTGCCTACTCACTGTCTTAGTTTCTCTACAGCTCAGCCACCCTGGAATCGCTGTTCCAATAACTGAGGGACTACAGCCCAGCCGGGCATTTTCAGCTCACTACTGCCACCTCTGGTGGTTTACCATATTGCCTCCTACACTAAGCCTGACCAGTGGTCCCTCTCGGGATTTCCCACAAGGGCGTGGTCACCTGCCACTGGTCCAAGGATCCACCCACAACTATTCTAAATAACTAGATTGCTAAATACCAGCTTAACAACGGAGCTTTCTGACAGATTGCTAACTCCCAGCTTTCTCTACAGAGCTTCACAACAGATTGCTAACTCCGCACAGAGTTTCTGACAACCAACATGCACACTTTCTTCATTTCCTTTAATACTTGGCCATAGAAGCAATCCTGTGCTTATTCCCTTATGTCCTGTAAAGCAGGACCACCACTGCTCTTTTCCAATCCCACGGCAGCACTCCCGTTTCCAGGGATCTATTGAAAAGGTCCTTCAGTAGACCCACCAGCACATCTCTGAGCTCCCTCAGTATCCTGGGATGTATCTCATCTGGCCCATGGACTTGTTCACTTTCATTTTGCCTAGCTCTTCCCATACATTCTGTTCTGTAAATTAATTTTGTCTACCCCATTCCCATCTACGATATTGTCTATGAGCAAAGGACCTTCTCCAGCGTCTTCTTTAGTGATCACAGAACTGAAGTATTTGTTTAACATTTCTGCCATTTTTTTTGTCTCTTTCCACACATTGTTCCTTGTCACCTTTCAATTTCACTATACCACTACAAGCTTCCCTTATTTCTCTGATATATCTCAGAAATGTTTTGTCATTTCTCTTTGGTAATCCTTTCCTCTGCTTGACCTTTTGCTTTCCTGATTTATTTCTTCTTGACCCTCATTTTCACCAGGTATTCTTCCCTATGTTCCTCTTTTTGGGATCCTTTATACTTCTTGAATGCTATTCTTTTTGCCTTTATTTTTTAGTCACTTCATTTGAGAACCCGATAATTCTTTTTCCTCTTACTTTTGTTTACTTTTCTAACATACATATTTGTTGCCTTTATAATAGCTCCTTTCAGTTTGGCCCACTGTTTTTCCACCTCACCCATTTTCTCCCAGGCTTCCAGTTCTTCCTCTATGAACATTCCCATTTTGATAAAGTCTGTATTTGTGAAATTCAAAACTCGGGTCTTTGTGAGTCTTCTCTGTATCCTGATTATGAGATAAACCATACCGTTTGATGGTCACTGATTGGCATGTACTTGGACATTTGAGACATTATCCCCATTTGAGAGCACCAGATCAAGTATCACACACCACCCTCCTTGGTTCCATTACCAGTTTTTTGAACAGAGTCCCTTGACTCTGGGAATCTCTCTACTTTTTGTAGATTCCACAGATGGGATGCTCCAATCCACATCTGGCAGATTAAAATCTTCAGCTAGCTACTCTTCTCCCTTCTTTCCCACCTTTTTGATGTCCTTAACCAGATCCATGTCCATTTCTTCTGTTTGAGTCAGAGGCCGGTATCTCACTGATGTAAATGGAAGCACCAACTTCTTTTTTTAGGACAGCTTATATTACTTCTTTCCTACCCCAATGTCCCTTGCATTTAAGTTGCTTCAATATTGTTTCTGTTTTGTAGAATGTGATACCTCATATAATGTGGGAGCCTCTCTATATTTGTCAGAGGGTACTCACTTCAAAGGTGTCAAATATATACAACGTTAACCATAATTCTGAAAACTGGTTTAATGCAAAAAGACCTTTTTTATAATTCATTGGTATCAACATTCAAATTTTCCGTGCTTTGCAATTTTTTTGAAAATTTTATATTAAAGTATATATTAAAGACAGATCACTTATCATTCATTATGCGTGGCGTAAAGAGGTGACATCTTTTTCCAAAACACCGGCAGGAACCCGACACGTCCGTGTTTCGTGGACTTCTTCAGGGGTATAATCTTGCAACGGTGTCTACGGCAAGAATCAAACATCAGTTAATTATAAACTGTGTTCAGCAATACAATACTAACCATCGGTCACCATACGTTATAAGCATACATTTTTTGAAGTCTGTCCCGTCACATAACGCTTTCAGCATGATCACAGCTTTAAGTGAAGCTGGATCCGCCATTAGTTTACCGCGCTTTATTTAAAGAGGTGCTTTAGTTTTCAAGCAGACCAATCAGAAATCGACAGGAAATTATGTAAGCCAATAGGAGGCTAGAGTAATGATGACCACTCAATGCTATCATTTAGTCCCGCTGGAGCTTCTGTTGCAAGAGTGAAAATCCACCATTGTTCATGGTAGTTGAGGTAACTAATGATGTCACCCCCTCTTGCGCTTGTTTGCACCTGTTCCAATATTGTCCATTGAGTGGTCATCATTACTCTAGCCTCCTATTGGCTTACATAATTTCCTGTCGATTTCTGATTGGTCTGCTTGAAAACTAAAGCACCTCTTTAAATAAAGCGCGGTAAACTAATGGCGGATCCTGCTTCACTTAAAGCTGTGATCATGCTGAAAGCGTTATGTGACGGGACAGACTTCAAAAAATGTATGCTTATAGCGTATGGTGACCGATGGTTAGTATTGTATTGGTGAACAAGGTTTATAATTAACCGATGTTTGATTTTTGCCATAGACACCGTTGCAAGATTATACCCCTGAAGAAGTCCACGAAACACGGACGTGTCGGGTTCATGCCGGTGTTTTGGAAAAAGCTGCCACCTCTTTATGCCACGCATAATGAATGATAAGTGATCTGTCTTTAATATATACTTTAATATAAAATTTTCAAAAAAATTGCAAAGCACGGAAAATTTGAATGTTGATACCAATGATTATAAAAAAGGGCTTTTTGCATTAAACCAGTTTTCAGAATTATGGTTAACGTTGTATATATTTGACACCTTTGAAGTGAGTACCCTCTGACAAATATAGAGAGGCTCCCACATTATATGAGGTATCACATTCTATAAAACAGCTATTACTTATGATGTTCGTATGAAGTGAGTATTTGCCTAATACATCATAACTGCACAGTTCTTTGATTATTACTCGTGAATATTGTTTCTGACATAAAGACCTACTTCCCCATCTATTCTGTACTCTCTGTCCTTCCTAAACAAGTTATAACCAGAGATGGCCATATCCCAATTATGAGTCTCAATGAACCATGTCTCTGTAACAGCAACAATATCCAAAGTCAGCTTCCACCATTAGAGCCTGCAGGTCTGGGATTTTATTGCCCAGACTATGGGCATTTTTGCTCATAGATTTCCAGCTTCTCTCCTTGGACATCTTTTTGGCCCCATTCAGCTGATTTTTGTTTATTTCTTCATCCACTTCTTGTAGATGTTGGGGGTGACATTTCAATTTCCTTTTGCCACCCCTGTCCTCTAATTTAAATGCCTTATGGTAGAAGATTTGAATTTTTCACTTAGGATCTTTTTTCCTCCCATAGTCAGATGTAAGCCATCTTTGTCATGGAGCCTCTTATTGTTCCATACACAGCCCCAGCCCCCAATATATCCAAAACTTTCTTCCTCGCACCAGGTTTTGAGCCATGCATTGAAATTATTTATATGGCTTAGCCCATCCTTCCCCTTTCTATGAACAGGTAGCACTTCTGAAAAGGCAATATTCACCATGTGCCTAATTTGTTTGCCCAGAGTCTGGAAGTCTCTCTGTGCAGCTCGGATGTTGTTCTAGCAAGGTCATTGGTTCCAAGATGGATGGTAAGGTCAACTTCAAAGTCCTTACTTTCTTCATTAATTGAATTGAGTATCTGATTAACATTTCTACCAGCTGAGGATCCTGGAAGGCAGATGTATTCCCAAATTAGTGCCTCTGATGACTGAGTCTATCAGCCCAACAAGCTTCTTCTTATGGTTTTTGGTTGTGTTATGGAATTTGTGTGCATTTGGTTTCATCTTTCCTTTCTGATCCCACATCAGTCTTCTTTACTAGAGCTTCTTTTTTTTCCAATACAAAGAATGAATTTTGTACTTGTGAAACTCAAGATAGTAGGTGTCTGCACATCACAGGTCTTCTCCTACCATAGCCCACTGTAATCCATTTTTTCTTGGGTTTCTGGATGCTCTGTGCAAGTAGAGGCGGGCATCTGGGCAGCACTATTGTGAAGAATGGGTTCCTTTGTTCACTGGTCTTATCCTAGCTGAGCATACTGTAAACCTTTTGTTTCTGGGTTTATGAATCTTCTGTGGTTGTTGTGTGTGTGTGGGGGGGGGGGGGGGGGAGAGATTCCTGAATGCTGTAAAGTGGGTACGGTTTCCTTTGTAGTTGCTAATTCCTTGTTTATTGTAACTAATTCAGCTTTAAGGTGAGCTACCTCCATTTTCATAGAGGAGAGTTGAGGCCATAAGCCTTCAGATGGTTTGCTTCAAGATAAAGGCTACACAGTTGCTACACTGAATAATAATCATCTTGTTCATTTGATTTGATAGAGAACTTCTTAATCTGACAAAGAATTAGGCTGCCAGGCTCCATAAAAAGGCAGCAAGGGTACAGTATAGGGGGAACATGGGAGGAGCACAGCATAGCACAGCACTGCATAAATAGATCAAGTCTTAGAGGATGAGGAACCTGAGCCAGATGAACTCTTCAGCTCTTAAGCTAAGTTATATTTGGAATTACTAATTAGCTGATGCAATACAGTATGCTCAGCCTAGTGCACAGCTTGCTGCGCAGTTGGATGTGCATTTTAGATGGAGATGTGATTTGGCCCGCTGCGGGAAATTTCATTTTCCCATGGTTTGGGCCAATTTTATTTCATCTGCCCCCCCCCAAAAAAAAACAAAGCCTGAAACCCCGGGGGGGGGGGGGGGGGGGGGGCAGACAGGGGGGTGAAAAAAAAAAAAAAAAAAAGCAAATCTACCCCAACCCTTCAAATTTAATTTGTTGCAACCCCTCACCCTCCCGACCCCCCAAGACTTACCCAACCCCCCCCCAAGACGTATAGAAAGTCCATGGGGTCTAGCGGGGGTCCCAGGAGCGATCTCCCGCTCTTGGGCCATAGGCTGCCTGTTATCAAAATGGCACCGATGGCCCTTTGCCCTTACCGTGTGACAGGGGCTATCGGTGCCATTGGCCGGCCTCTGTCACATGGTTGGAGCAATGGGCAGCCGGTGCCATCTTAAAAAATGGTGCGGGCCATCCATTGCTCCTACCATGTGACAGGGGCCAACCAATGGCACTGATAGCCCCTGTCACAAGGTAAGGGCAAAGGGCCATCGGTGCCATTTTGATTAGTAGCAGCCAACGGCCCGAGAGGGGAGGATCGCTCTTGGGACCCTGCTGGACCACCAGGGACTTTCGGTAAGTCATGGGGGGGGGGTTGCAATTAATTAAATTTGAAGGGTTGGGAAGGGTTGGGTTTTTTTTTAATCTGCCCTTTCTTCCCCCCCCCCCCCCCCCCAAAGTACGATAAGAAAACCACACAAAATTTTGTGGGTTTTCTTATTTTTTCGTCGCCCTCCCAAAACGCGATGAAATAGGAAATATCATCTCTATTTCCTATTTTGTCACAAACGAATGAACATCCCTGGTTTTGGATGTGCTACAATAACTCCCCATGCAATAATGGGATTAGCACGTCCAAACCAGTGCATAGTTAATAACGCTCATCACATGTAAATGCCACGTAGATGAGGCTATTAGCTATTACCCCAATGCAATAAAACACTGTTCTCCCAATGCACACATTTTAACTCTAGCCCGGAGCTTGTGTTAAGGTTTCAAGGTGAAACCACACCTTGAATACTGTGTACAATTCTGGTCGTTGCATCTCAAAAAAGATATAGTTGAAATGGAGAAGGTACAGAGAAGGGCAACCAGAATGATAAAGGGGATGGAACAGCTCCCCTATGAGGAAAGGCTGAAGAGGTTAGGGCTGTTCAGCTTGGAGAAGACATGGCTGAGGGGGGATATGATAGAGGTCTTTAAGATCATGAGAGGTCTAGAACAGGTTAATGTGAATCGGTTATTTACACTTTCGAATAAAGGAAGGACTAGGAGGCATTCCATGAAGTAGCAAGTAGCACATTTAAGACTAATCGGAGAAAATTCTATTTCACTCAATGCACAATTAAGCTCTGGAATTTGTTGCCAGAGGATGTGGTTAGTGCAGTTAGTGTAGCTGAGTTCAAAAAAGGTTTGGATACGTTCTTGGAGGAGAAGTCCATTAACGGCTATTCATCAAGTTTACTTAGGGAATAGCCACTGCTATTAATTGCATCAGTAGCATGGGATCTTCTTGGTGTTTGGGTAATTGCCAGGTTCTTGTGGCCTGGCAATTTCTTATGTTTATATGAGTGAGTCTTTGAGAGAAAGTGTTTCTGTGTGAGGGAGGAAGGGAAGAAGACAGTAGGAGAAGAGAGACACTGAAAAGGAATTAGGAAATGAGCGACAAGGGAAAACTGGGAAAAGAGAGACCGAGACCAACTGATTAGAAAAATACAAAGATCAGACCACAAAGGTAAAAATATATATATATTTTTTTTTTTTTGAGATTTTAGCAATTTGGATATGGCATCTTTGGGACTGTGCATTTTTGTTCTCTAATATTCCATTGTTCATATAGTTTCTCTGGTTTCTATTTTGGTTTTGCTTGCATATTGCTCTTTCTAATTTTTTGTTTCTTATTTCTATATTAGGTAAGGGTCGGTCTCTTTAGTTTGTCAATCAGGCCTACCACATCTTCTAGGTTCACTGTGATTTGGTTCAGTCCATGAAAACCTTCTCCGGTCCAGGTATCTCCCCAACATCTTCTTCAGTAAACACCGAAGCAAAGAAATCGTTTAATCTTTCCGTGATGGCCTTATCTTCTCTAAGTGCCCCTTTAACTCCTCAATTATCTAACAGTCCAACGAGCTCGCTCACAGGCTTTCTGCTTCGGATATATTTAAGAAACCTTTTACTGTGAGTTTTTGCCTCTACAACCAACTTCTTTTCAAAGTCTCTCTTAGCCTGTCTTATCAATGGCTTACATTTAACTTGCCAATGCTTATGCATTATCCTATTTTCTTCTTTTGGATCCTTCTTCCAATTTTTGAATGAAGATCTTTTGGCTAAAATAGCTTCTTTCACCTCGCCTTTTAAATATGCCAGTAATTGTTTTGCCTTCCTTCCAGCTTTCTTAATGTGTGGAAGGAAGGAATGTTCATTTTGCTATTGGATCATTTTTAATTTTTTACATTTTATGGGCTTTTAATTATTTTTTTTTACATTTTATGGGCTTTTTTATTTGTTTTAAAATGAAAGCACATTCCTAGTAGCCTTGGCTACATCAGGAAAGACCCTAATTTTCATCTAATAAACTGCTTTTCCCAGTGTTTAAAAAGCATTCTATGCAACCAGTCTCCGTCAGGGTCAACTACCAGTGTTTCAATTAAGGTTGCTGGAGTTGCCAAATTCTCATCTAATATCTCTAGAAAAGCTGTGAAGTCAAGGTTGTAATCAGAAATCAGAGACAGTTCAGTCTGACTGCCTTCAGTATCTTTCTTTTTATATGGCAGGAGGGTCTGTAAAGAAAAATCACAATCAAATAATACTTAAACATCTCCGAAACAGATACACCTTGAATCATGTGAAAACAGATACCACAATTTGTGGTTCAAAGACCACATTTTACAAATTCTCCATTTTAGAGCACAGATGAATATTGTCTTTAAGAACAACCTCTTTTACCCCTACATATTTCTTAGTCTTATTTTCCACAACTTCCACATGCTTTTGATCTCCTCCAGTTGAATTTCATAATGCAGTCATTTTATTTCCTGAGCCTAGATCTTATGTTATTAAAGAAATCTGAGTGGTTAGGGACTTGCCTAGCCCCCAAATCATATTTCATATTTCCTCCAAGGTAAACTGAGTGACTCTCATGCTAAAAGTCCCTCTACTGCATGGATGTACCTGATCTCCTTAGGCAAATCCTCTGCCTGATTTAGGGCATGCTTAGTGGGGTAAAATTCCTAACTACTCATACAAAATATAAAAGACAAACTTCTGTGGAGCAGATTTGTCACCTATGTAAAGAAAGTTGTAAGTTTAGACCCAAGCACTGGAGAATTTGGCTTGTTCTACTGATATTTCTTGTGATTGTGAATTACTATGTCTTCGTCTTGCCCTTAGTCTGTTTTTCTTCATCCTTCTAGTCCCTTTGGACTATGTAAAATCTTCATTATCTGTTGGAGTAAAAAAAGATTCTGAGTGTATAAATAGCTGCTAGTCTTAATATTTCTTTTAGATTTTGTATAGTGTGCTGATGCTGGTTGAGTGGAAAGCATGGAGTGTGAAAGGCCATGTGATTAAGAATAATTTTTTTTAATTTAGACATTTTATATACTGTCATTCCATGTAAAGATCACAACGGTTTACAAAAGTAACATTCATATTATAAATCAACAAATGGTTAGTGTTTAAAGGGGTAGTCTTCATAGGGATTAACAATTCAAATAGGATGCTCAAATACATATTAACTAAAATTCTAAGACATAAAGCAAGTAGTACAGGAAATTAATCAACAGTTTTCACGTGATGTCAGTACATTGTAATGAGATTCTTACAGCCTCTCATTAATTTAATCTTAATACCTCAATTAACATCACTTGTCCTTATTGTTAATGTAGTTCTCTGCATTCAGATTTTTTTTAAATTATTTTTTCTTTATGCAATTTTACAAAATTTAACAAGATCAATTCTCTTGAAATGAAATACAGAAAAAGAAACACCATTTACACAAATGGGAAATTACACATCAAATTAACTCTTCTTTCTCTGATATCTAGCCCTCAGCTATGGGGGGTCGGAATTACTCAACCTAAAGGAAAAATCTGTATTACAGTATCAAAGAAATTAAGACTATTACCATAGCTTACAAGGATTGTATATACACTCTAATTGGAACTAGGTGGTTCATTGTCTCTAGATTCTGCGGGTCTTGGAGGAACTTTCCCTGCCAGAAATTGTGATACCTGGGGGGGGGGGGGGGTCATAAAATACTTAGGAATTACAATCATGCTTAACTAAGCATTTACAGGGAAACTTCAGGAAAAATGCCCCACCAAGCTGCAATACTTGCGATCTCATGAGGAGAAAAGATTTTCTCCTCTTTTGTGTTTCTCGAGCCACGTCCGGGAACACCCTTACATTACACCCTAAAAAAAGCTCATTCCTATATCTAAGGCAGCATTTCAATTGCCATTCTCTATCTATCTCTAAAGATAAATTTACTATTAAGGTGGCTGGTGTCGCCAATTCGGTTTCAGAAGTCTCTAAGAATGTTGATATATCCAGTAGTTGTTCGTTAGCTGGAACCAAATTTGTTATTCCTTCTTCATTTTGTACCATAGATCTTTTAAACTTGGGAAGATAATATATCTTCGATATTGGTGGCATTTCAGGTTCAGTTATTTGTAACACTTCCTGAAGATATCTTTTGAAGATGTCCCAAGGAGTTAAAAATGAAATCTTTGGAAAGTTAATGAATCTTAAATTCTTGTCCCTGATTGCATTCTCCAAGTTTTCCATTTTTAAAGCGATACTTTTCCTCTCTTTCACAGTAACATTTTGTACTTCTTGTATAATTCTAATTTGGTCTCTGTTATTTACTATTTATTGTTCTAAATCAGTATTCAAATTTACCACCACTTTTACTTTTTGTTTCAATTCCTTAACTGAATCATTTAAAGGTTTTATTTTAGAGAGTATAGAGGATTTCATTTCAACAATTGTCTCCCATATTGTTTTCAGAGTAAATATAGCTGGTCTTACCACTGCTGGCTCAGTTCGTATAATAGTTCCTCCTACTGCCCCTCCAGAATGCTCTAGCATCGAATCCTCCTCTTCCCCGGTCTGGCCTGATAACCTTCCTGGGCCCTGTGTTTCTCCTTCTCTCCTGTCCAGCCCTGCTGAGCTACATCGCAAAACTTCTTGAATATTGAAAATGAACAATATTCAATCATTATGGCGTCTATCATGGATATTTCTTAGTTGAAAATTTTTTTACCCTAACGGGGTTTACAAGATAAATTTATTGAGAACATCTTTTTGACAGAAATCCATAGCAAACAAATGGCGTTTTGATCACAAACATTTTACAAAAAAAAGTTAAAAAGTAAAAAGCCAATATTGGCATTATATAGTGAATAATTCGATTATTTATTAATAAATTGTTTAATACAAAAAGATACACGAATAAAGGGATCGGGAGGGAGGTAAGTTTATGATTACACTACAGAAATGAAGCAAGGCCGAGGAAGGCATGCATTCAAATGTATGAAACTTACCTTTTTCCATTCCATATCATTTTTTAATTAAAATAAAACAAAAATTAATATAACAAAATTGACACAGGAGGGTGAGATTAATATTGGGATACATATATATATTGTTTGGTCTCACTTTAGCGGAGATTGGGAGAACTAAATATTTAAATTGCTAACATCTCTCTCTCTCTCTCTCTATATATATATATTTTTTTTTTTTACCTTTGTTGTCTGATCTTTGTATTTTTCTAATCAGTTGGTCCTGGTCTCTCTTTCCCATTTTTTCCCTTGTCGCTCATTTCCTAATTCCTCTTCAGTGTCTTTTCTACTACTGTCTTCTTCCCTTCCACACACACACATATATACATAAATGCTTTCTCTCACAGACTCCCTCACACACTCAGGCTCTCACTCTCATATGCTCTCCCCCCCCCCCCCTCCCCCAGCTCACATTCTCTGCAGACACACATACAAGCTCTCACTTTCTCACCCCTCCCCAGGCTTATATTCTTATGCACACACAGACGCACATCCAGGCACCCATTCTCATCCACACACACAAACCCATTCTCCCATTGTCACCCACACATACACACATTTAAGGTCCCATTCTCACCCACACATACACACTTTCAAGCACCCATTCTTACCCACATATTCAAGCTTCCATTCTCACCCACACACACAAACCCAGGCTCCCATTCTCACCCATATATATACACATTCAAGCTTCCATCCTCACCCACATATTCAAGCTTCCATTCTCACCCACATATTCAAGCTTCCATTCTCACCCACACACACAAACCCAGGCTCCCATTCTCACCCATATATATACACATTCAAGCTTCCATCCTCACCCATATATACACACATTCAAGCTTCCAACCTCACCCACATATTCAAGCTTCCAACCTCACCCACACATTCAAGCTTCCAACCTCACCCACACACATTCAAGACTCCATTCTCACTCCCATACACACCCAGGGTCCGATTTTCACCCACACACACACAAGGCTCCCATTCTCATCCTCACATACACATTCAAGCCTGTGCTCCTGGGGGGGGTGGAGGAGGAGAGCGGAAGCGCCGCGCAAGGTTTCCGCTTCCTCCCCCCAGAGCAGGAAGATCAGCTGGCCTCTCCTGCTGCCACGGGCCTCCTGTTATCTTTGAGCCATACGGCCGACCGATCTTCCTGCTGGGGGGGGGGGAGCGGAAGCTGTGCGCGGCGCTTCCGCTCTTCTTCCCCCCCCCCACAGGAAGATCGGTCGGCTGTACGCAGGAGGCCCGTGGCAGCAGGAGAGGCCAGCTGATCTTCCTGCTCTGGGGGGAGGAAGCGGAAACTGTGCGCGGCGCCTCCGCTCTCCCCCTCCCCCCCCAAACAGGAAGATCGGTCGGCCGTACGGCCCGAAGATAGCAGGAGGCCAGTGGCAGCAGGAGAGGCCAGCTGATCTTCCTGCTCTGGGGGGAGGAAGCGGAAACTGTGCGCGGCGCTTCCGCTCTCCTCCCCACCCCCAAAACAGGAAGATCAGTCGGCCATATGGTTGTAGGACCGCTTCCCCACGTGTGCCGTGATGGCACGCCAAGCATGGGTTCTCCTCTTCACTGTCGCGGGGATGGGATCCCACGACAGCCTTGCAGTTCTGGTGTCAGTTGGGTGGGCCTGGGTCTAAATTGGGTGGGCAGCTGCCCACCCAGGCCCACCCGTGGCTACGCCACTGCTGTGCGCGTAAGTGTTTACATGATAATTTGAAGTTGAATTCTAGAAATGCCCATGCCCTGCCCAGACCACCCCCACATCCCACCCCTCTTTTGGAAGTGGGAGATAAGCGCGTACTCCACTCAGCATGTGCTGGCCTGACATATTCGCATATCTCCTAGTTCTGGCGCGCGTCTGGCGTCGGGCTATTAAAATTCACCCTTTAGTGTCCAGTCCCAATTTCCAGTGCTCATAAAACGTTTTTTTAAACAACTGCCTCTCACACCTACCAGGCTTCCTGCACAAGCTTCTTGATTGCCTAGCAGTGCAGCACAAGCTTATTTATATCCTCTGTCTTTGTCTTATCTTCTTAAAGGGATAGCACATCAGCATGGATCACGCTCACCAATGAGTGAGCTCATTTGTTTTTACTCTTATTCACAGTAAACACTTATGACACAACAATCCAAATGAGACACTGTCTAAAACATTAAAATTAGAATGATCAGCTTATCTACCTAACCATGAGCCTGCTCAAATAAGGTTTTCACCTTTTTTCTAAAACTTGAGTTTTCAATCTTTTCTTGCAACTCTTCTGACAGTTGTAATAGGATTGCTTAGACTAAGTTTGATAAACTTGGCTAAGGATATATTCAGAAGGTAGGCCTCAGTGTCCTCCCACTGATCCTATGTCACGTGACTGTAAAACAAGTATGGGAAAGGGAATGGTAAACAACAGATGTAGAGGCTCTGTCTTGAGGAAGTTAACTTCACAAGAGAAAGCAAGTTGTTTCTCACTCTGGGCTATGTTTTTGGAAAGTTAATGTGTCTCTCAAAACATGCTTTCATATGTGCAGATGAAAAGGGTATTCCTAATAGAGGCAAGAGTGAGAGACCCCTTTTTTCTTTCTTCTCCCCCCCCCCCCCCCACCTTTATCCCTTTCCCTCTCCCCAAATTTCCAGAAGTGACAGAGCTATACTGCTTACCTAGGCCATTTGAACATCAGTGAAGGAAAGTATTGCACTGTATCCTTATTACATTACCCTTGCTATATCTATGCATTACTACCATAGCTGCATTGTTTTCTGAACAGTAAGTGAGCACATAATAATCCTATTTCCAGAATCTACAATTTTACAAGATCAGAGTATGAGTGTCTTGGAGAATGGATCACTCAAATGCATTCCCAACAAAGGCTATGTTTCATCTCATAAAAGAGGCTGCTTCAGAGGAACTCTAATCCTAAGTCTGGGACTCTCCACCTTCAAATACCTACGCCAGCACTTTTCTAAAATCCCGCAGAACCCCTCTCTGAAAAATTTTTTTAACTCAATATATTCCAGCCAAACACTATAGATGATCTACCACTATGTCCAATACTGGACTCAAAAAAGCAATGCCCCTATACTTTCCAAAGAATAACATTCACAGATCTATGCTGTTTTACCACAATGCTATGGGTCGACTTTTTCCCAGGACTGCAAGCATGTGATGCCTGAATCTAGAGGTAGGCCCCAAAATCCAAGCTAGGCAAAAGCTCCTGCATTTCCTCTAACTCCAAAAATCAAGATGCACTTCCCCAAGCTCTCAGGGAGAGAGCTGCTTTTATTATCTCAAGAGGTGACTGTCATCCCAGCACGCTTAAAGGGATGGGCTATATTGAATGGTGCCTCATCTAATTACTAATCTAGCTTTCCTAGCTCCAGGAGTTAACTAGGGCCTTTCTGATAGTGAACTCAAAGGATCATTACAATTAGAATATTGAAAAAACAAATTCTCAGGAGGGGAGAATCACCTTACCCATAGGACTATTGTTTTTTATACATTCAATAATCAACTTATTTTGCACATCCAGAAATTAATCACATTAAAATAATCTATCAATTTTTCTACTGGAACACTACCATCCTCCTAACATTGATGGACAAACTGAATAGCAGCAGCATAGACATCGTAAAATACCCCTACGTATGCTAAAACCCTGCACAATGATTGTAAATGTAAATTAAGTAAAATCGGTGACAGTGCTGAACCTTGACGCACACCAGACCACACTATTTTTCATACAGAACACTTCCTCCCATTAACTGCCGTATTCAGTTTAGCAAAAAAGAACTTAGTCAAGCTATTGATCATCATCTCTCAACTAAAGCCTCATGGCTTACTGTATCAATGGCTAATGAAATACCTAATTGAACCAATAAAGCAGTCTACCCATTATCCATATTACCCCATAAAATGATAGTTCAATAATAGATGAATTCTCAAAGAAAGGTTCATTCAAACACTTTTTCTCAAGGTATGAATTTTACTCTGCTCCCTTCAAATGACAACACAGTTTTTAAGGAACATAATTTACAGTGAACACAACTGAACTTATTGATTTCATTGAGAAGACTATATAATAGAAAGGAACAGCTTAAACTGGTAAAAAATAGATATAAGGATTCAATCAGACTCTTTGAATTGATTTCTCTGTACTTATTTAATAAATAATCTGTAATTCTTACAAGTTGCAGGACATAGCCATTATAATTCTGAAGCAGAAGGCAGATTTCACACTGGTTCTGCTGGATCTTCTTTTGGTACTCCACCTGCTTGAAGCTCAAAACAGAAATTAATTTTATGGTGATTCTGCTCTGACAGCTAGAGGCTTGAATCTCATGGCACGGTTCCTATTTTCGACCATAGTAATTCACTAGTGCTGGGGTGCAAACTCTGGTCTTCGAGAGCCACAAACAGGCCTGGGTTTCAGGATGTCCACATTGAATATGCATGAGATAGACTTTCATGCATTGCCTCCATGGTATGCAAATGTTTCTCATGCATAATCATTTTGGGTATCCTGAAAACCTGGCCTGTTTGTGGCTTTCGAGGACTAGAGTTGGCCAACCATGCACTAGTTAATAGGGATGTGTAGCAGGGACAAATTCATCCCATTCGGTATTCGGATTCGTCGGGACCCAAATCCGTTACATCCATTCTCGGGGGACCCCGATCCGTTCATTAGTTACATATGTATTCGTTTCCCAAAAAAAAACCCATCCCAACCCTTTAAATTTAATTTACTACAACCCCCCACCCTCCTGACCCCCCCAAGACTTGTCAAAGGTCCCTGGTGGTCCAGCGGGGGTCCTGGAGTGATCTCCTGCACTCGGGCCGTCGGCTGCCGGTATTCAAAATGGCACCGATAGCCTTTGCCCTTACTATGTCACAGGGGCTACTGGTGAAATTGGTCGGCCCCATCACATGGTAGGAGCAATGGACGGCCGGCACCATCTTGTGCTCCTACCATGTGACGGGGCCAAATAAAAACACCGGAGTCCCAAAAATGATGTTCAAACAAAAGATAGTCTTTACTGCAACCTGAAAAAGAGGATCCATGCCAAGATCACAAAAATAAAAGTCAGTATACAGCAGATAATCAAAACAAAACATGTGATTTCTTTGTCCATTCTTGTTCTTCGCACTACCCTTACGGGCGGATTTTAAGAGCCCTGCTCGCGTAAATCCGCCCGGATTTACGTGAGCAGGGCCTTGCGCGCCTATTTTCCATAGGCCTGCCGGCGCGCGCAGAGCCCCGGGACTTGAGTAAGTCCCGGGGTTTTTTGTCGGGGGCGTGGCCGATCGACGCGGCGTTTTGGGGACGGGACGTGGCGTTTTGGGGGCGGGCCCGGGGGTGTGGTTTCGGCCCGGGGCAGTCCGGGGGCGTGGCCACGCCCTCCGGAACCAACCCCGGGTCGCGTCTCAGCACGCCAGCGGCCCGCTGGCGCGCGTGGATTTACTTCTCCCTCCGGGAGGCGTAATCCGTGGACAAAGGTAGGGGGGGTTTAGATAGGGCCGGGGGGGTGGGTTAGGTAGAGGAAGGGAGGGGAAGGTGAGGGGAGGGCGAAAGAGAGTTCCCTTCGGAGCGGCCTCGGAGGGAACGGAGGCAGGCTGCGCGGCTCGGCGCGCGCCGGCTGCCCAAAATTGGCAGCCTTGCGCACGCCGATCCTGGATTTTAGAAGATACGCGCGGCTACGCGCGTATCTACTAAAATCCAGCGTACTTTTGTTTGCGACTGGTGCGCCAACAAAAGTACGCGAATGCGCATTTTTAAAAAATCTACCCCTTACTGATCTTGCACCTTCATCCATCAAAAAGGTACCTTCACCAGTGATGGTGGGATAGCTAGAGTGTAATTCCAACATCAGCCAAAAACAAGTACAAAAATTTCAAAATGGGTTTCAAAACTTTCCCAAACTTCAAATATAAGTCCAATTCTTCAAATGATGAGTCTCTTGATTCCTTTTCTCTAAATCCTCTTGTTTTCTCTTGACCCTTGTTTTCCTAGTTACTTGGGCAAAAATATCTCTGGACACAGTTCTCTGGGGGACATGCCCTTCCCTTTAGATTGGTAAAATGGAAAAATCTCAACACTAGTCTAATCCTTGGAATCAAAATGTAAGCGTGATAAGCTGGAGCCCACCGAGATATCCTTCTCTGCTGAGGCCCTGGGTGAATCTCACATTCTCATAAGAACATAAGAAATTGCCAAGCTGGGTCAGACCAAGGGTCCATCAAGCCCAGCATCCTATTTCCAAAAGAGGCCAAACCAGGCCACAAGAACCTGGCAATTACCCAAACACCAAGAAGATCCCATGCTACTGATGCAATTAATAGCAGGGACTATTCCCTAAGTAATAATAAAGCTATTGTTCTATACCAGTTTTTGCAGTTTTTGCTGTTAAATTACTTTTAATGTAACAGGTGGTTGTAATTGTAAACCGGAGTGAAGGCAACTCTGCTATACCTCGGTATATAAAAAATGCTAAATAAACATAAAAAATAAATAAATAAACTTGATTAATAGCAGTTAATGGACTTCTCCTTCAAGAACTTATCCAAACCTTTTTTGAACCCAAGTACACCAACTACACTAACCACATCCTCTGGCAACAAATTCCAGAGATTAATTGTGCGTTGAGTGAAAAAGAATTTTCTTCGATTAGTCTTAAATGTGCTACTTGCTAACTTAATGGAATGCCCCCTAGTCCTTCTATTATCTGAAAGTGTAAATAAATGATTCATATCTACTAGTTCAAGACCTCTCATGATCTTAAAGATCTCTATCATATCTCCCTTCAGCCATCTCTTCTCCAAGCTGAACAAACTTAACCTCTTCAGCCTTTCCTCATAGGGGAGCTGCTCCATCCCCTTTATCAGTTTGGTTGCCCTTCTCTGTACCTTCTCCATCTCAACTATATCTTTTTTTAGATGCAGCGACCAGAATTGCACACAGTATTCAAGATGTGGTCTCATCATGGAGAGATACAGAGGCATTATGACATTTTTTGTTTTATTAACCATTCCCTTCCTAATAATTTCTAACATTCTGTTGCTTTTTTGACTAGTGCAGCACACTGAGTTGACAATTTCAAAGTATTATCCACTATGATGCCTAGATCTTTTTCCTGGGTAATAGTGCCTAATATGGAACCCAACATCATGTAACTACAGAAAGGGTTATTTTTCCCTATATGCAACACCTTGTCCACATTAAATTTCATCTGCCATTTGGATGCTTAATCTTCCAGTCTTGCAAGGTCCTCCTGTAATGTATCACAATTCGCTTGTGATTATTTATTCTGAATAATTTTGTATCATCCGCAAATTTGATAACCTCACTCATCGTATTCTTTTCTAGATCATTTATAAATATATTGAAAAGCACCGGTCCAAGTACAGATCCCTGAGGCACTCCACTTTTTACCCTTTTCCACTGAGAAAATTGACCATTTCATCCTACTCTGTTTCCTGTCTTTTAACCAGTTTGTAATTCACGAAAGAACATTGCCTCCTATCCCATGACTTTTTAGTTTTCCTAGAAGCCTCTCATGAGGAACTTTGTCAAATGCCTTCTGAAAATCCAAATATACTACATCTACTGGTTCACCTTTATCCACATGTTTATTAACTCCTTGAAAAAAATGAAGCAGATTTGTTACTCAAGACTTCCCTTGAGTAAATCCATGTTGACTGTTCCATTAAACCATGTCTTTCTATATGCTCTACGATTTTTATTTTTAGAATAGCTTCCACTACTTTTCCCAGCAGTGAAGTCAGGCTCACTGGTCTATAGTTTCCTGTATCGCCCCTGGAACCCTTTTTAAAATTGGGGTTACATTGGCCACCCTCCAGTCTTCTGGTACAATGGATGATTTTAATGATAAAATGCAAATTTTAACTAATAGATCAGAAATTTCATTATTGTTCCTTCAGTACCCTAGGATGCATAGCATCTGGTCCAGGTGATTTGCTACTCTTTAGTTTGTCAATCTGGCCTACTATATCTTCCAGGTTCACAGTGATTTATTTGGTTCAGTTTGTCTGACTCATCACCCTTGAAAACCCTGGAACTGGTATCTCCCCAACATCCTCATTAGTAAACATGGAAGCAACGAATTAATTTAGTCTTTCTGCAATGGACATCTTCCCTAAGAGCCTCTTTAACTCCTCAGTAATCTAACGGTCCAACTGACTCCCTCACAGGTTTCTTGCTTCAGATATATTTTTAAAAGTTTTTATTATGAGTTTTTGTCTCTACAGCCAACTTCATTTCAAATTCTCTCTTTGCCTATCTTATCAATATTTTACATATAACTTGACAATGCTTATGCTTTATCCTATTTACTTCAGATAGATCCTTCTTCCAATTTCTGAAGGATGTTTTTTTTGGCTAAAATAACTTCACTTCTCTCACTTCTTCCTTTCACCCACCAAAAACTGAGCATGCTTCAAGGGATTATAAACCCCCTTAGAAGCCTTTCTCCAAAACAGGTGGGGTTTTGGCATGGGAAGGAGATTTAAAACATTCAGCTCCCTCCCACTACCCATAGCTAGAAAAATGTACATGGGGGAAATAGTGACTGACAAAACCCTGTCACATATTGTTAGCTATCCCAGCAGATCCTGCTGTAACTAAGGAATACAGATATTTGTATTTCTTGCCTTACATTCCCTTTCATCTCATTTTGAGAATCTGAATCCATGCAGTACCTCTACCCTGACTTCATTTTTCTTTTCTGGATTGACATTCATTTCTTTTTACTATAATGGTATTTGATTTCTTTATCACTTTCCTTATTCTGAGGACTGACTATTCTGTTGTTTTTCTTTACCCAAAATAATACCCTGGCTTATTTTAGATTATATTGAGCATTGATTTCTTTGCAAAAAGCTAAGGATACCTCATATCATGGGAAATATCAATTCACAGCATTGAACAAAAAGTCCACCTCTGCAAGAATTACAACCCTGTCCATTGTAGGAAACAAAAGCAAGCACCAGTATTAGCACACTGCTAATATAATGGACATTGAGGAATTTTGATGGACTATTGTAGTTCCAGGCTGTTTAGATTGTCAAGGGGGCAACTGTAAGAGGCTTTTAAATAATAATGGATTTGTCATCTCTGCAAAGTTGACCCAGAGAGGATGAATAGTGAGATAGAATGGCATGAATATTTTTGAATCTACAAATTTTTGTGCATGGATGTGGTTAGTATTGGAACTGTAGCGACTGGACAGTCTTCCCTAGACATTGGGTGGGGTTTTGCTCTTGTAGCAGTGGTTTTTTTAAATGGCATGACAGCTTAGATATTCATGTGTAAAGTCAAATGAAACTGGATTGGCTGTTTTCCACTAAAAGTTATTTTACAAACCTCTCTTAAAGGTGTATATGTGGAATTTATATATAGTGAATTTTTGGCATGAAACATTTTCACTATTGCTCTTATGTGATGACATTTTAAAATCTTTATGGGTTGTTTTTTCCTGCTGAGTAATTCCCCCTTGTGTGTGTTTCCTATAAGATAAATTTAGATACTCTTTCGGTACAATTGTTTGAAGGATGCTTTTTCAAATACAAGGAGTGTTTGAAGCCATGATAGACCCTTAAGCAGTGTCTTCATGAAATATGAGAACTATTTTGGGAGGTTTGCAGGAAAATATGTAAACAGACTTTTTTTGTATTTTTCCTGTGCGAAAGGTAAAAAGAAATAAAAAGTGAGTTTATGAATTTTGGAATCCTATGATTAAAATAATGGGTATTCAGTGTTGTGAGCTGATAGTTCCTATGAGGATTCCTCCCTCTTTTGTAAAGTAATGAGTGCTCAATATACTCCAAAAATAACCCAGGGTGATTTTCATTGACAGAGGCAGACTTCAAGAAAGAACAGGATAAACAACAGAGAATCCGTGGTGGCAAGAGAATGGTAATGAGGGAACTGCACAGCCTTACTAGCAATGATTGCAGCCCAGGACAGCAGTGATATGGCTGCATTATGCTTTCTAGCTGGGAAAACCTACATGGAGCAGTAGCTGCAATTCTAAAGGGGATATAATGGGATTGGGGGTTGTGTTCCATGTGGAAATGTGATCTACTTTGGGTAAATGCACATACAATTGATGCTGGGCAAAATAGATAGGTCTTTTGGTCTTTATCTGCTGTCATTTACTATGTCACTATAATAGCTCCAGTTTTCACCACCATCTGGAGTAGTAGGCAAGATTCTGATGCAAGGACTTCTCCTGATATGGTGGCACTCCTTGCCCCTGGGTTATCCACAAGGAGTGGGTTTGGGACTGCTTGGTACAGAATTCTAAGCCAAACTTGACTTTGTTGGTAGCCCAACAGATCTGAGGGGTGTGTGGTAAAAAGGATGATTGTCAAAACAACTAACATATAGGGTTTAAATAAGTCCAGACATTATCATTTCTTGCTAGTTCTCATTGCTCATTTATTTGTATACCATCATTGTATATAAATAAGATAAATAAATAAAATAAGAACATTTCCTAAACCCCCAATCCCAATTTTAGCAGGGCTCCGTCAATGGTTCTACCAGTTTGGGGGACCACTTAGCTCTACAGGAGAGCTGAAGGATACATGCAATCATGATGCCCATAAAATTTTATTGCCCACTGGGCCAAGTAGCTCTTGTGGGTGACTGGAAGATGAAAGTTCACCTGTAACTCTAAGTGATCTTTAGTGAAAGTCAGACAAATTGTCAGTAATTGCCTGGGCATGCTAAGAAAGCTTGTGTAGACCCTGTGCCAAGGGGCCACCTTCCCAGCCCAGGGTAGCATTTAGCTGGTTATTCCAAGGTGAAGAAAAAACTTTCACAGGATGTAGGCCAGGGACAGGACATCCTGTTAGGCCAAACTGACTGAAGACACATTTGTAAAAATTCCACTGTCCACAAATCTTTTGTGCTCCAAAAATGATTAACTCTATTATAATAATACAAATAGATAGCCAAAACAGATTTGTAATTAGTCCACAGTCCAGAATCATAATCACATCACTTTGTTATTGTTTGGGATCACTGTGGGTGGATCCTTGGGCCGGTGGCAGATGACTACGCCTCCGGGGGAAGATCCCGAGAGGGACCAAAGGTCAGGCTCAGAGTTTGGAGACAGATACACACTAGTTCTTTTACTAAACAATATGTTGAACCACCAGAGGTGGCAGTAGTGAGCTGGAAGCACCCGGCTGGGCTGTAGTCCCTCAGATACTGGAACAGAGATCCCAGGATGGCAGAGTGGTGTTGTAGGGAGTGATGACTTCCTGGCAGAAGTGGTATTCAGAAGCAGGTCCGAGAACGTGGGCCCTCGAGGAGCGAGTACCGGTTCCAGACTGCGACCTGAAAGGCAAAAGAGAAAGCGAGGCCCCTGAGGCGTGGGTACCCCTGGTAAAGTCCAAGGAGGCAGAGTAGCAAGGTATGCAGAGAGCAAATCCCATCCGCAACGATACCTGGAGGAAGCGAACCCTTGCTAACTCGATTAGTTAGCGATTTCAGAGACCTTTAAATATCCAGTGATTATGACATCATCTCAGGGGGACGCGAAGATGGTGAAGTACTTGCTTAACGTCTGCAATATGGGTGTCCAAATCCTGGGAGAAGATGAGTATATCGTCCAGGTAGACCACAGATCCCACAAGAACGACATCTTGTGGGATCTGGAACAGCAGATCCCACAAGATGTTATTTATCATATTTTGGAAAATGGCGGGTGCACTGCACAACACGAATGGCATTACAAGATACTCGAAGTGTCCGTCTCACATATTGAAGGCTGTTTTCCGTTCATCGCCACTCCGAATGCGAATGAGGTTGTAAGCCCCCTTGAGGTCAAGCTTTGAAAATATCTTGGCTCCTTGCAGCCTGTCAAACAGCTCCGAGATTAACGGCAATGGGTAAAGGTCTTTGATCGTGATCTCATTTAGACCTCAGTAATCTAAGAAAAAGCCTTCGCCGGCTGGCAACTTAGATGGTCGGATAAAGCCCTTCTGGAGATTTTCTTCAATGTATTCCGACATTGCTTTATTCTCGAGAGCTGAGAAGGGTTACACTCTTCCCTTCAGTGGCTCAGTGTTGGGCTTCAGTCTTATGGCACAGTCATAGGGCCTATGTGGAGGAAGAATATCAGCTGCTTCTTTGGAGAATACATCCCCAAAGGATGCATATTGGGGCGGCAGTCCTGGCATCGCTGGAGTCGTAGGCATGCATATAATAGGTGAGATTTCCTTAAGGCACTTCCCATTACATTCTGGGCCCCAGCGGGAGAGATCTAGGAACGCCCAGAAAATTGGGGTTGGTGCACTTGCAGAAGGGTAACCCCAGGACGATAGGGTGCATGGCCTTTTCCAATACAAAGAAGGAGAGCGATTCCGTCTGGAGAGCTCTGGTGCGAAGAGTAACTGGAACGGTTTGGCAAGTCACGTCGCCCGGCAAGGGCTCTCCATGAATGGAGGACAACAGTAGTGGATCTTTCAATTTCATGAGGGGGATCCTCAAGTATTCCACTAAACATCTGAGAATGAAGTTGCCTCCTGCCCCTGAGTCCACTAGGGTAGGAGTCTGAACCGTGACCGGTCCGTAGATCAAGGAGACTGGGAGAGAGAGCGGAGGAGAGGGCATAGTATGGCCTAAGAACAGTCCTCCTGCAGGACTTAGGCCCGTCCATTTTCCGGACGAATGGAGCATGTAGAGACATCATGGCCGGGCTGACCACAGTACATGCAAAGGCCATGCTTCTTCTGAAGTCTTCTCTCTTTGGAAGTTAAACATCCATGACCAAGTTGCATCTGTTCATCTCTATCAGCAGCAGGGATTACTGGAACCATCCGAGGTGCAGAAGCAGCACTAACCTGTTTCAACCCAGGTAACACCTTAGGCCAGAGTTCCTTCACCTTGTCCCGGAGCCGGTGATCAATCTGAGTGGCCAAGGCTACTAATTCGTCCAGTGAGTCAGGTGTTTCGCAAGCAGCCAGCTCGTCCTTTAAACGGGTATCCAGGCCTCTACAAAAGAGAGTCTTGAGACATTTGGGGTCCCAACGGAGTTCCACTGCAAGAGTTTTGAACTCCATGGCAAATTCAGCCAATGATCTGTTGCCTTGCTTCAATTCAACCAAAGCAGAACTGGCTACAGAAGTTCAAGCAGGGTCATAGAAAACGGATTTAAACAAGTCCGTAAATCCTTCTATGCCCTGCCAGTGGTACAGCAATCTTTAAAGTTACCTCCTGTAACTGACCTTCATGGTTGGAAGCTGTGCCTTGAACCTTCTGTGTGTGTAGCTGATGAAACGCTGAAGTAAGTTTCTCCAAGGCATCTTGCTGCTCCACAATGCACTGGGCCAGGCCCGGTATGGCCTGCAAGGCATTGAGTTGTACCGGATCCATGGAGTTAGCAATCTGTTATTGTTTGGGATAGTTGTGGGTAGATCCTTGGGCCAGTGGCAGATGACCACGCCCCCGGGGGAAGATCCCGAGAGGGATCACCGGTCAGGCTCAGAGTTTGAAGACAGAGACACACTAGTTCTTTTATTAAACAATATGTTGATCCACCAGAGGTGGCAGTAGTGAGATGGAAGCTGTTAGGATTTCAGACACTTCTCTTCTGGAATAACTCCTGAGACAGTGCACTCCCCAGTCCATTGGACCATAGTGCTAGTCTCAAGCTCTGTAAAGATATAGCCAGCTGCATCTTCTCCTCTAGGCCCAGAACCCCCCCCCCCCCATCATAGTTCTTTAGAGAAATCTCCAGGTTCAAACCTCTTCTCTTCTCTCTCTCTCTCTCTTGTAATCCTTAACTTCTGCAGCACTTCTTTAAATCCAAGAAAGCAGATCTTACTCTCAAAATGATCTTTCACTTACAATCCACTTGCACACTTTCAGCAGAGCTTCTGGGTGAAGCCCCAGTTGTTCTCCTTTCTCTTTTGTGGCCTGGACCCTCCAGATACTCACACACCTTGAGCTACTTCCTCAGTGACAGGCCCCTTTCACAGGCCACACACATGGATTTATACCCGACACAGGTCATGTGCATCATAAGCCTTAACATACTGCCAAGAAGAACGCTTAGATAAACAATCAGAAGGCTTAAATGATAGCTGCAAGGTTCCAAATACTTGAGTTAGCAATTTATGTTTGTTCTACAAGAGGGCTTCCCAAACCTGTCCAGGTGACCCCACAGCCAGTCGGGTTTTCAGGACATTCATAATGAATATGCATGAGATATTTACATATACCTAATCTCCATGATATGCAAATTCATTTCATGCATATTCATTATGGATATCCTGAAAACATGACTGGCTGTGAGGTCCCCCAGGATAGGTTTGGGAAGCCCTGCGCTAGAGAAATAATGAATCCCCTATATGAAATATGAGCCCTCTCGTTGCCCTAGAATCAAGTCCTTCCAAGCCCCTAGCTCTAACCTTTAGGCTCTTATAAAAAAAAGAAATTTATGTTAAATTAATAAGCAAGTGCAAGGAAGGTAGAAACTGCAAAGCACAAAGAATTGGAAAAGGTATATAAGGCGTATCCAAGATGGTGTCACAGGCTTCAGTTGGAAACATATAGACCAGAAAGATATACACTGACTAGGAGGGACTAGATAACTGTAGTCAGCAACAGCTCTTTGGATGGTGAGTTTGTGAACAAATAGATATTAAAGGGGTCCTTTTTCAGCTATTCTCATGCCCAACTTTGGCAGGATATTCAGTGGCACAGCTAAACCACTGAATGTACTTAACTATCTTAAAGTTAGCTGGATAAGTTTTACCATTCTCAATGGTACAACCAGATCTAGCTGAATACGTTACACATGGCAAACTTTGAATACTGGCAAACTTAACACCACACTGGAATGCCCAGAAAACACCTCTACATTATCTAGCTAAATGTTTGCCATAAATTTCACAAGAGAGAGGGAGACTGAGAGAGACTGAAACTCTTTATAAGGCTCTCATAGTAGTTATATAGGAAGGCAAGCTAGTAACTCGAGGTGAGGTTTTGATGGTGGTCTAGGTTTTGGGGCCAGTTTTACATGCACAGTGAGATGTATAAACAGTACAGTACACATCAGTGAAGATTTGATGTGATTTTGTGTGAGGAAAGTCACACAAAGATGAGATTTCAACAATATTCTCTCACCCTAGCCTGATAGATCCTTGGTAGAGTGCGCATCAAGCTAGGGTGAGAGAACATTGTAGATATTTCATCTTTGTGTGACTTTCCTCACTCAAAATCATGTCAAATATTCACAGATGTATACTGTGCTGTTCGTACTTCTCACTGTGCATGTAAAACTGGTCCCAAAAATATAGACCACAACCAAAACCTCACCTCAAGTTACTAGCTTGCCCTCCTATAGTGTATAAATAGTTGAATACTGTGAAGGGCTCCCCAGTGGTTCTCTCTCTCAAGCCCAGAAATCAGCAATTTGAAATCTTTTTCGCAAATTGTGTTACGGCTGTTTCAGGCATATTGCACAGCTTACCACCAGGAAAAAAAGATGAGTTTAAAAATGTGTGTTACGTTATCACACAGTGTGATAATGCCCCTCAATTTCATTAATCCCACCCCACGAGTATTGTGTGTGTTATCGTGGGCATTAATGCCATAACGCATTTTGATGAATGACCCTGTAAGTTAGAAAGTATCATGTCCTTAAAGGCACTGTTGAAGAGAAAGGTCTTAAGATGTTTCTAAATTATTTTAGATCATCAGTGCTATGGAGATATGTGGGTAGTGAATTCCACAGGGCTGGACCTGCTACTGAAAAGGCGAACTCCCTGGTGGAGTCTAGCTAAGTGTGGCAAGATGCAGGGCTTTTGAAAAGTTATTAGTTAGAGGAGCAAAGAGTTCTCCTGAGAGTGTCTAGCTTCAAAATGGCATTTGTCCAGGACGAAGTGACATTATGGGTTAGATTATGGATAGTGGAAGCTAGATGGTATTGAATTAGCCAGTGGACTAGAAGTCAGTGTAGAGGGAATAGAACAGGAGTTAAAGGTCACAGATGTTTGTATGATTAAGGTATGAGCATTGAGCAACAGAGTTTTGAATGGTCTGAAGGCATCGAGTTGTGTTTTGAGGTAATCTAGTGTAAAGTGAGTTGCAATAATCCAGGGAAGAAAAAATAAAGGATTGATTCTGAAATCGGATGGGTTTAAGAAAAGTTTGAGATGGAGTAATTTTAGTTTGGCAAAGGAGCTCTGTGATATGTATGAAATGTGAAGCTTCATGAATAATGTTGGATTGAATATTACTCCAAAGTTATATACTTTCTTGGAAATATAGAGTGACTGGCTGTTGTAAATAAAAGTATCTGATATAGTGAATGTTGTAGAATACCCAGTATTAGAATTTCAGTCTTCTTCAGTTTGATGGCTAAACAGTTATGAGAGAGCCAGCTTTTGATACTTGAGAGGTAGAGTGTAGCATAGTCAGCGGTGTAGGTCTAGAAAGATTTCAGGGTAAAGAAACTATATATCATCAGCATTGAGTATATAGTGTTGAAAGCAAATGATAGCGTGGAACAAGATAAATGATGAAGAGAGCTGCAGAAAGTGCTGAACCTTGTGGGACATCAGTAGATATGGGATGCCATGAAGCGGTTAAAGAGACTTCTGACCTGTTATCTTCTGTCCATGAGAAATGATGAAAACCAGGAAAGCATGAAGCAGACGAATTTGGTATCAAAAAGACATGAGAGTCAGATATTGTGGTTTATAGTTTCAAAAGCAGAGCTGATATCTAGGAGATTTATCATATAAGATGTACCTGTAACATAAGAACTAAGAAAATGTAATGCTGGGTCAAGCCCAGCATCCTACTTCCAACAGAGGCCAAACCAGGCCACAAGAACCTGGCAAGTACCCAACACCAAGAAGATCCCATGCTACTGATGCAATTAATAGCAGAGGCTATTCCCTAAGTAAACTTGATTAATAGCAGTTAATGGACTTCTCCTCCAAGAACTTATCCAAACTTTTTTTAAACCTAGCTACACTAACTGAACTAACCACATCCTCTGGCAACAAGTTCCAGAGCTTAATTGTGCATTGAGTGAAAAATAATTTTATCCAATTAGTCTTAAATGTGCTACTTGCTAACTTCATGGAATGCCCCCTAGTCCTTCTGATATCCGAAAGTGTAAATAACCGATTCACATCTACTCGTCCAAGACCTCTCATTTTCTTAAAGACCTCTATCATATCCCCCCTCAGATGTCTCTTCTCCAAGCTGAACAGCCCTAACCTCTTCAGCCTTTCCTCATAGGGGAGCTGTTCCATCCACTTTATGATTTTGGCTGCACTTCTCTGAACCTTCTCCATCGCAACTATATCTTTTTTGAGATATGGCGACCAGAATTGTACACATAATTCAAGGTGCAGTCTCACCATGGAGCAATACAGAAGCATTATGACATTTTCTGTTTTATTAACCATTCCCTTACTAATAATTCCTAACATTGTTTGCTTTTTTGACTGCTATAGCACACTGAGCTGACAATTTCAAAGTATTATCCACTATGATGCCTTGATCTTTTTCCTGGGTGGTAGCTCCAAATATGGAACCCAACATCGTGTAACTACAGCAAGCATTATTTTTCCCTATATGCAACACCTTGCACTTGTCCACATTAAATTTCATCTGCCATTTGGATGCCCAATCTTCCAGTCTTGCAAGGTCCTCCTGTAATATATCACAATCCACTTGTGATTTAACAACTCTGAATAATTTTGTATCATCCGCAAATTTGATAACCTCTCTCGACGTATTCCTTTCCAGATCATTCATAAATATATTGAAAACCACCGGTCCAAGTACAGATCCCTGAGGCACTCCACTGTTTACCCTTTTCCACTGAGAAAATTGACTATTTAATACTACTCTCTGTTTCCTGTCTTTTAACCAGTTTGTAATCCATGAAGGGACATCGCCTCCTATCCCATGACTTTTTAGTTTTCTTAGAAGCCTTTCATGAGGGACTCTGCCAAATGCCTTCTGAAAATCCAAATACACTGCATCTACTGGTTCACAATTATCCACATGTTTATTAACCCCTTCAAAAAAAATGAAGCAGATTTGTTAGGTAAGACTGTTGACTGTGTTCCATTAAACTATGTCTTTCTATATGCTTCCATGATTTTGATCTTTAGAATAGTTTCCACTATTTTTCCCGGCACTGAAGTCAGGCTCCCTGGTCTATAATTTCCAGGATCGCCCCTGAAGCCCTTTTTAATTATTGGGGTTACATTGGCCACCCTCCAGGCTTCTGGTACAATGGATGACTTTAATGATAGGTTACAAATTTTAACTAATAGATCAGAAATTTCATTTTTTAGTTCCTTCAGTATCCTAGGATGCATACCATCTGGTCCAGGTGATTTGCTGTTCTTTAGTTTGTCAATCTGGCCTACTACATCAAGTTCACAGTGATTTGGTTCAGTTTGTCTGACTCATCACCCTTGAAAACCATCTCCGGAACTGGTATCTCCCCAACATCCTCATTAGTAAACATGGAAGCAAAAAATTAATTGTCTTTCTGCAATGGCCTTATCTTCCCTAAGAGCCTCTTTAACCCCTCAGTTATCTAACAGTCCAACAGAATCCCTCACAGGTTTCTTGCTTTGGATATATTTTAAAACGTTTTTACTATGAGTTTTTGCCTCTACGGCCAACTTCATTTCAAATTCTCTCTTTGCCTGTCTTATAAATAATTTACACTTAACTTGACAATGCTTATGCTTTATCCTATTTTCTTCAGATGGATCCTTTTTCCAATTTTTGAAGGATCTTTTTTTGGCTAAATAGCCTCTTTACCCCACCTTTTAACCATGCCAGTAATCGTTTTGCCTTCCTTCCACCTTTCTTAATGCGTGGAATACATCTGGACTGAGTATCTAAGATTGTATTTTTAAACAATGTCTATGCCTGTTGAACACTTTTAATCCTTTGCAGCTGCACCTTTCAGTTTTTTTCACACTATTTTTGCTCATTTTATCAGAACCCCTCAAGATGGAATCAATGCTTCAGAATAGAAGAGTTTCAGTGTTATGATGATGATGATGATGTCTAAATCTGTATTGATATTAATCAAGAATGGAGTGAATGCCAAAAGGTCAGTTGATTCAGAATACTGATTGGATTATTTTTGTGAGGAATGGAAGAGAAAAAATTGGATGGGAATTAGGTCAGAGGAATCTGAAGAATTATATCCTTCAATAATGGATAAACAATGGCTCTTTTGAGTGATCTGGGAAGATGACTGGAGGAGAGAGAAAGATTAATGATTCTTGTTGGGTCAAGGATTTCATGAAAAGAAGTCTTCAGCAAGGTGGTAGAACTTCAACTTGCATTTACTCCCATTGGTACAATAATAATAATGCTTTTATAAAAATTGTCTATTAAACATTAACACAAGCTATCAATTATGTTATAACTGACATAAATGCCTATTTACTAAGTTGTGATAAACACTTACCCTAGAAACACACAGCATCACTTAGCATAGGTCAGCAGAGCCAGCAAGAACTGGAAGACTCCCTGGAATCATGAGGTAAGATTCTGGAGGGGTGCAGGTGATCATGGAGATCTTTTTGGGGTGGGGCCACTGGAGCATCATTGTACCAGGGGGGGATGGGAGGAAGGAGATTGAGGCTTAGGTGTGTGTGTGTGTGCACGCGTGGGGAGGGGGGGGGGGTGTTAAGCTATCAATTAAGTAAATATTTTTCCATAAGCACAGAATGGGAAAAAAAAACCTTTGTTGACTAAGGCCATAATTAACAAATGATGTACCATTGTTGTGATGTGTGTCAATGGCAAACAAGAAGTGCCAAGGAAAAAGATAATTTATAATATCTTTCATTACAAACATCTGCAGACAGCCACTACAGTATCTCTCCCGCTCAGTTGTGCTGCTGCTGCTGATAAAATTCATACTTTTCTGTCCTATTCTTTCAAAGTAAAAAAAGAAATGTCATGACATGATCTGAGATTAATTATTTGTGTCATTGCATATTTAATCTAGTTGCTTTGAAAACCTATTTCCCTCCCATCTTCATTATCTTTAACCTACTGAGCGGAAATCTGTTTCTTTACGACAATGCTGGGACTATGATGTGAATCAGAATAGAATACCCACTGTAACAGATTTTCCATAAACTAATTCATATTATTTTATATTTTGTAATACATTCTAAACATTTACATAGAAAGATTATTTAAAATAAGTGATCTACTGGTTTGCATCTGAATTACATCCTAGGGCAAATTTTATACCTCTGAATCTATGAAATTAGAAGAAACTGAGTGCCATGATTGGGATATAATCATACCAGAGTATAGTCTGTTCAGGAAGGACAGGGCAGAGAGAAAACTGAAAGGAACAGCACTTTAACCCAGGTAGTACTTCCTTCTTGGTAGCTCCAGTAGTGGTTCCGCAGCGCAGGGCCGGCGGAACCACTAGGCGAGCTAGGCCTGTGCCTAGGGCGCCGAGACTTAGGGGGCGCCGCGGCAGGCAGCAGAATTTTGAAAGGGCAAAAAGTGCCCTTTCAAAATTCTGCCAGCCTTCGACTCGCCTAGATGGAGACCAAGCACCAAGATTTAGGGGGCACCACGGCAGGCAGCCAGTTCCTGACTCGCCCTGCCTCCCCCCGAGTGCCACCCTCCCGCCACCCCGCTACTGGTCCAGCCGAGGTCCCGGGAGCGATCTGCCGCTCCTGGGGCCTCGGCTGCCACTAAACAAAATGGCACCGGTTACCTTCAGCCCCTACCATGTGACAGGGGTCAACCAATGGCACCGTTAGCCCCTGTCACATGGTAGGGGCTGAAGGCCACCGGTGCCATTTTGCTTAGTGGCAGCCGAGGCCCTTGGAGCGGCAGATCGCTCCCGGGACCTCCGCTGGACCAGTAGCGGGGTGTCGGGAGGGTGGCACTCGGGGGGGGGGGGAGGCAGGGCGAGTCGGGAGCTGGCTGCCTGCTGCGGCGCCCCCAAAGTCTCGGCGCCGATCTTCTTTCTGTGAGTGTGTGTGTATGTGAGAAAGGAATCTGCCAGTTTAAAAAAATGAAATATGATAATACATATACCTGAACTTTTGAAAAGTTGGATGAAAGATAAAATTACTGAATTTTAAGCATCCCTCTTCTGGAAAATAAAATTTAACTTAAAGTGGGTAGAGACAAATACTAAAGCAAAAAAAATTAAAGTATTTAAAATGTTCATCTCAGCAAAATCACAAATTTAAGATACTGATGCCAGGTGGGGTTTGTTTGTTTTTTTTGAAGCATAATTAAAGCATGAAGACTAGAATAGAACCTGAAATGGTTTTGCTTTTTTTTTTTTTTTAAGCCTTTAGAAAATGTATATTTTTAAAGACTAAGACTGGAATTTTCCCATTTAAAAGGGAAGCTGACTAAGGATGTCTTTCTGTTCCATATCTCCCACATGAATAATCATACGACTGATAGTTTGAAGAAAGACACTTGCTTTATTGCCTGGAAGCGTAAAACAAGAGAAGCTGTACCGTGTGGGTGGCTGTCCCTTGGGAGGACAGAACCTGAAGGAAGGGTGTCATTTCGCCTTTTGATAGGAATGTGGTTTTCTTATTTAACGGTTGGGAGCATCACTTTCACTTTTAGTAAAAGTGAAAAATGCTGCAAGTCTGAAAGCAAGGTGCTTCTGTGAGAGTGTAATATGTTTGTGAGACAGGGAGGGTGCTTCTGTATGTGTGTGGTGTATATGTGACTCAGGGAGGGTGCTTCTATGCGTCAATGTGTGTGCGCGAGAGAGATGGAGCATGTTTTTTGGCTGGCTTGTGGCTGTGAGAGAGGGCATGAGTGTGATTGAGCCTATTTGTAAGTGAGATAGAACATGTGTGTGATTGAGAGCTTATGTGTAAGTGAAATAGAGCACGTGTGTGATTGAAAGCCTGTGTGTAAGTAAGAGAGATTGAGAGCATGTGTGATTGAGAGAGACTGGCCAGAGAGGTGACGTGTGTATGTGTGAGAAAGGCTGATCAGGGAGATGACTGGTGTGTGTGTGTGTGTGTGTGTGAGAGAGAGATTGGTTGAGGAGATGATTGGTGTGTGAGAGACAGAAACTGGTCTTGAGGGTATGACTGGTGTATGTGTGTGTGAGAGAGAAGGGACTGGTTGTGATCCCTAAGGAAGAAGTCTGTGAGGACAGCTTCAGCAGCTACTGCTGCTTCTGGTATGGCCTGCAAGGGAAAGGAGTAGGAGAACTGCTGGAGAGGGTAAGTAAAGGTGGCTTTTTAAGTTCATTTTTCTTGATTGACTATCATTTTAATTATTGGGTAGTATGTGATGTGTCTGCTGTTTGAAATATTTTATTGGTGTTTGGTAAAGCTTTCAAAATTTGCATGAGTCTTTAAATATTGTATATTCTATTCATCAGCTGTTTTGAAATTATTTTATTTGTATGATTTTATAATTATGATTAATGATTTATATATCTTTATTTTATTGATTTGTTTCACGAGGAATGGTGAAATTTTTGTTATTCCATTGGTACACTGTATAGAGTCTGGCGTGATGCGTTTTACAGTTCAGTTTTTGTCTGCACATTTCTATTTATACTTTATGTGGCTTTATTCTGTATTTGGTGAGGGTTTGTGTTCTGCATGCAAAGACTGAGATGAAGCATTCTTTTAGCATGTGGTTTCTCTGTAGGGATTTGTAGTAGCTTAGCCTGTTCTGTTTTCCTGATAGGAGGTGTATTGATATTTTAGGTTCTGGTGTAATATTTTT
The DNA here is from genome assembly GCF_901001135.1 of Rhinatrema bivittatum. Taxonomy (NCBI): domain Eukaryota; kingdom Metazoa; phylum Chordata; class Amphibia; order Gymnophiona; family Rhinatrematidae; genus Rhinatrema; species Rhinatrema bivittatum. Next base: position 69,056,981 of record NC_042615.1, on the reverse strand, counting down.
GGTATTCTTTTTCATAGATAGGGTTGTTATTCTTTGAGTGTTTGCAGATAGTATTGTGTTGATACGGGAGGACCATGCCGAAATATATCATAATAGGTATGATGCCATATGAATTCCAAGATGCAAAGTTTTCTTGTTGGCATCACAACAGTGCATGAAATTATCACAACAACTTGTATATTAATTTTACCTTAGAATGTCATTTTTCTTGTAAATTATGTTATAAATGCATAATTTAAAATTGTGTATGGGGAGAGGGCGCCAGACTGTAAGGTTTGCCTAGGGTGCCTAATACCCTTGCACTGGCCCTGCCGCAGCGCAGGGTAGGCCAGAGATAGATGTTGGTAGCAGGCACAAGGCAGCGTAGATGTGGTACTGGTCCACAGAGCGGGGTAACCAGAGGATCCGAACAGCAAGAGAAGCAGAGCTGTAGATCAGGACTAGTACTCACTCCGTAGTGTAGCAGTAGAGATATCGTCGTAGCAGCAGCAGAGACCTAGAGCTTAGGAACAATGAAAGGTTGTCCGTAGAAGTAGCGAGAGGTACTCACTAGGCTGGTGAATGTGAGACTCATAGAGAAGGCTCTCCTAGGAGCGGATAGCCCTGAGTGCAGCAAGGCCCCCGAGGAGCGGGTACCTGAGTCACTCAGTCTGGAATGCAGGAACAGCGAGATGAAGCGTCTCTGAAGAAGGAATAGAGCAAGATGGAATCCTTGTTAACTCATAGGTAGGAAGGTCTGGTAGGCTTAAGTACACGTAGGCAGTGACGTCATGCGGAGGAGACGCCCCCGAGGTTCCCGACATGACATGGATAAGACAGAGGCAGGCGCACGCATGCCCTAAGTTACACCAGATTCAAGATGGTGCCCGGGATTGCCCACGCCATCACAGGAATGCCAGGGAGGTCGGCGTGCAGAGGCAGAGGTGGCCATCTTTGCCAGAATTGGGGCTACAGGGCAAAATGAGGGTGAGCAGCAAAGGTCACAGCCATCTGCGACCTATGGGCGCAACAGCTTTAATATAAGAACCCAAGGCAGAAATGGGTCACACAATGATCAGAGCCTTGGACTTAATAAGAACATAAGAAATTCCATACTGGGTCAGACCAGAGGTCCATCAAGCCCAGCAGCCCATCTCTGAAACGGCCAATCCAGGTCACAAGTACCCAGCAGGATCCCAATAGATCCAATCCTGCTTGCTCAGAACCATTGATAAGTGGCACTCTCAAGTCTACATGGATAATAATGTTTTTTGAACTTTTCCTCCAAACTTTGCCAAACCCCTTTTGAACCCAGCTACACTGCTTTCATTACATCCTCTGGCAACTAATTCCACAGTTTAACCGTACACTGAGGGGAAAACAAGACTTGCTCCAATTTGTTTTAAATGTGCAGCCTATTAGCTTCAAGGAGTGACTCTTAGTAGGGATGTGCAGAGGAGCCGCATACGTTTCATATGGCATTCATTTTTGTTGGGGTCAGATACGTTGTATCCGTTCAAAGGGGCCCCCCGATCCGTTGATACGTGCCATTCTTATTCATTTCCCTTTTAATTTAATTAACTACAAACCCCCCCCCCCCCAAGACTTTCCTAAATTCCCTGGTGGTCCAGGGAATTTAGGCATCTAAATTCCCTGGACCACTAACGGTCGGCCCCTGTGACATAGTGGGGGCAAAGGCTATCGGCGCCATTTTGAATACTTGCAACAGATAGCCTTTGCTATCCCTGGTGGTCCAGCGGGGGTCCGGGAGGGATCTCTTGCACTCGGGCCATCGGCTGCCAGTAATCAAAATGGCACTGATAGCCTTTGCCCTTACAATGTCACAGGGGCTACCACTGCCATTGGTCGGCCCCTGTCATATGGTAGGAGCACAATATGGCGCCGGCAGCCGACGGAAGGAGGGCAGGAGATGCTCTTGGACCCCCGCTGGACCACCAGGAAATTTAGGCAAGTCTTGGGGGAGGGGGGTTAGGAGGGTGGGGGGTTGTTTAAAATTGCCATTTCGACGGCCGAATGATTCGGCCGCGATTCGTTGTATTCGTGGGACATCGCGATACGTTTCGTGATGCAACGAATACAACGAATCCGGCCATATATGTTACGGATTCTCGATACGTTGGAAATGAATCCACACCCCTAACTCTTAGTCCTACTACTGTTTAAAAGGGTAAACAGCCTTTCCTTGTTTATCTGTTCCACCCGTTTCAAAGATCTGTGTGAAGTAGAAAAACAGTGCACTTAGAAGAATTGTAAGGGTAATCTGTGTTTGCAAAATAAATAAAGGTATGAAAAAAAGGATACCAGTATGGTTTTCAAAAGGACAAAGATATTATCATTCAAAAGGTACAATTGCCGCCAGCTCTCATCCAAGTTCAACAGTGACGTGGATTCCTAAGGCCCCGGCCTTTCTTTGCCCAAGCACCTTCAGTCAATCCTCGTTCCTTGGTGCTTGGGTTCCTGTACTGGGACCAGTCCAGGATAGAACTTCGCTAACTGCTGGCTGCTGTCTCTGGGCTGAACTACCTGCCTTTGACTTTCAATCTCGAGGCCCGCCTAAGTCCTGCTGGACCCGGCACCCAAAGACTCAACCCAAGGGGAACGTGAGATGGTATAGGTGAAGCTCCAGTGGCCTCCAGCTTCAGCCCACTCCACCTGCTGACGGTGGGGACCCATAGGCTCTTGCCTGCGGGTTGCGTCAACCCCACCTCAGTCCAAGAATCCACCTCCAGCACAACAGTAATGGGGTGGCTAAGGCAAGAGCAGAGGAAAATATAGCTTATGCATAGGGAGGGTAACTTCATAACTATGTAGGGAAAGTTAAAGTTGGGGTAATTTGTACAAGTACACTTAAGACAAGATTTTCAAAGTGCATAAGTTCACTTTGCAAATACTCGGGTAATTGTTCCGGTACACGCACAGATTAACTTGCACAAAATTATACCTCCTCTTTGGAGGACATAACTTGTGTGGGTTAACTTAAGTGCATACTTTGTAAAATCAAAAAATATTAAGTTCCAAATCTATATCTCTTCACCCCCTGGAATGCCTCTCTGCAACTGGCATAAAAATACTTGCTTAACCAGGTTAGGTGTGTACTTTTATGGTCATAGAGACCCAGGCTATTTGGTAGCAGCCATTTACACACATAAAACACAGGTTTATAAGCAAAGACGGCTTTGAAAATTCAGCCTTTAAAGGAAGGTTTCATCTTTTATTTCAGACTAGCTGTACCCGGCCACGCGTTACAGTGGCTCAGTCTGGTTTAATTTCACAATGTGCATTAGCTCTGCTCCAGCCGTCCCAACTCCCTTCCCCCCTTCCCCGGCGGTGGACGGACTGGCTCGGAGACTCTTTTACCCTTTCCTCCTCCTGTGTGTAACTGTCTGGCAGTCCCTACTCCCTCCCCCCTTCCCCAGCGGCGGAGGAACGGGCTGAGCCGTTTCTCGGAGCGCGTTGCCGTGGCTCAGTCTGGTTTAATTTCACAATGCGCATTAGCTCAGCTCCGGCCGTCCCAACTCCCTTCCCCCCTTCCCCGGCAGTGGATGGACTGGCTCGGCGACTCTTTTACCCTTTCCTCCTCCTGTGTGTAACTGTCCGGCAGTCCCTACTCCTTCCCCCCTTCCCCAACGGCAGAGGAATGGGCTGAGCCGTTTCTCGGAGTGGCGACTCGTCTGCCCTTTCCTCCTCCCCTCTGTGACACCCAGCATGTAGCGCAGAGCTCTATGGTCCGCACATGTGCGGTAGAGCTGCTCTCTACTGCGCATTTGCGGTCCGTCGGTCAGAGCCCATTTATGTTGTAGATAGCATGTGTTGCTTTTACGTCCAACAGATGGCGTTTTTGCAAAAAAATCATGTTTTTACCTGTCACAGGTGTGACATCTATATAATATAGGTATATAAAAACATGCGCAAAACCGAATTCAACATTGTGTCAAAATTTCAAAGCAATTGGTGAAGAACTTTCGGAGATTTAAGATTTTGAACAAACGAACATTTACATTTTTATTTATAAAGATAGAAGAATAAGTTAGTAAAAGAGAGGAGTGCAAAGCTGGAATTGCTGACTGAGAAGTGAAAAGGAGGAATGTGTGAAGGAAACATGTGAACGTAAGAATTGCTATGCAGGGTCAGATCAAAGGTTTATCAAGCCCAGTATCCTCTTCTCAGTGAATCCTGCTCACTGGCTAGTGGCTAATCTATCAAAAGTAGGTAATAATGCAAATAAAATAACAACCTTCCTCAACTTTTAAATACTGGTTACAATTTTGCATTTAAAGGCCATTTTTAAAGCATAGTGCTGCTTTTTGCTCCAGAGTGACATTGCCTTTTTTTTTTTTTCTGCAAAAAGCAATGGCCTAATGCCTACATTAGTTTGTACAATATTTACATCACTCTTCTTATCTGTCCCTATATTTCCTCCATCTCCCTCTCTTTCCCTCTCTTTCATTCACACCTCAGAAATGCATACTTGTATTTCACACATTTTCTGTATGTTAATTAGCTCTTTTCCACATATTTATTTTTCTCCTTCTCACATAGTATATATACACATCATGTGACAGTGGATCCTCAGGTGATAATGGAAATGTGAAGGTGTATGCACAGTACTAGGATATTGCTCAGGTCTAGCAGTCCTGGAGGATTTATGCGCAGCTCGAAGTAGTGAAGGTGAATCTCTCTTGCCGACGAGGAACGGGAAGTACCCATTCCACAGGACTGGGCGCAGGGTGCAGAGGTCCTGAAAGAGCATTTTCATTCTTGTGAAGGGGCATAGCCCCAGAGCGGGCTCCTTATTTCTTCTGGGGGATTGGGAGGATGTAGGGGGGTTGCCCCATAAGGTGCTTCTTCTTTATGCATCAGAGAATGAGGAGGAGATGGGGTAGCCCTTGAAGGGTCTTCTTCATTTTTATGAGGAGTAAGGGTGAGGGTAGCCCAGGAGGGAGCACATTAGATTAGAAGGGATGTCACGACGATGGAGTTTCCCCTCCTGTACTGATTGCTAGTGACACTAGCCACTGTAAAGTATTAAGTTGTTTGAATTATGAGTGGATAAGAAAGTGATGGATGAATAGGATGATCTCATAATGCAGGTAATAGGAGTGATAATGGGTAAGTCAGAGTAAAGCTGGAGATCAAGGAAGCTGTGCGATATTGTATTAGGAAAAGAAAATGGATAGACTAGATGAGCGCTGAGGTCTTTATCTTGCAACATATTTATTCCTAAGTATATTTAAGATTGTGATATTGGTCATAAAAATGAAAAGGTGTAATCTGTTTAAAGCTATGTTTGAACAAGTATAAACTGTCATAACTGCAATGCTGGCTGTATCTGCTCGAGCTGCCTAATTTTGTAAATCATAGTTCACCACAAAAAGATTGACTGAAAAGATGTGCATTAATCAACAAAAGCTAAGTGTTTTGCAAAGTAAAGCGCCCAATTACTTATTGCTTCCTCTGCTACAGTCAGGGCTTTTGGAAGGGATGAGTAAAGTGGACACCCCCTGGGTGCCAGATTGGGAGATACCAGGTTGACACTGTTAGAGACAGAAAAAACTGCTAGCTCAGCAAAATAATCATCTGTGTCTTTGGAGGAAATCCAACTGGCCAACAGGTTTGATTATTAGAGGGGGACCACCCACCCCACCCTTCTAGCTGCAATATCTGCTGATTAGAGGGAGAACCAGCCACAACATTGTACAACGGAAGGAGAATTTCTCACCACTATTTCAATTCATTTAAAACAAAAGTGCATAACTCGATAACTAAGGCTAATTTGTTTTCTTTGGGGTCCCCTGAATGAAACAAACCTTATTTGTTTGTTTTGTTTTAAACTAATGTATCACGCCTCAGCCTAGGTCCAAAGCCAGGCCCTTGCCTAGGGCCTAGGACGAGGCCCAAATCATGGGCCACGGCCTAGGCCTGAGTGCAATGCCAGGGTGTCGGCGGAGGCACAGGCCAATGCCAAGGCCTCGGACAAGACCTCTGAAAATTAAAAATAAAAAAAGCTTACCTGATCCACTGAGTATCTGACAAAGGCTGGGTCACACCCACGGGGCCTCGGTCTGGATGCAAGCCTGATGCTGTGACCCAAAGGCCAGATACCGAAGCCACTAGGACAGGCATCAGATCCAGGCCCGACGCCGCAACCCAACCTGGAGGCCGAGACCCAACACCGGGGCCTCGGCCTGGACCAGGCCCAGGCCCAATGCCACAATCCAACCCGGAGGCTGGGTCCCGACAGAAGAATTGGTATATGATTATCCTACAGAGAAGAAAACTACGGGAAAGACCTAAGCCAACATAAAACACTCTGAACAGGGTCATAAACATGAAAAACCTTTACAGAGTAAAAATATTTACAGAGTAAAGAAATAACAAGAGTGGAAAGATTTTTACAGGGTTAAAGAACACCACAGAATTGCAAAAACTCAGAGTTTAAAGACACAGATGCAACGATAGACTTCAAATGAAACTTTTAATACAAAGGAAACATATTTGAAGAATTCTTCAGTGTTGAAAGTTGAAGTCTTCACTGCTGAAAGCCAAAAGTAGACAGAAAGAATCAACATTGTCATGAAAGGAGTTTAATTAGGAAACTAGAGAGTCACATAAAAGTATATTAATAGAAAGACAATTATCTGATAGATCAATTCAAATTGTTGAGTATTCAGAGCAAGGATACATCTAGGAGAGAAACAAAAATGGATTAAACAGGTGTGCTTTAAAAAGTTTTAAATGGTTTTAATAATATGTATTAGCTTCTCAAATGCTTTTAACTTATTTTAGCTTAAAACTATTTCAGGTCTTTTATGGATTTTGGGGGTTGGGGGGTCGAGTTGAGGGGAGGAAGGTTACCATTTCTTTGAGTTGGAGCATGGGACTTGGCCATAATGGCTGACTTGAAGATTGAGGGGAGAGACATCATCACACTACTACTTCTAATTTTTATATTTTTTTTACATTTAGTTGCCCTGGGGTGAGCAGGGGGTCAGCTTTGACCCCGCACACTTTTCTTTTTTGAGTGGCTTTTTTTTTCCAGCCCTTTAAAGTGATGGCAACCCTGTGAGGTTGGGGTCGCCATCGCGCCTAAATGGCCGATGCCGCAGTGTTTTGCCCTGTGGTTTTTTGCCGTGAGGTGATACAACCACAATGCTTTTTCAGGGGAGGGGCTAACTACTGCGGTGACACCCCCTGCGATAGAGGGACCCCTCCTGCAAAAAAACATTGTGGCTTAGAGCATCTAGATCTATGATAACTTTAGGACTGCGAAAAAGCAGTTCTAAAGTTAACCAGATAGGTTTATCTGACTAACTTTGAAATAGCCATTGATATTCTGTGCCATGGCTGCACCACTGAATATCCAAGCAAAGTTAGCCAGATAAGTTTATCTGGCTAACTTTGCAGTCTGGGATGTGACTGAATATGAAATTTTTATGTTTGTTTATTAATATCCTACATAGAAATCCAGCAAACTTCCTCTTCAGCTGTACAGTTTAGGATGCATGAAACGGAGTATTAAAAAAGTGATTGATGGTACATAGAAGTCGCATAGTGACACAGAATTTGAGTATTCTGGTGGTATCTTTCAACATCGCGGAGAGCATTCATTTCAGGATTTTTGTTTGACTATTATTGAACATTTACCTTCACATGAAAGAGGAGGTAACTGAGAACATTTATTAATCATTAGGAAACAATTTTGGATTTTTTCCTCAAATATCGTGTCACCATTTGGACTCGAACAAATAAAGTGGCAATCACTGATGTAATTTAGTTCTACCAGTCTCTTTATGTTTTCCTTGACTGACAGCTGAGTGATTGTGTATAAATAATTTTCGGTTCCGATGAGTTGCCGCCTTTCTTTAAAACCGACACGCCAAGGAAGAGATATTTTGCCTACAGCGACTGAATGATTCTTTACTGGTGGTGCGATTCAAAGAAGAAGTTTTCCCCTGAAGAATAAATTAGCATTTTTTGAAATGCAGCCCATGTTGGGTTTCTTGAAAGCTCATAAGGCGACACCTCCATCATAGACAGAGATAAGTGTTCTGGACATTTTAATAATGAAAGGTTATCTACCATGGTTATAAATTTTATATTATGTGTTGAAGCATTTAAACATTTTTTGTAAAAAAACTATATTTCAGTTAGTGTAGCTGGGTTCAAAAAAGGTTTGGATAAGTTCTTGGAAGAGAAGTCCATTAACTGCTATTAATCAAGTTTACTTAGGGAATAGTCACTGCTATTAATTGCATCAGTAGCATGGGATCTTCTAGGTGTTTGGGTAATTGCCAGGTTCTTGTGGCCTGGTTTGGCCTCTGTTGGAAACAGGATGCTGGGCTTGATGGACCCTTGGTCTGACCCAGCATGGCAATTTCTTATGTTCTTATGTTCTTATGCCTGGTAGGAGGGGGGCAATTATGAAATATAGCCCAAATAGTTAAGTACGACTAAGCATTTCCCCTCTTATACGTTTTTTTGTCTGGCTAACATAACCGTGATTTTTTTGGATTTTCATTAAGAGATATTCACCTTTGAGTTGAGGATAATTACTAGCTCAAAGGCTTTTGAAAATTGCTACAATATATGCCAGTGTTTTCCAACCTTTTCAAGCCCAAGTCATGCTTACATTAACCAAAATATTGTATGGCACACTAACCTCAATGGTGCATGCAATGAATGCGGATGTTGCGACCGTCGGTGCTAGACGGCTTAGCCCCGTTTGCTTCACCTTGTTCGCAGCTCCTCCCACTTCCCTTGGGAAAATGTCTGCCTCTGCATCTACAAGCTGACCTCTCCGGCGTCCCCGGAACTGCTATGGTGCTGCCTCCCGCCATGCTCCTCCCAAGGGCCTACTAGGGTGTGTGCACGCACGCCATCCACTTCTTTATTCCAGCATTGGCGCGAACTTTGGGAGCGTTCCCCTCTACTGACATCACGCTATCCGGGTATATAGCTTGTACTTTGTTGCTAGCTCATTGGGTTAGCAAAGGATTGGTCTCGGCTGGCCTAAGCTACTCTGCTGCTTCCCTGCTGCCGCTGGAAGCTCTCTCTCTCTGCCCTTCGGGGTATTGCTAACCTGGGTGCCCGCTCCTCGGGGGCCCTCTGCTTTATTTCAAGTGCCTTACAGGGATCAGGTACTCGTTCCTTGAGGGCCTGCTCTCCCTGCCTCGGTGCCACTACCAAACTTCTTCAACCCGGTGGAATCGCATACCAAAAGCAACCATCTAGTGAGTAATCTAACTCGCAGTATATCTCATCCACAGTACTGCCTTGCTGGGAAACCTACACTGGAATCCCCCTTTACCAACGGGGTGAGAAGGGTTCCCTCTGCCGAGGGTCCTGAGACTGCTACATCCAGACTACCTCACTACTGCCACCTCTGGTGGTATACTTCAAGCTGTTTAATAAAAGAACTAAACTCTGTGGGGGTCATTTTCAAAGGAGTTACGCATGTAAATGTGACATACTATCTTAGCAATTTTCAAAAGCTATTTACTCGAGTAAAGTGCACTTACTTGAGTAAATCCTATGGACAATTAATGGCATATATTGTAGCAATTTTGAAAAGCCCACTTACTTGAGTAAAGTGCATTTACTCGAGCAAAACCAGTTTTGCTCGAGTAAATGCTTTTTACAATCTACCCCTGTGTTTGTGCATCTGCGTTTAGCCGAGTACTGTGGCGCCTCATGGGGCTCCTCCATGAGGGTGTGGTCATCTGCCACAGTACCCAAGAATCCACCCAAACACTGCTTAACCATAACAGCGGACATGGAAAGGATTAATGGCCAAAAGAAGAACTAGAGAAGCACTAGTGAAAACTCCATCAGTCTCTTTCCCAATTTTTAAAAGAAATGGAGAGAGGGGGCAGAGACACACATGAACCCATCATGATGGACCAACTCCCTCTATATACAGTACAAGCGGAGGATAAAGAAGAAGTCAGTGCCATTAGGGCAGCCAACTCAGGCCTGGATTTATCAAAATGCACTAAATATCGCCTGTGATAGAAAAAGGGGCATATTTTATGGCACTAATACCTATGTGAAGAGCTAAGAGAGAAAGAGAGAGAGAGAGAGAGAGAGAGAGAGAGAGAGTTGAGCCATATTGCCCTCACCCTAGATAAGTATTTATATCTCTATGGGAGGCCCACCTAGTAACTCGAAGTGAGGTTTAGGTATTAGTGTAGGGGGTTAGGGCCACTTTGATATTTAAAGTGAGACATACGAACAGAAACAGTGCTCTCTTGTGAAGATTTGATGACCCTCGGAGTGAGGAAACTCACCCAAAGATGAGATTTGTGCAATGTTCTCTTAACCTAGCTTGATGGACTGTCTACCTGGGTAACTCCTCCTCTTTTTCAGATTTGCATCGCACCATACATTATGGTGCTATCACATGCGTTAATGGCGCTTTTCGCATGCGGTAAGCCCTTAACGCATGCGAAAACACCTTATAGGATTTTGATAAATGACCCCCTCAGTTAGTTACCAGGGCTGTTGCATATAGCTGCCAGACCTTCTTCGCTACTGTTGCTTCCAATATTCAAAGTAAGTCATATCCAGTCCCCATTTCACTCAGTCTGGGGATAAGTCAGAGGCTGAAAGGAAGACAAGAAGGTGCTGCTTTCAATGTGTGTGCTGCACAAAGCAAGGCCAGCTATCTGTGTGCTGCATGTTGCCCATTAATTACCAGACTCTAGGGTCATGCTGTAGCTAGGAAGACGAGGCATGCATAATTATACATTCTCAGAAAGATGTCTTTACACATTTAAGTGTAACCACTGGTGTCTCTTGTTGCTAAGTATTGAGAGCAAGCCTGGATCTGAGCATCAGGCAGTGGTGACTTTTCCATGACAACCCTGATCAGGTAGGAAGGTACTAGTGAAACAACCAAATGGTTGGAAAATACTGATATATGCTATTGAATTTTCAATAGGTTTTATCTGTGTTAAGGGCACTTAGTGCATGTAAATGGGCTTTTGAAAATTGCTACAATGGTATGTTACATTTATATTTTCCTTTGAAATCACTGTGAATGTGTACAGAGGGCATCACTTCTGATTGGATTTTCTGAACGTTCAAAAATAACTCTTAAACACTTCCCATGGTGAAATCAACATATTTCAGGGAAAACTGAGGATATATAGATTCCAATGGCAAGTAATTCAAATACATTTTTTTCCTAGTAATGGGAAACATAATCCTACTGAATAGATACAAAACAATTTTAAATCTATCACATTCTACGAGAAGGAAATCTTCCATAAACTTCTAAAAATGCTATTTTCTCCCTTGTAAAAACTGCTTTGAAAGGATCTATGAAACTCCAGGGAGATCTTAAATGCATTACCATTCGGGAGGCACATTTTCTGACTGTTGATTATCCTGTTACCCCCACTTTCTACATCTTGCCTAAAATTCACAAGTCCCTTCAAAATCCACCGGACCGCTTCATCATCTCTGGGATTGGCTCCCTTCTTGAGCCTCTTTCTAAATTTGTTGACTTTTTTCTCCAGCCATTTGTCTTCGTGAGTCATTCATTTGTCCGTGATTCAGCACATCTTATCACGATTTTACAGGACCTACCTACTCCTGATGTTCCTTTCTTTTTGGTTACCCTTGACATTGTGTCTTTATACTCAAACATCCCCCAGGAGGAAGTATTGTTACATATTGAAAAGAATCTTGATCACCACACTAACATAACCCATGTTCCTACAGAATTTTTGGTTTCCCTGACTCAGTTGTCTTTAACAAAAAACTTTTTTCTTTTTGATTCTACCTTTTTTCAACAAATTAAGGGTACCGCTATGGGTGCCACCATGGCCCCGAGTGTGGCTTGCTTATACGTTTCTGATTTTGAAGAAAAATTCATCTACCCGTCTACTTGGTCCTCTTTTATTTATTTATGGATATGGTACATAGATGATTTTTTTTTTTATTTGGACCGGAACTGATGTCCAATTTTTTCTGTTCTTGGTCTGGCTCAACAATTGCAATTGTCATCTACAGTTCTACTTTAACATCCATCACTTTCAAATCTCTTTCCTTGATATCCTTATTTCTTTTGATAATGATAGTTTTACTATGACTATGTTTTGTTATGTTTACAGTTTCCTCCTCAGTTCCTGATTGGCTCTCAGTTTGACCCTTTCTGATTGGCTGGTGTTTTTCATGCCAATTTACAGCATTTAAAGGTCCGTTCTATCCCTTTAATCCCTGCGCTCCCTGTTACCTTATGTTAAAACTGACACAGGTATGGTATTGTCTCTTTAATATATCGGCTTTATCCCATCATATATGGACCCATAATGTTATTAATTTATGTGTTTACTTTCAGATGTGATACACTAATGATTGTCCCTCCCAACGCAGCCTTGCGGTGTAACACGGGGTCCATGTCGAGGGACCCTCTTTAAAAATTTATGTGCATTACAAGACAGTGGAGTTGGTGTACCAAGTAAAAATTATAATGAATTAAGAATAAGACATTTGTGTGGACCTTTACTTTGCTCTGCACTTTCTTTGTTTTTTATTTGATTGCTGTGTGCAGAGTTTGTTCTCCATTTTCGTTTGTTGAAAGGACCTGTGCCATTTTTTCAAATAGGGGATCATGGTGCTTACCTTTCCAAAAATAACTTGGTCATGACCTTTTCACTTGATCTTTACAACATATATATACTATCTCTATTATCCTTATGTATGAATACTTTTATTTCTATATAATTTTCCTTATCTTATATAGGATCAATCATGGCAGAGAAATGCCAAACAGCCACTACAGAATAGTTTATACAGGAAACACCCGTCTATTCTTAGCCTAACACAGGACTGTGTTTCGAATGAAAGTTCTTCTTCAGGGTGCTATCTTAAGATCCAGGTATGCGTAGTGGCTCTAAACTGGAAGTGAAGTCTTTGACATTCCTCTGCCATGATTGATCCTATATAAGATAAGTCACTGGACTATTTTGAATTGAGAATGCATATTTTAATTGCAATATAAAAAAGAAAAAATAAGCAGGACATTCCTGTAGACCTACGATTATATATTTAAGGCTGAAAACAGTCAAAGTGTTTGATTACATTTTTCCGATGACGCCTATTATGAAGGTCTAATATATTGTCATTAAAAGTATTAATGAGGAGGATTATACGTGTATAACCTTTGCTATCCACTCATTTTGTTTGAATTTTGGGGAATTGTTTTTTTTTTTTGTATACTTTTATTTCTATTCACTATTGAACATCCTCTCTCTCACACATACACAAATAGTCATTTATTCAGATCTCATGCAAGTGCACAAGGAGTCATGGCCATAGGAGGTAGTTCTCTGGAGGTACAGAAACAGAGGATGTCCCGGAAGTGTTCCTGAGTCCAGTGGCACATATGCACCCACTAGTGCCTAGGAAAGGACAGAAACTTGCTTCAAGTCTGCTGGCTTTTTTGGATTCATTTGCCGGCAGACCTGTCAGAGAGCATTCAGCTCTGCATGGAACAGAAAGAAGGCTTGAAACAGATAGAAACCTCTTTGACAGGGTATGCAGTGAGAATGTGAGAATGGCTTGAGCCTTGGAAGAATGTTGGCCCAGGATGTGACAAATGGAATCCTTGGAGTTAAAAAATGGGGTAATTACATCACTGAAGGCCATACCTTTCCTGGGGATACTTTTTGGAGCCCCTGCAAGTACAACAATTCCACTGAAGAAGACCACTTACTTGGAACTCCAGCAACAGACAAGAATAGGGAAAACAATTTCCAATTGTCTTTCTCTAGAAAAGTTGTACTAAAATCCCCTTTCTCAAGATGTTTATTTATTTGAAAATATTGACAGACCACTTTTAGTGAACCAGTCAAGTTAAGCGGGTTGCAATACATAATAACAAAGAGAGAACAAAATACAAAGTTACAAATTACAAATGTTAATATTAAAAACTACTGTGATGATCACAGGGTGGCGCCCCATAGTGGTCACCCACGTGAACCTCTAGACTCCTCTATATTTGGGGAATAAGAGGTGGATCGAGTAAGAACCTTAGTTCTACATCCTCTGGCCAGAGCCTCCGGCTAACCCCAAAGCCAGGTAGATAGGCCAGATGGGCAACGCTGCCTCCTCCTGGGGGAAGGGGTGGAATGGGCATCATTGCGCTGGGCTGTTGGCTGTGGCTGCTCGTTCTCCAAACTCACTGATGACTGTAACAGCAAGGCTAGTTAGGAGTCTACAAAAACAAAACTTGAGACAGACTTCCCGGGGATAGTGAGAGAGAAAAAGAGTGAGCGGCAAGGCCCAAACATTTCCTCGAGGAAGGCCCCCAACCTTTATTCTCCAGCCGTGGGTTGCTTAAGGGAGACCACCGAGCTGCTCACAGGCTTAGCGCATCTTTGAGAATTAGCCCTTTTTCAGCTGGGTGCAAAAATAAAACACAGTCCTTCTTTACTGCCTGGCTTGAGAACGAAGAAAGCAAAACACAGTTTTCCCCCCACACTGGGCCTGGCTTAGTGTGACAGCAGGCATTACAATTGTCCAGAGCACTGGTGCAGTTTCTCCCCTTCCAGTTCCATTCAGCAAAAAAAAAAAACCAAAATAACCCAATTCTTTCCAGACCTGCTCTTTTAGGGAAAAGGCAGTGCAGGCAAAGGTCCAAAGAATGGTTATAGAACAGTTCCCTTTTAAGTCAAATTCAGAGAAGAAAACCCCCCTCCTGCCTGGTTGCTTCCTGTTTAGGCTCCCAGGTGTCCTGGGAGAACTAGGCCCCCTGGGAAATGTAGTCTTCAGACGTTTTAGGGGCTTCCTGGACTCCAAATGTTTTTTGTGCCCTGCCCATACATTCCTGTATTTTTTGAGGGAGTTAGCTATCTCCTGAGTGGTTATATCCTGTCTAACCTTTCCTTGATCATCATACTACTCATCATCCTAAACAAAATAGAAATACTAAAATGCCAATTTCAAAACTCAGGAGAGCTGCATGTGACAGATACTCAGCCACAAACTTGTACCAAGCTAGTCTAGGAGTAAAGCTATTTGTTTCTAGGGGTGCTAGACGACAACATGTGGGAATACCTGGAATGAATAGTCCTGTATGGGCAGGTTAAAGGGTTGGGTGGAAAGTGTTAATTGAGTTTTCCTTGTATATCCTTCCCCTGCATGCTCTGAATCTGAATGAATATTGACTGTCTCCTTTTATTGCAGCTATTTGAAAAAAAAAATCTCCTGCTATCTTACTCTCCAGAAGTAAAAAATGTGTCTGCATTGAACCCTTAGTTTTTGTTCTGTGTTGTGCTACCTTTCTCTTTTGAAATAAGGAAATACAAATCGTATTTACTAGTGAGGTTTAAATAGCTAGTAAGAGTGGCAATGATAGAAATTGCTAAAAATTAATAAAGAATGATTGCTTGAGTATCTTGCAAGTCATTCATATCTTTCACATCAGTATTTGAACAGTAAAGATGCTTTATTTATGACAGCTCTTGGCAAGGTTAATGCATTATTCTCTAAGGCATCTCTTGGTGAAGTGCCTGTCAGCAACTGAAAATGAAAATCTAAAAATATCTGAGAGGGAAAATGATTTTCACCTCTAAGACATTATTAGCAGGAAAGGATGCATAGCTTCACAATTTTTATCACTACATCCAAAACAATGGCATTTCTTCCCCTAGATAATATTAGAAAACTCGCTTGCATATTATTGATGTTATACAGTCATGGATACAAGAAGTGGACTTGTTCTGAGGGGTTGAAAAATCCCTAATTTATTATTTTAATGACTCTGCTTAGGCTACTGTGCATACTGTAATGGAGGCCATGGTGCCATCTTAATCCAGTGTACACTGATTTACCACTGCTAATGTATGTAGTATGGCTAATTTTGTTGATTAAAAAATAAAAGACACCTATGTCTGTTGAAAAATATACCCCTGAGTATTTTGGTAACTTACTGTATATGTGCCTTCATTCAAGGACTTCCGAACTCGTCTTGGAGGGTCTTTGATTAGGTTTTTGACTGTTTCAAAGAGTAATTTGGAATTTAATATTAATCCATGAATCTGTTTTGCATAGTAGTCTTTTTTGGTTTTATTGATTTGTTTGCGGTATTTAGATAGAAGGAATCTGTATTTTTCTAAGGTTTCAAAGGGAGCTCCAGGTTTGCCTGCTGAAAAACCTCGGCAGCCTCCCTTACTGTTTTCAAACGGTATGTCTTCCCATCCTTTTGAAAAGACAGGGAAAAGGGAAAATTCCATCTGTATCTTATGTCTGTCGCACGTAAGGCTGCTGTGACATCTTTCAAATCATATCTCTTTTTTAAGGTACTAGCTGCCAGATCTTGATAAACCGACACTGTAGCATTTCTCCAACTCCACTGCTGTTTCTTACGGGCCACCGCCAAGATGCTTTCCTTTTGCAAATAGCTATTAAAATTTATTATAGTATCTCGCGGCTTGTTATCTCTGCGGACTCCCAATGCCCTGTGCGCTCTCTCTATTGTAAGGGAGTCCTGCATTACATCCCTTTGCGTGGGCAATGCCCCCTCTTTCTCCTGAGCCAGAAGAAAGGTGCAAAACGATTGTGCAGTTTCCATGCTATCTTTAAATTCAGCTGTGTCAGGTATCCCTCGCAGCCTGATATTCATTCTCCTCGATCTGTTTTCCATATCTTCAAGCTTATCTTGTAGAACAAGCAGTTCATTGTGAGTTTCAGTTGATTTCTGAGTTAGGGTCGTCAGCACAGCCTCATGGCTTTCCACTTGTATATCTAAATCATCAACCCTGTGTCCCAACGCCAGGAAATCCTCTCTCAATTCAGAGTGAAGCAGCTCTTCCTTATTCTTCTTCATATCTGCCCGAAGCTTGATAAACCAATCTCTCATCGTATCTTTAGTAGGTAAATCCGAAAGGGATGGCGCCCCTTCCCTTGAGGCTTGTGGGGATAAGATGGGCGCTTCAGAGTCAGAGCCTCCTCCTCCACTCCCATCAGCTCCATCTGTTATATCAGTCCCTGTTTGCCGAATCTCCGCCGCCATTCTGGTAAAAGAAAACTTTTGAAGATCACCTTTTTTCCTGGCAGCCATCAGCTTCGTTGAAATTAAACCAAAAAAAAATATTTTCTGCATTTTAAGTGTCTTATCGGATCCGCGATGAAGGAAGTGAAGACAGTATCCCAGGTATTCCACTGCTTAAGCTGCCAAGTCAATTTATCCTAGTCAGCGCTCTCTTATGTCCACAACTTCACCCAACCGAGACCTCTTACAAGACCCAGCAGTGATTCCCTGATGCTGGACCACCGCACTCCAGAGGCTTGTGCCAGGTGTAAGGCCGAAGCGGGGACACAATCCCCCTCCTTCGGTTTTCCCCCTCTTCACTGATGAGCTCCACCAAGTGTTTGCAGCCTGTCCTAGACTGTCGGCTCAATCATTCCTCATTAGCCCAGTGAGCATATTTCTGTAAATAACTTTGAAGAAGACTCTAGGAGGATGCCTTATAGCTGAATAATTCGCTGCCTGAACCAAATCTGGGCCTGAGCTCACATCAGCTCCGGCTGCCAAAGGAAAGCGCAGTTCCGGGCTGTCTACCTCTTCCCCCTGCACTTCCTCAAGTCACGCTGCCAGGGAGTTTTTTTTTTTCCCCCGTTCCTGTTCGTATCTCTCACATGCAGTACCAATTAGCGCACACTGCTCCCATTCTTGCAATCCAGACCGCGATCCTCACTCTCACCGCACCTTGAATGTACTCCAACACCAGCAGCAAAATGGCGGGCCGGGTCCCGGGTCTCAAGCGCCCCTCCTCCACCGCTCATTCATCTCGGGCAAACTCGGTAATGGCAAACCGTTAGTTCACACTGGTATAGCTAGCATCTGTGTTCACGTTTGTCAGTAATGACTAAGCCTTCCCCAAACTATTTCGTGGTCAGCAGAAAGGCATGCAAAAAAAAAAAACAGGCTTCCAACATTGCCACGTGGCGCCGCTGCGATCGCCGTTTTATTTTACCTCTTATTATGTCGGCTTGCAGGGGGATGCTGCTCTACCCCACCGATCCCCGTCGGCATGGTTCAGGAAGCTCATCTATTTTATTCGGGCAAAGTAATTATTTGTAATGTCCGTCAGACTATTCAGTACCGCGGCAGAAGTTTCACAGCGAAGGCATATTTTTAAGATGGCGGTCGGGGTAACTTTGGCAGAACCGTACCTTCATGAGCAAGGTTCCCAGCCCTCGAAAAGCTGCATTTAATTATTGAAGCTTGTATTTAGTTTGACCAGCGTCGCTTAGTCGTTCCGTTGAAGGGGTTAAAATCGCGATTCGCACATTTTACTATAACAATTTTTAGGATTCAAGGAGGAGCAGGGCGAGAGCCCCTTGCTTACGCAGCCATCCTGTCACGTGGCCAACAGCGCCCCCCTCGGAGGTCATTTTTTCACCATTCCTTTTTAATAACTCCTAATATTCTGTTTGCTTTTTTGATCACTGCAGCACACTGAGCTGATGATTTCAATGTATTATCCACTAGGATCTTTTTCCTGGGTGATAACTCCTAATATGGAACCTAACATCAAGGAACTACAGTATGGTTTACTTTTCTCTATGTGCATCACTTTGCACTTGTCCACAATAAATTTCATCTGCTATTTGGACATCCAGTTTTCCAGTCTTACAAGGTCTTCTTGTAATTTATCATAATCTGCGTGCGATTTAACAGCTCTGAATAATTTTGTGTCATCTTCAAATTTGATTATGTCACTTGTCATCCCTTTTTCCAGATCATTTATGAAAATATTAAAAAGTTTCAGTCCCAGTGCAGAGTGTTTTAAAGGCCAGCTGATTTGACTGCTAAAGTAAAGTATGCAAAATCATTATTTTTGAGTATGAACATCACTGAAAAAGCTTTTGTTTTACTTGCCATTTTGTTTTGCTATATCCTAGGACCCGTGGAAATTAAGTTGTATTTCTCTAAAGGTTCACTTGATAAACAAATTTTAAATTAAAAAAAATAGACAAATTATACTTACAAAAATGGAAAACAATCATAAATGTATTTTTATCATTCTATTACAATTTTCAATCTATTTTTAATGTACATAATTTCAGGTTTAAACCATTTTATTGCACAGAATAATTTTCATGTGTTAGCTGACTTAATAGCATTTCAGGAATTTGCATTTTAATATTTACATTTAAAAAAATAAAACCTCTGTAAGCAAGAAGGTATATTGCATTTATGTCACCCTTCAGTTCTATTAAACCAAGTTTTTGTATGTTCTATTAAATGCATACAATTTAATAAACCATTAAACAACTCCTGAATTGTTTTTTACACAATAATAATGTGCTTTTATGGGCAAACTACAAAATTGCAAATAAAGGAATTAAGCAAGCATTGCATATTTCACTTCTCCTTTCACAATATTTGGCCACCTGAAGTTCAGATTTAGTGTTGCACCTTGTATAGTGTTGGTAGCAGGCTAAGGTTACCAGATGTACCCAATTTTCAAGGGCTGGATTTGACAATAGGCACACTAGGCCTGTGCCTAGGGTGGCAAAAATCTGATTTTCTACAAGTGACCTAACTTCTGCAGTTTGCACTTGGTATACATCCTTTGCAGTGTAGGCTAAGGATGTGCGTGGAAAAAGTGTTTTGGCTTGGTTCATTCATTCAGTTCATTTAGCTCAGTTATTAGGGCCAAAAATGTTTTCATTTTTCATGTCATTCAGTCATTAATTTCCCATTAAAGTCAATGGGGAAAACAATGAATAGTATTTTAGTGCTTTAGTATTTTGAGGTTATCTATCAAAGTTTAGTGAAACTTGCAGGCAAATATCAGCAGAAAAGAGAAGAGCAATCCAAGACACCAAGAATGGGGAAAAGAAGCACCAAGAGTGGCATGAATATCTCAAGGCACCATAAAAAGGAAAAGTCCTCAGTGGAACACAGGACCTGGTGCAATGTGTTATTGTAGAGGGGCTGCCTAACAAATACCATCCAATTTAACATATCACTGGGGAGGGAGGACATTAAGTAAAACTACTGCTGCAGCATATACATTTTAAAAGAAAGACTTTCAGGCTGATACAGTAAAGTGCGTTCTGGCGGAGAGCGCTGTTAGCCCGCGTTTGGCCGTGCATTTTCGACGTGCTATTTTTACCCCTTATACAGTAAGGGGTAATAGCTCATCAAAAACGCGCGGCCAACCCCCCCAAAACTAATAGCGCCTGCAACATGCAAATGCATGTTGATGGGCCTATTAGTTATTTACGCGCGATTCAGAAAGTAACATGTGCAGCCAAGCCGCACATTTTACTTTCAGAAATGAATGCCTGCCAAAGGCTGGCGTTAATTTCAGTTGGCACCGGGAAAGTGTACAGAACAGCAGAAAAAACTGCTTTTCTGTACACCCTCCGACTTAATATCATAGTGATATTAAGTTGGAGGGCCCAAAATTAAAAAAAAATCAAAAATTTAAAAACAAAAATTTAAATCTGCCCATGGCTGTCAGTGGGTTCGAGAACCGACGCCGGTAAAATTGAGCGTTGGCTGTCAAACCTGCTGACAGCCACCACTTCTGTCAAAAAGGAGGCGCTAAGGACACGCTAGTGTCTCTAGCGCCTCCTTTTACCGCGGGCCCTAATTTACATACCTGGGCTTTCTGAATCTCGCGCGTGTTGAGAGAGCGGGCGCTTTCCAGCTCTTCCGCATGTTTTTCTGTATCGGCCTGTGTGATAGAATAAAGAAATGAGTTAGAAACAGAATAAAAGGTTATACTTTTGCATTTGGCATAGATTTTGTTTAAAAATACAAATCTGAAAGCCCAGATAATATGTATTCTATGCATTGAAAAACATCAAAGGAAGACCAAATGACTGCCAGTATGGTTTAATGGTAAGATGAAAGAAGCAGTTCAAGCCAAAAGGGCATCTTTCAATAAATGGAAAGCAGACTTTAATACGGAAGACATGCATAAGCATGTTAGATGTAAAACAGTAGTAAAAAAAGCCAAGAAAGAATTTGAAGGCAAAAAAAATCAAAACTAAAATCTTTTTCAAGTGCCTTTGAAGGAAAAAGCCTGTGAGGAAGTCAGCTGGCCCAAGAAATAATTAAGGGGCATAAGGGGTGCTCAAGAAGGTCAAGGATAAAGCAGAAAGATTGACTTAATTCTTTGCCTTGGTCTTTACTGAAGAGGATGTTGGGGATACACCTCCGTCAAAAATATTCTTTGATGATGTTTCTGAGCAACTAAAGCAAATCTCTATGATATTGAGTAATAGATCAAAATGACAAAGTGAAAAGTAAAAATAAATCACAGGACCAGATGGTATTCACTCCAGAGCTCTGAAAGAACTCAAACACAAAATTGCAGACCTTTAACTGGTAGTCTATAGTGTATCATTTGAAATAGCCAAGGGGTTGGCTTGGGAGATAGACTTCCATTTTGCTCTGGCTTTTAAGCTGATGCTGATTTGAGTGGAAGACAAAGTCCCCAAACCAGTAGCAGTGGTCTTCTCTGAAACTAGCACTAAATGGTGTTGTTTTTGCAGATTGTGCAACATTCCACTACTTTAAAGGTGGCCCACTACCTTACCATGGTAGATCTTCTAGAAAAGAATAGATTCTGCTGTCTTATAGGATTCTCTCATCCTTTCTGGCTTGTTGGATGATGGGGCTGGGATTGATGACAGACCAGGAGGTACCAGGTCAGGGGCTTCTTTCACAATCTCCTGAGAGGTGACCTTGGCCCTGGCAGTATCTCTTACTGACTCCTACATTTGCTTACTGGATTTCATGCTAGTAACTGTTGTGCTGGAGGTGGACCCTTGGGCTGAGGTGGGGTTGATGCAACCCATAGGTAGGGATCTATGGGTCCCTACTGTCAGCAGGCGGAGTGGGCTGATGTACAGAGGCCAGCTGGTGCTTCACCAATACCAGCCCTCATTCCCCGCGGGTTGAGCCTTTGGGTGCCGGGGCCGCCTGGACTTAGGTGGGCCTCCATATGTCGTCATCAATGGGAGGATCGAGGTCAGCCCAGAGACAGCAGTAGAGAGATGGTACAGTCAGACAGGGGGCACCCGAGCAAGAGCAGGCCAAAGCCTGAATAGGCCAAGTCCAGGATGTAGGCTGAAGAGGCATCATAGAGCAAGCTGGAAGCAATGGCACGCAAGGCTGAAGTCTGATCACGGAGAAAGTCAAATGTAGTCAGGCAAGGCAGAGGTCTGGGCTGGAGAGAGGCAACAGAGTAGTCAGGCAATGCAGAGGTCTGGGTCTGGAGAGAGGCAACGGAGTAGTCAAGCGAAGCAGAGGTCCGGGGCTGGAGAGAGGCAACAGAGTAGTCAGGCGATGCAGAGGTCTGGGTCTGGAGAGAGGCAACAGAGTAGTCAGGCGATGCAGAGGTCCAGGGCTGGAGAGAAGAAATGGCGTGGTCAGGTAAAGCAGAGGTCCAGGCTTGGAAAGAGTCAATGACGTAGTCAGGCAAAGCAGAGTCAAAGTCCATATAAGCAATCCGAGGAAGGGTGAAGAGCAGGAATGAAGGAGCAAAGGAATCAGGAACCAGGATCAGCAAGGAACATGAACACAGGAACGAGACGAATCTCTCAGGAGGCAATGAGTACTTGATCAAGTGAGGAGACCTGTTGTAAAGGCAAAGCTAGGGAGTGGAGCCTGGGCTTAAGTACCAATGCTCCACTGATGTCATCATCTGGGGTCGCGGCTCAGTTCCCGCCGCGGGCCCTACTTAAGTTTCAGTGATGTGCGCGCCTAGGGAGAGGCGCGGCACCGAGTAGCTGCATCTCTCCGTGGGCCACGCAGAGAGGTCTGCATGGAGCAGTAGCGGTGGTAGTTGGACTGGAGACACCAGGGTCTGTAGCTGAGCCTGAGGCACCAGGGGTGGCACAAGGACGGAGCCGGCGGCCTACCACCGCCAGAGACGAGGGACCAGGCGCTGGAGTTACTGAAGAGAGGTAAGGGGGCCATGCCGCAGGTCTGCCGCGGATGGCACACGTAATAGTATCTAGACTTGCCAAATCTTCATTATCCATTAGCTGTTGAATATCCTCTGATCCTTGATGTGATTAATTTGAATCAGTAGTTTCTGCACTAAAGGCATCTTGCAGGCACTACTCAGCAGGAAACAGATGAGAACATTGTACTGGTTTTTGCTGCTTCACTAGTGACCCCAGGCCCCCACTACTGATGCCATCCTCCACTGACTCTGTTTTCTTCTGCCCTATACCACAAAACCATGCAGATGAGAGCAGGCACTGGCAGAGGTTGTTCTATTTATTTATTATATATTGATTTATTAATAAAATGTATATTCCACCCCTCCAATAGGATTGTTCAGGGCAGGTTACAGTTCTACATTCACAAAATGTTATACAGAATACAAACACATTATAAGAAAAGTTACGGAATAAAAACTAATTAAAAACATCTTGAAAAAATATGGCTTTTAAGCTTTTCCTAAACTTTTTTACCTCATGTTCTCGTCTCAGTAACGTGTTCTGCATTGCAATAGCCACATAGAAGAAAACTCTTTTACAAATAGACTTCGAGCAATACACTCTATGTGAGAGCAGAACTAATAATTCTGCATCTTCTGATCTTAGATTACGTGCTGGGACATAAAATTGCAGTTTATTTCCCAAAATACTCAAATTTTCTGAGTATTATAACTTATGAGTTGTTACCAGTAATTTAAATTGTGAACGGTACTTAATGGAGATCCACTGAAGCTCTCTTAGGACTGGAGTCCTATGGTCAAATCATTTTCCTCCCTTAATTATTCTGGCCTCTGCATGCTGGACCATTTGTAGCTGCTTATTGGACACTGCCTCTGTAGCACAGCAGAAAAAAAAAGGAAATTATTTGCATTATTTCCTGGCCCTTAAACACAATGTAGCACAGTCATGCAAATGAGGTGCTTTGCAAATGTATGAAAAGCAAAATATTGTCATGCAAATGGGTAGTGAAGCACATGAAAAATCTTTGCAGCATGCACTACTCCTGAAAAGTTAGTTACACCTCAAGAAATTTAGCTAACTTTCCCATGGGAACATTGGGACAATAACATATGCTTCGAAGCTCCAGGGGTTGAAATTGAAAGTGGCTGCATTGCCCTAGAAAAGCTACCCCACTGTAGTGTCACTGTTCCCCCAATCCCTGGTGGTCTAGTAAAGCCCCATCTTTCAACTGCCCTACTGTACCTCAGCCCATTAAAAATATAAAAAAAATAGAAGGAAGGCCCTTTAAATACTGCCAATCAGTTAAGTAGCTCTTCTCCACTGACAAAAAATTTCTCCTCACTCCCTCAGATCCTTTCTAAAGCTTACTTGAGATCCTACTGGTCTAGTGGGAGCAGGAGTGACTCCCACTCGCTTCTGCCCCATTGGTGCCATTTTTCAGTGGCACAAGCTTTACCACAGATGTTCCTTTGCCCTTTTCCCATGCATGAAGATTCTGGCTGTGGCAACGTTCTAAAAGCTAAAAAGGGATTCACTAAACTGTGGTATTCAGTACTGCAGTTTAGTGAATCAAATGGTAGTTCTCCCTGTGGTACAAGTATCACAATTTAGTAAATAGCCCCTTTGGGAATTAGGGTCCTAAATTGGACTTTCTGAAAATTTACTACAGCTGAGTTCATAAATTTAGGCTCCTAGTTTAACTAGACTCCTAACTTTAGAGTAATAAAAAGGGATGCTAAGGGATGGGGTTATAGCAGGGGAGGAAGGAGTAGAATATAAGACTGTTTAAATAAAAAAAAACGAATAAATAAAACTTTGGAGGTTTGTACTGATTTGCAGTGTTGTGAGGCAGGTTTTCAGAGTTTAAGCTCCTAACATTTGGTGTTAGGCCCCTCAGTTGGGTCTTTTGAAAATATACTAGGATTGACTTCCTAAATTAGGATCTTCATTTCACTAGACCCCCTAAATTTAGGATCCTAAATTTGTGAATGGCTACAGATGTGGAATTTGGGTGAGGAAAAATGTTAGTAGCTTAGAAGTGATTTTTAGTACTACAGATTTAATTTATGGTCCTAAATCAAGGCAAATGAATAGCAGTCCTACTTCTGTACTTTCCCTCCCAAACATTTGCCTCTCCGTGCTGCAGTTCCTACCCATCCATTTTCTTCCCTTTTTTACTTCAAGAACTCAGGAAATGCAATGCCATGCGTTGCTGCTGATCCAGCTAAGTGATGGAATTGGCAGTGGGATGGCTGCAGTGGTTTGGGTCATTTCCTGTGATTCCACAGCAAGGCCCAAACTCTGCCATCATTTTCATGATTTCTGTCATTTTCAAGTTCCCACACAAAAGTGGGAACTCAGGCATCCATCTCTCGAACACTTGCTCTTGAGATAGACTAAGTGAAACATATGGGGGTCCTATACAGTTCTGGATTTTATGTTACACTATTTTTTTATACTGTCATTGTACATTGCTATATTTACTCTATCTCTTTTGTTAGAATTACCTAAAGACCTTTTCTACCTGCATAATTCTTTTTTTCTCCTTTGATTTGGGACTTTTTTTCCCCCTTTTCTTATTATATAAGTTATCTGATCAATTTTAAAAGCCTGATGGGCGCTAAAACCAGGCGATATGCGCGTTTCTAGGATCCGCGCGCTGCACATGGATTTTAAAAGGCCTGCGATAATACGTATATCTCCCATTATGCACATACAATATTTTGAGGGGAAAAGGGGCAGGGAATGGGCATGGTCTGGGCGGGGCATGGGCGAACCGGGTCTGAGGTATGGATTCTGCACATAAGAATTTACACGCACTAACGCACGCCAGGGTCCCCTACTGCATAATTTTACTTCTGCTAATTTTACTTTTAATTTATCACTATATTAAATTAACAGAGGCTAGTTTGTGAGGTTTAGGGAGTTTGGGCTAACAGGGTAAAAGGTATGCAAACTAACAGGAGGGGTTAGGAAGACCGATTGGTGAATTGGATGAACTGAGAACGAACTGGTAAAATGGGCTCTTGTGTTGGCACTGAAATCCCCCCCCCCCCCCCCCCCCACTTACGCTGTCCAGGCGGCATTTGCATGCTCATGCATGCATCCATATAAACTGGGGTGTATATCTACGCGCGCCCAAGCTATTTTATATCATGCGCGCATGATCTAAAATGGCCATGCCCATTGGTGCGCACTGGAAAAAGCGTGCACATGTGTGCCCATGTGTGGCTCTTAAAATTTACCTCTATATCTTTAAATAAAGGAGGCAATTTTCAAATTATCCACTTTGGTGCAAAGTCTGTAGGCACTTTTCACAAAGTGACTTTGCACCAGATTTTAGAAGAAACGTACAGTATATCTGAACTTTACCTTGAAATAGTGTCATGGGTACATACTACAAAGTTGAAAAATCAATCTAAATGCTTTTTTTTATGCTGCCCTGGGAACACTTCCCCAAATGCAGCTAATATTGCATGCATTGTGGGACACTGTGCACACTTTAGGAAGCGCAATTTTCATACATTAAATATATCTGGGTAAATCAATATTTACCCAAATAAATGACTGAAAACTTGTTGCGGGAGCAGTAGGGAGCGGTCCTGATTCTGGGGAGAGTTGTCTGCCCTTGGACCATGGCACAACTGCAGAAAGGAGCTCCGTGGAAGCACTGAGTCAGGTAAGATGCGACCAAGCTTGGGCGGAACAGGCTGACCACCGGAGCCCTAACCTCTGCCGAACATGCACGCACCGGTAGAGACCCAGCAACGCAATGCTGGTCTCTGGGGAAGCCCTCCGGTTACTCGATAGCCCTTTTAGACCTGCCACTAGGGAGCGGCCGATGTGACAGGCCAGACAGAGGTTGAGGACAGGTGATGGTACTAGAACATGGAACAAGACAGGAACTTGAGACTTGGACAAGACTTGAAGACTTGAGCAAGATGAGGTCACTTGGAACTTGGAACTCAGATGAGACGAGGACATGATGCTTGGAACTTGGAACTCAGACAAGACGAGGACGCTTGGAACTTGGAACTCAGATGAGACAAGGAAGCTAGGAACTTAGATGCAGGATGCTCAGACATAGATGGAAATCAGACATGGACTCAGGAGAGGATTCCAGATACTGAAGACAAGGACTCTTGGAACTTAGAACTCGGATGAGACAAGATGAGGATTCTTGGAACTTGGAACTCAGATGAGATGAGGAAGCTTGGAACTTGGATGAGACCACTTGGAACTTAGACAAGACAAGGATAAGGACTCAGGATACTCGGAGACTTAGACAGGCACTGCCCCTCAGGGTACTCACAAAACAGTATGGTAAGCGGTCAAGAAAAGCCACAGATGTGAAAAAACAAAGCAAGACCGGAGCCTTGGAAAGAAGATTTATCGATTCTTCTTGGAAAGAAGATTTATTAATCGATTATATATAGGCTGTATATAATTGATTAATAAATCTTCTTTCCAAGAAGAATCAATGTCCTTTGTCCAGTTTTGATCCTGAAGTACCGTCAGTTCCTAGCTCTGGGTTCAGCTTTGCCTGCCCCGGACCTTGTCTCCAGCTGACCTTCCCTAGGAGTAAATCCGTATTGATCCGGTGTCTGTTTTCAGTGGCTGGAGCCCTCTTCAGGTTGGATCCGTCTTCGAGCACTGCCCAGATTCTTTACTTCATCCTGTATATACAGCCTGTATATAATCGATTAATAAATCTTCTTTCCAAGAAGAATCGATAAATCTTCTTTCCAAGGCTCCGGTCTTGCTTTGTTTTTTCACCTTGGGGCACTCTACACAGCCGACGTGGGCTGGTCATGGACCACCCTGTCCCACTGCGTGCCCTACATAACCTGAAGAGGCTGGTTGCGGATCACATGGAGAGTGGGACATGTGCAGGACTGAGGCTCAGGATGAAGAAGGAATACGAGCAGTGCTCGAAGACGGATCCAACCTGAAGAGGGCTCCAGCCACCGGAAATGGACACCGGATCGATACGGATTTACTCCTAGGGAAGGTGAGCTGGAGACAAGGTCCGGGGCAGGCAAAGCTGAACCCAGAGCTAGGAACTGACGGTACTTCAGGATCAAAACTGGACAAAGGACATCAGGATCAAGACTTGGAACTCGGAACATCAGGATCAGGACTTGGAACTTGGAAACACCAGGACTGGAATGTAGGACATGGGATACAAAAGGATACCGGTACCTCTGGACACCAGGACATCAGGGTGTCTGGACATCTAAGGCATTTGGACATCAGGGACCTCTGAAGAGGAGGACCTCAGGGACATCTGGAGCATGAAGCATGGAACAACAGGTACTTCTGGACCAGGAACATCAGAAGACAGGGACATTGGAACATCTGGAGACAAGGAGATCTGGACATCTGGAGACAAGGAGAGCTGGACATCTGGAGACAAGGAGATGGGATCTGACAAGAGACAAGGACATGGAACGAAGATAAAGACTTAGGTTCAGGAACCACAGATGAAGACAAGGAATACCAACGAAGAACAGAGTATCTTGAAGAAGAGAAGAATGATCATGGAGGTCTCCTGGAATGAAAAGCTGAAATGGAGGATCATGGAGCAGTCCAGCTCAATGACTAGCTCCTTGCGAAGGCGAAGACAGAATTAAGGAAGGCCCTCTTTATAGGGCTGAAGTGGAGATGCCCTGGAACATCAGCAGGAGGAGCCCAGGAGGACAGCCCACTGCTGGCCCTTTAAAAGAAGAGAGGAGGCACGGCCACGTGCCTAAGAAGGGGCAGGACCTTAGAGAGCGACGTCCTGCTGTGAAGGAGGAAGCAGGCCCCAACGTGAGCAGCTCCCTGCCACAAAGAAAGAAGATTGATGGCGGCTCCCTGCCAAAAGAAGAGGCTGCAAAGATGGCAACATTGACAGTGACCTCCAGGCCGTGCAGGAAGAGACATCGGCAGTGGCCAGCCATGAAGAGCCGGAGGAGGTGGCACCCAGGCCACAGGGAAGGCCATGAAGAGAAGCAGCAGCCCATGCTGCAAGGAGTAGAAGAAGGTGGTGCCCAGGCTGCAAGGAAGACGGCAGGATCGACGGCGGCCTCCAGGATGTGAAGAGAAGCGGCGGCCTGCCACATAGGAAACGATGGTCAGCATTGGCGGTCTCCAGGCCGCATGCAGGCCTGCCCATGGTAGCTCCCTGCCACAGGCAGCGACGTCAGCGACGGCCTCCAGGCCGCATAGGAGGTGAGAGGCTGCTTGTGGCCTAGCCACGAACAGCATCGTAACAAAACTGTCTTCAATTTTGCCAAGTATAATTTCTTTCAAGTACATTACTTTGCTTATTTTTATCCATTTCTAGAGATTTATTTATTTTATTTTATTTATTTAACAATTTTTATATACCGGCATTCGTAGGACACATCATGTCGGTTCACAATTAACTGAGAAAGGAAATTACAATGAACGAGGATAGAGAGAGTCAACGATATTACAATGAACTAGGAACAAGGATAGAGAGAGTCAACGAGCAGGGATACAACTTTGTAAAACGAACTGGATGAAGATTATCCATGTTAGGAATAGGTATGCATCAGGATGTTAAGGATGCATGTACACTTAAGAACTTAACATATGAACTTATTTACAATATTAATATTAAATGATCACCTTCTTTGTTTCATTTGAGCTCTGCTAACAGGTAATTTGAGCTCTGCTAACAGGTAATTTAAGCAGAAGGGCACTAATAGGTTTCTTTCACATTGAGTCAAATGGAAAAATATGAAAATATCTTGGATATGGATCCCATATGTTAGATAAAAGTTTAACTGCTGCCAAAAACAGAACCAGCTCAAGCAGAATCATCATTATATACATAAACAGCCACCCTTCTTCAGGATCACAATTGCATCTATATCATTTATAATAGACCTTCAAAAATCTAAACCTCACCAATGCCCCCTATTTTTAGTTGCAGATAAAATTATAATTGATTGTGCATATCTAATAAGCTGACAAAACTATCAACACAATGCAGAACAGCATTTCCAGAATTTCTGTTTCTCTCTGCATCAGGATTAGCCACGTTTTCACTAGTCAGGATCCTTATTTCTGCAACAGAAATGACATCTAATGTAATATAGGTTCACTGCTATCAAAGGGGCTGTTGCAATACAGTGCGCTCAGCTGAGTACACTGTTTAACCTGCTGTCGGACGCGGGTTAAATAGGCGCTAATCCACCCCCTAATGCAATAGGCGGATTAGCGCCTATTTAATGCGCGTCCGACGCAGAGTGAATGAGTTAGCGCTCATCACATGCAAATGCATCTGAATGAGCCTATTACTCATTCACTCCAAATGCAAAAAGATAAATGTGAGTCTCAGACACACATTTATCGCTCAGATATTAACGCCTGCCTGGAACAGGCGGTTAATAGCTGAGCGCACTGAAAAAAAGTACAGAAAAGCAGAAAAAAACTCCTTTTCTGTACTTTTTTAAAAGTTAAAAAAAAAACCTCTGCTGGCCACTTTGAAGACCGACGCCAAGTTTATCGGCATCGGTGTTCATAACCAGCAGACTGCCGTTAACCGTGGGGTTGCCTTTGCAAGGAGGCACTAAGGTCGCACTAGCGACCCTAGCGCCTCCTTGCTAGTGGGACCCCCTAATTTGTTTATTGCATGGCGCCCCCCCTTGCGGGCGCCATGCATGCACTAAGAAAGCGGGCGCTGAAAAGTCAGTGCCCTCTTTCTGCAAATTGTTTTGCATCGTCCCCAAAATCAGTCTATTAGCACTTGCCATGTTTCCCTCCATGTTCTAATGAGAATTCACTAAATAGTTTCAAACCAGTCAATTGATTTTTTGTGATCCTGTGGTATCATTAAACATTAAAATTCAATGTTTTTCTTTAAACACTAACTTCTCTGCTATTGTATGGATTCATACCTATGATTGTCTATGTGAGTTGCTCAAACTACTATGGGAAAGTATGTTGATTGTTGATGAGCAACACAGTGTCACACAAAGGGGGTAATTTTCAAAAGGAATTATACACTTAAAATTGGGTTTTACACATGTAAATGTACTTTATGCATGTAAATGAGATTTTGAAAATTGCTACAAAACATGCCATTGAATTGTCAACATATTTTAATACATAGGTGCACTTTAGTGTATAAATCGGTATTGAAAATTGTTATGATAGTATGTTACATTTACACTCATAACTCCTTTGAAATTGCTTCCTTTAAAATGTGTAACACTGTTCATGTTTTTCAGGCAGTGGGGTTTCTTGCCTTGGCTAATAGAGCAGTCTTTTCTCACTAAAACTCTGCCAAGAGAAATAAGACATGATCAGACTCGAGAAACATAAGGTCAGCAACTTGGATCTATATGTTGCAAAAATGCACCGTGAAAAGGCTATTGATGCTCAAATACTGGAGAAAGCAATCACATCCAATATTTGGTTTTCTTTAACCTTGACACTTGTGCCAATGTTTTCTATACCTATCATCTGTGTGAACCTGCTACTTTATATTTATTGTTTGGCATAACTGGATTTTTTTTTATTTTCTAAGAATAGGCAAATAGCATTCTTTGACCAGGACAGAATGATAACAACTATATCAGTGTTAGATATATGGCTATAATATCTTTTTATTATGATATCTTTGCCCCATGAACAACTGTTGACCATGATATCGCTATTTTAAAATAACAAAGACAAATATATTTGTATATTTTGAAGATGAGGTGAGTGGATACAATAATCATTCTTACTAGCAACAATTGAAGTTATTGTTCTCTATATAACCTAAATCAAATAATATAAATAACCATAAAGTCCATTTACAAAAAATAATGTCACAGGTTAATTGAAAATTTGCTATTTTATTGCTTGACAGCTTTGTTGTGGTATATTTCAAGTTAATACAACCTGAACTTATTGTTCCCAAACAGAACAATGATTTGTAGCAAATTCGGTGCAAAGCAATATATCACACTACAACATATCACATTAAATTCTCAATTAAACTGTGTTCAAGCTATGCCTTTGTTTTCATCCTAACAGTATCTAGCAATAGATGATGTAATAGACTGTGTGGACACAGGATAATAGACATTGGAAAGAACATTATTCTATTTCGGCTATTATAATAAATGTATTGGTATTTAATATGGAAATGTGTGGTAAGCTATGATGGTAATGGGTATTATTAAAATTCTGATAATACTCCTGAGTGAGATGTCTTCCAGCAGGCAAGAAGGTAAATTGTTAAAAAAATAAACTGTTTTAGAAAGAGAATATTAAAAAACAATAACTATATTTTTTATGGTCCAGGGTCATGGATTTTTTTTATGGACAATATATGTGTGCATAAAAATTCTAACATTATAAATTTAATATAATATGGAATAATATTTTATATGAGTATTTCTATATGATTTCTAAATGTCACAGAAGGAATAAAGAGTTTTGGATCATTATCTAAGATTGTATTTTTAAACAATATCCACATCTGTTGTACACTTTTAACCTATGCAGCTTCACCTTTCAGTTTTTTTCTATTTTCCTCATCATTATGAAAGTTTTCCTTTTGAAAATTTAGTGTTAGAGCTGTAGATTTACATAATGCCCCACTTCCAGTCATTAGTTCAAATTTGATCATGTTATGATCACTATTGCCAAGTGGCCCCACCACCCTTACCTCCCGTACCAAATCCTGTGTTCCACTAAGAATTAAATCTAAATCAGCTCCCTCTCTCGTTGGTTCCTGAACCAATTGCTCCATGAAGCAATCGTTTATTCCATCCAGGAATTCTATGTCTCTAGCATGTCCTGATGTTACATTTACCCAGTCAATATTAGGGTAATTGAAATCTCCCATTATTACTGCACTGGCAAATTGGTTAGCTTCCCTGATTTCTCTTGTTATTTCATCATCCAGCTGATCATTTTGGTCAGGAGGACGGTAGTATACTCCTATCACTATACTCTTGCCCAACACACATGGGATTTCTAAGCATTTAGACTCTTGTATGATCTTTAATCTGTTGGACTCTATACCCTCCTAGCTACACACCCCCACCAAGTTGACCTTCCCTATCATTGCGATATAATTTGTACCCTGATATAGCACTGTCCCATTGGTTATTCTCCTTCTACCAGGACTCTGAGATGCCAATTATGTCAATTATGTCTATCTCATCATTCACTGCTATACGTTCTAACTCTCCCATCTTACTTCTTAGACTTCTGGCATTGGCATACAGACATTTCAAAGTGTGTTTTTTGTTTGTATTAGCAACCTGATTTTCAGTTCACATGGATAATTTGGAATTCTTTAGCTCAGGTGATTCTTTACTTATGAGCACATGGATTACTTTTGCTTTTATTGAAACCTCTCTGTTGGGATGCCCCAACTCTCCTATTTCATTACGGGCGGATTTTAAAAGCCTTGCTCGCATAAATCCGCCCGGATTTACGCGAGCAGGGCCTTGTGCGCCGTCGCGCCTATTTTCCATAGGCCGCCGGCACGTGCAGAGCCCCGGGCCGCGCGTAGGTCCCGGGGTTTTTGGAAGGGGGCATGTCGGGGGCGTGTCAGGGGCGGGACCCGACGACGCTGCGTTTCGGGGGCGGGGCGCAGCATTTCGGGGGCGGGACCGGGGTGTGGCGCCGGCCTGGGGGCATGGTCCAGGCCTCCGGACCAGCCCCCGGGTCGGAGGACGGCACACCAGCAGTCCGCTAGCGCGCGTAGATTTACGTCTGCTTCTCGCAGGCATAAATCTACGGACAAAGGTAAGGGGGGGTTTAGATAGGGACGGGGGAGGGGTTAGGTAGAGGAAGGGAGGGGAAGGTGAGGGGAGGGCGAAAGAGAGTTCCCTCCGAGGCCGCTCCGATTTCGGTGCGGCCTCGGAGAGAACGGAGGCAGGCTGCGCGGCTTGGCGCGCGCTGGCTGCCCAAAATCGGCAGCCTTGCGCGCGCCGATCCAGGATTTTAGAGGATACGCGCGGCTAGGGTTGCGCCTGCTGGGCAAACAAAAGTACGCGATCACGCGCGGCTAGGATTGCGCCTGCTGGGCAAACAAAAGTACGCGATCACGCAGTTTTTAAAAATCTACCCCTTAGTATCCTTCTCTGTACATTTTCTAGTTCTACTATAACATTTTAGATGGGGTGACCAGAAGTGTGCACAATACTCAAAATACGGTCACACTATGAATCGATACAGAGGAATTATGATATCCTTTAATTTATTTTCCATTCTTTTCCTAATTGTAGGGATACCCCCAAATTTGTGCTCATTTTTCTTTTCTAGTCACACAAGATATTTTGGATGGGGGAGACACCAAGATTTTCATTGGTTGCTCTTACTCTAAAATGTTTTACTTGTTGAAGTACCACTGAATGACCATAGGATGGCATTTATTGTGGGGAGGGCTATATGATGTTCTTAGTGCTGTGAATGAGGGGGTGGTGTGTTGATCCCCTTAAGATCGTGGGTTTACATGATTGATGGAAGAAGGTTTAGTGGAAAGTATAATTTGCAAGGATTTGGCAGGAGTTTGCTCTTTATAGGTTGGAGTTGGATTTTGAGGAATAGCCAGCCTGCAGGCTGGTGGGCCGAGGGAGCACCCCAGTATGGACTGGGGTCCTGCAGAGGCTCTTCTCTTGAAGAGGAAAGACCTGAGGTCATGGAGTGGAAAAAGAGTTTTTTCTCCACCTGAGGAAAAACGAGGAGTTAAAGGTGGAGAAGAGGCCATTCTTCCACTTGAGGAAAATAGTCTATAGGAAGGGGTAAGGGGTTGTTTTGAATTGAGGACTATCCATGAAGAACAGAGTGTGAAGGATAGGATACTGGGGAGACCCGCACTTTGCTGGCAAGAGGAGGAGGAGGGAAATTAGAGTGAAGTGTCGAGTAATGAGGGAGTTTGTGAGTTAATCATAAGGGAGTCAATCTCATGTCCCACAAAAGGTTTGAGACTGGTGTTTAAAATGAAGAGGGATCTGGAAGTGTGTTACCTGTCCCTTATGGTTTTGAGTGGGTTGAGTTATGGAAGAGAAAGAGTAACTCCTGATGTGGAATTGAGAGAAACATACTATGGGGATTGTAATTGTGGTACTCCTAAGAAAAGTTTTGGGGAGATCTGGTTGGTATTTAAGTGAGAGTTTAGAGTCTGTTTCACTAATACTCTAGTATCATTTATTAGGGATGTGCAGAGGGACCACATATGTTACATTCGGTATTTATATTCGTCAGGGGGCAGATACGTTGCATTCGGCAAGGGGGGCCCCCGATCCGTTCATGCGTTCCATTCTTATTCGTTTCCCGGCTAAAATTTAATTAACTACAACCCCCCACTCTCCTGAGCCCCCCAAGATTTGCCAAAACTCCCTGGTGGTCCAGGAGTGATCTCCTGCACTCAGGCCGTTGGCTGCCAGTAATCAAAATGGCATTGATAGCCTTTGCCCTTACTATGTCACAGGGGCCATTGGTCAGCCCCTGTCACATGGTAGGAGTGCAAGATGGCACCAGCCATCCATTGCTCCTACCAATGAGATTTGGGCAATGTTCTCTCAACCTAGCTTGTTGTTACCCAGGTAGAGAGTCCATCAAGCTAGGTTGAGAGAACATTGTCCAAATCTCATCTTGGAGTGAGTTTCCTCACTCCATAGGTCATCAAATCTTCACAAGAGACCACTGTTCTGTTCGTACGTCTCACGTTGAATGTGAAAGTGGCCCCTAACCCCCTACCCTAATACTTAAACCTCACCTCAAGTTACTAGGTGGGCCTCCCATAGGGATACAAATACCTGTCTAGGGAGGGGCCACTATGGCAAGTCTCTAAGTCTCTCTCTCTCTGCATTGTACTGAAACAGGCTTGTCAGGAGATGGTAACAAATACCTGTCTAGGGAGGGGACACTATGGTAAGGCTCTCTCTCTCTCTCCCCATTGTGGTTGGTGTTCCACCTTCACGGAGCGGAAGGATGGAGGGCTGCCATCTCCCAATTAAAAAAGGAAAAAAAAAACAAACAAAAAAAACAAAACAGGAATGGGTTCATGGGCTATAGGTATTACCAATTATTAGGCTTATTCAATTACCAATTATTAGACTTTTCAATATTTGATGATAGTTAATGTAACTTTCAAGGCATACTTCACTTTCAATGTATATCCAGCATAGCTCCCTGCTTCAACGGCAGGGGAGAAGAAAAACTAATACTTCACGCATATCTCTGCTTCAACGGCAGAGAGCTATGCTGCCGCTTACCCAACTAATCAAACTTAACATTTCACTTGGAAGCAGCTCCATCACTGCTCTCTACATTAATAGTGAGGGTGAAAGGGAAATAGAACCTAAGGTTACTAAGAGCCAAGAGAAACAGATAAGTATGAGAAAAAAGAAGTGTGAAGCTTGCTGGGCAGACTGGATGGACCGATTGGTCTTCTTCTGCCGTCATTTCTATGTTACTGAAACAGGCTTGTCAGGAGACATCGTGAACTGGCAATGTAGCCCAAATTGGGCTGGTATCACATGCGATACCAATGGTGTGAGTGCAGTAGATGGCTCCCAGGACCCTGCTGGACCACCAGGGAGTTTTGGCAATGAATACAACAAATATAGCCCTAAACGTTGCAAATGAATGCACATCCCTATCATTTATTTTATTTATTTAGACAGTATACTGTGGGGAAAAATTATTTGGACTGTTGGTATCCCATGAATTCTGTTTATGCAGTTTTGATATGCCTACCTTAAACTATCCTTTGTTATGACCATCATCCGCGGCTGACCACAGCATTCTCAACTCACGTCATGTCATGCCTGGCTCTTCACCTCCAATGCTCTTGCTGCAGTGATCAGTCACCACCTCCACGTTCCTCCTGGCTCTCTGCACTCCACATGGTGGCTGGGACGCCGCTGACCAGCACTCTGATCCTGGGCCTCTCTAGGCACGTATGCACTATCTGCCCTTCCTTTAAAGGGCTAATGGTGGGAACTCCGGGTTCATCCCTGGCTGATGACATCATTGACCCGGGATATTTAAGCCTCACCTTTAGCCACCACTAACCAACTTGGCAACAAGTTCCATGGTTCCTATTGGTGCCATACTCTCTCCTCGGACTGGTTGTTCCTGTCGTCGGACCTCTGCACTTCTCCTTCCGGGTTCCTCTCAGCGAGCCTTGGCTCAGCACAACCTAATTGGACTCTTTCTCAGCGCTTCCCACTCTTCGAGGCCAGGCTCAGCACAACCTTAGCACCTTCCTCTCTCCGGGTCCTGGCTCAGCGCAACCTAACTGGTGTTATGGTTAAGCGGTGTTTGGGTGGATTCTTGGGTACTGTGGCAGATGACCACGCTCACGGGGATGAGCCCCGTGAGGCGCCACAGTACTGGGCTAAACGCAGGATGCACAAACACAGAGTTAGCTTTTTTATTAGACAGTTTTAAGTGTACCACCAGAGGTGGCAGTAGTGCAGTAGTCTGGATGTTGCAGTCTCAGGACCCTCGGCAGAGGGAACCGTTCTCACCCCATTGGTGTAGGGGAAGTCCGGTGTAGGTTTCCCAGCAAGACAGTGCTGTGGATGAGATAGACTGAGATTACTCACTAGATGGTTGCTGTAGATATACGATTCCACCAGGTTGAAGAAGTTGGTACTTGGCACCGAGGCAGGGGGAGCAGGCCCTCGAGAAGCGAGTACCTGATCCCTGTAAGCAGGGCCGGTGCAAGGGGATTAAGCACCCTAAGCAAACCTTCTCCCTTGCGCCCCCCGGTCTCGGCCCCGACTCCTACATTGTTCTCGATAACGCCCACCGACTGTGAGGTTTTCTGGGTCGCGAGAAGGTTAGGCATTGTTTGCTGCCCGCCAAATCTCCACTCCTCTTTGCCACCGCTTGTGGTCCCATATGGTTCACACCTAGTGGTGTAACAAGGGTCTCCGGTGCCCGGGGGCTAATGCATTTGTGTGCCTCTCCAGCATCCCCCCTTAATCCTTCTTGTACTAATGCTTAAGGTCACAGAAAATCAGTGGCATCTCTAGACAGAAGAAGTTTTTTGGGGGGGAGGAGCCAAAATGACAATTCTTCATCACACCCACCTCTATAGCATGGATCCTGCTTTAAAATTAGTTACAAAAAAAAAAGTGTTAATAAAAAAATCCAAAGGATCTTCTGCATAATTTTAAAAAGCTGGCCAGTTTCACACTTCTAGTAAAACTACTATAAAATTATTTGATAGCCTCATTCAACTAATTCTATATGGCTATGAGAGTGAAGTCTGGAATACGTAGGAAGGGACAGAATGTCAATATAAATCTTGCACCTCCAGTTCTCTAACTCTGTGCATCCACTGAAATTCCCCCAAACAATGGCGCTTGGTTGTTTTCCTTACAGCTCATCATACTAAAATATATTTTCAAATTCTGGTGTCACCTCACAGTAACAGCAGCACAAACATCTTCCACTGCCAGGCACATTGTGAACTAACACAAAACCCCGCAAAAAAAGACACTCAAAATCTATACTGCAATCCCATCGTAACATAACAGTAATAACACCAAGGACTCAAACAACAATAACCCTACCTGTGAAAAAGCAAGGGTAAATATTACATTGGGTCCTAGAATACCAATACACCACCTACTGAGGAACCAAAACAAACCTGATTGCTATAGATCCTTATACAGACACTACATGCTAGCAGAATCTTTCATCATGGTCACACACACAGAGCAGAGACAGACTCTCACTAAATACAGAATACAAAATAAAGGAGCACAAATTAGACAAAAACTGAAATGGAAACTCCAAGAAGCCAGACTCTGTGTATTAACAACGGAAAAACAGAACCACCATTCCTCATAAAACAAATAAAATCAAAAACATAAAGCATCAGTTATAATAGTAAAACCATAATAAAAGAATATTTTAAAACTACTGATAAATAGAATTTCTATTAAATAAAATTGTATACATTTTTTACAATTTCCCAAACACCAATAAAATATTTCAAAATAGCACATATATCAAATAACAATAATTAAAACTAATAAGGATTTTAAAAATCCCCTGCTGTCCCCTTCTGTGGGAGCTCTTGATTTCCAGTCACCCTGACATTGTCGAGGATTAGGAGGTTATCCTCTCTCTCTCACACATACACTGTCACATACATACACATTCATGCTCTTATACCCACCATAACCTCTCGCTCTCACAGATACTGACACACTCTCAGGCTCTAAGACACTCTC
Source organism: Rhinatrema bivittatum (assembly GCF_901001135.1). NCBI lineage: Eukaryota > Metazoa > Chordata > Amphibia > Gymnophiona > Rhinatrematidae > Rhinatrema > Rhinatrema bivittatum. The sequence continues at coordinate 69,017,820 of NC_042615.1, read as the reverse complement.
TCCCCATCCACCACCCCCTCCACCCACCCCCCACCCCCACACACAAACTCTTACTCCCCTGGATTTTCTCATACACATTCATGCTCTCACACTCACTGGCTCCCTCACATACACACCAACACACCCAGGCAAGCTCCCAGTCATTCACACACACACACACACACACACACACTGACCCCCAGGTAGGCTCCCATTCATTTTCACAACACTCCCTCCCCATCCCCCAGGCATGCACATATTCATTGTCACAGACACAGATCCCCAGGCAGGCACCCATGCATCCACACACATACACCCCCAGGCAGAGTCCCATTCATACACATGCACACGCTAAAGGCAGACCCCCCTCTCTTTCTTTTGACAGTAACCTCGGAACCTCTCTCATTCCTCTGTTGCCACTGTCATTGCTGCCACATGGCTATTGGGGAGGCGCCAATTGCTGCTACTGACACTGAAGCCCATTCTGCTGCCTCCTCTGTGCAGGCCCCGTGGGCTTCCACTTCCTCCATGCTGATCTCATACATTGTGAGATCTGCATAGAGAAAGTGCTACTCTTGCACATTCCCAAAGATTACATGTGCCAATCATAAAAGTAAAAAGTTTTTTGTTTTTTTTTTTTTACCTTTGCTGTCTGATCTTAGTTTTCTAATCGGTTGGTCACAGGCTTTTTTTTCCCACCTTCCCTTTCTTATTTTTTGCCAATTCCTTTTATATTGTCTTTTTTTTCTATTTCTTTTCTCTCCATCTTCTTCCCTCAAACACACAGTCAGGTTCTCATTCTCACATGCTTTCTCTCTCTCTCACACACACACACACACACACAGGCTCTCACTGTCACATGCTCTCTCTCATACAATCATTCATACACACAGTCTCTCACTGGCACATGCTGTCTGACTCACACACCCAGGCTCTCTCTCACTCCCATATGCTGTCTTGCTCAAGCACAGGCTCTCACTGTCACATGCTGTCTCTCATACAATCATTCATACATACAGTCTCTCACTGGCACATGCTGTCTGACTCTCACACACACAGGCTCTTTCTCATTCCCACACGCTGTCTTGCTCAAGCACAGGCTCTCACTGTCACATGCTGTCTCTCTCACACACACAGAGGCTCCTCACATGCTGTCTCTGCAAACATTCAGGTCCTCACTCCCACACACAGTCTCTCAATTCACTCTCACATACAATCTCTCAACTCATCTCATATACACACACATACACACTCTACAGACCCTCAGCCTCTCTCTCACCTCTGGGCCTCCTCTTCACGGGTCGTCGCAGGATGGGCTCTGCAGCAGCCCTGATCTTCACGGTCTGCCCGCCGCAATGTGAGATCCACGGCGGCCCTGCTACCGGGTCTCTTCCTCTTCTCGGGCCGCTGCGACTTGGGATTCGCGGCGACCCGTAAGCATTGCTCCTCTTCTGCACATGCTGATGCTCCTCCTCCTTCCTGCCCGCGCGGCTCCGGCAACATTTTCTTCCGGGGCCGCGCAGGCAGGAAGGAAGAAGAGCACCTGCACGTTTAAACACAACTTTTCTCTTCGGACCGTGGTGACGTGAGCTCCACCACGGCTCTGCTGATCTACCTGCTATGTGTCGCTGCTCAGCTGCCAGTGGGATGAGATCCACCGGCGGCCGCATGAGCCTCCCTGTGCCTGGGAGCATTGGCTCCCCTCGGGATACCACTGCTTGCGGCGCCCCCTAATACTCGGCACCCTAGGCCCAGGCCTAGTTTGCCTAGTGCTTCCACCGGCCCTGCCTGTAAGGCACCTGAAATAAAGCAGAGGGCCTCCGAAGAGCGGGTACCCAGGTAGCAATACCCCGAAGGGCAGAGAGAGAGGGTTAAGTTTCGGAAAAGTTGCACACAACAAACTTTTTGCGCACATAGCATGTCAGAAATTAGAGGGAACATTGTTCTGCCCCTTGCCGTACAGCTTTGCATATCGGGGCTGAACTGCTTCTCCAGTGGCAATTGGTCCCGTCGTCATGAGGATGCCCGTCCCAGCTTAGTGCTTGTTCCTTGTGCCTTGTTATTAGTCAGGCGGCCCCAGCCCCTGCCCCCTCTCCGTGCACTTCTGTAGAGGACTGAGCGCAGCCTGCAAGCAGCCAGAGGCTGCTGTTCGTCTCTGGTTCCATGGCTGAATTAAAAAAAAAAACCCAACCCTGAAAAAAAAAAAAAAAGGTCGATGGCTGGGGATTCACTGAATCTCTTGAAGGCTCTGACCTCAGGCCACTGTGCACAACCCTTCCCAAAACAATGTTCCTTCTAATTGTTTTTGGGCTGTGTGAGGAAAAGAAATTCTCAGGTGTAATACAGAGTACAATGTACAGTGTTATTTGAAACTCCATTCTATTTTCCTTTTCTTGTGTGCGCCATGTTTTCCTGTGTATGCAGGCACAAATACACAGTTTACAGGGAACATTGCCCCATACACGTCTTCCTCTTTCTATCAGAGTTCTGTTCTTTCTCATCTTATGATGTAGCTTAGAATTTGTTTTTCATGCTTTGCACCTTAAGAGGTCTCATCACTAATTTCCACTCTTATCCACAGACTGACAGTTTTTAGTCATTCAGTATACTGTTAGCATTTCAGTCTCTTTTAACCGACTGCATAATCTCTCTGCTGCTAGTTTCACATAATTTGTTACAAATAACATGTTTTAGTGCAATGGCCCCTTAATGTATTTTTCCTTTTTAGGACTTTGCTTTTTGGGATGTCTGTTTTCATGTGAAGTAAATTAATAAGAATAAAACATTAGAAGAGATGCATTTTTCACTCAACGCACAATTAAACTCTGGAATTTGTTGCCAGAGGATGTGGTTAGTGCAGTTAGTGTAGCTGTGTTTAAAAAAGGATTGGATAAGTTCTTGGAGAAGAAGTCCATTACCTGCTTTAATTAAGTTGACTTAGAGAATAGCAACTGCTATTACTAGCAACAGTAGCATGGGATCAACTTAGTTTTTGGGTACTTGCCAGGTTCTTATGGCCTGGATTGGCCACTGTTGGAAACAGGATGCTGGGCTTGATGGACTCTTGGTCTGTCCCAGTATGGCATGTTCTTATGTTCATTTCGCTGGACACCATAAGAATATAAGAAGTTGCCATCCTGAGTCAGACCGAGGGTCCATCAAGCCCAGCATCCTGTTTCCAACAGTGGCCAATCCAGGTAGCAAGTACCTGGCAAGAACCCAAGCAGTAAATAAAACCCATGCTGCCAATGCTAGCCTGGTAATAAGTAGCAGCTATTCCCTAAGTCTACTTAGCTAATAACATTTATGTTTATGTTTATTGGTTTTTATATACCATTGCCTCAGTGGGAACCTTCACAATGGTTTACAATAAAAATAACAAGGAAGCAGAGTAATACAATAATTCAAATAAGATACTTACATAGCTATAAATAGTAAATGGTTAGAATTAATATAAAAATAAAATACTAAAAGTCATAAAAAACTAATTATCACAAAGTGTATATAAAAGCGTTAAAAGAGAGGATATTAAGATAATAAAAATTTCTAATACACTGAAAAGCAAAGATCATTAGTTAGTTCTGTTAACATATGGGAATGCTATTTATTTGCTTTTGAAACAATTGAAAAAGCAAAACCATCACCATTATATAACTATAGGAACACAAAAACATGTTTTCAATAATATAGTGTAATTATATATTCCCTTGGTAGACACAACAGTTTTCAATTAAAAAAGAGTAGATTCTGAATTTGATTGATAGCAAACCTTTTCCTTATCCCATCATTTGTACTAGAGAGTAATAAAGCTCTTTTCCAGGCCCAAGTTAGTGCAGGAACATTTTCTCATAGGTTTGCGCCTTCATTTCCTTACTGAAAAAGTATCACAAAGGAATTTCTGCATCATTTATATTGCTAATGCATGAAGTTTTGCTTGAGAGATTTGAAGAACGGGTTGCTCTGAAAAGCTTTCTCATCTCCCCGGCAACTGAGCATAATGCGTACACCCCTTGAGACAAAAGGAGCAAAATCAGTTGTTCTCTGTAAGCCTTCATTTTTCTTGCCTGGCCTTGTGTGTGGTGAGTTGGGGTAGCACTGGATGTAACTGTGTGATAACATGGTATCACGCTGTGGGAGACAAGCAGGAAATAACTTTTGCCAGGCGGAGGTAGCTGAAGAAGGGGCTCTTTCAGGAGCTCCACGTTATTTCTCTGTTCATTCTATTTAGCTCTCTAAAGCTTGCTTAAAATGCATAAAAAACCCTTTAGTCATGGTAGATTGCTGAGTCCCATAATGATTAATGGATATTCCCACAACAATGTTGAATTTGTTTGTGCCTGCATGAGAGAAAAAAAAAACAACTTATAATGCCCCTTCAGATGGCTAAAATAAAACATACAAAATAATTGATAATTTCCAAGGTCATATAATCTCATATTTAAATTTAAAAAAATTGCCTTTGGCTTTATTACCCAGATCTTAACTGTGCTGCCTCCTCTTTTTTTTTTTTTTAACTCCTGGCTTCTGACTCTTTTCTCTGTTTTATTTTTCCTTCTATAACCCTCCCTTTCCCTTCATCTAACATTGTCCCTTCATATCTTACCTGTGAGTTCACCCCATCTTTCTCTGCTCTGTCTTTCCTCCATCCATCAACACTTTACGTCTCTTATTCTTTTGAATCTTATACATTTTTACATCGCACCCTTCTACCTCCCATCTTATTTTTCCATCATCCCCTCCCAGCCTATCCATTTCTTACCCCCTCCCATCCCTATGTTTCCACCTTTCCCTTAACCCTTCCCAGTCTTCTAGCTCGGTCTCCCTCATGCTCCCTGTGACCCTCCTATCTCAACTCCCTTTTCATACCCCTCACTCTCCCTTTGTGACCAATTTGTCATGTTTTCTCCTCTCTCTCTACTGTGCCCCCTCTACTCCCATGATTTTTATAGCATTCTGTCTCTCCCTCTCTTTGTACCCCCTCTGTTGTCCTTCCTTCCTCATCCCTCCCTTACTCATGACACCTGTCTACCCTTCTTCTCCCCCCCCCCCCCCATCTTAATCCCTACTCTCACCTGTGGCTCCATTCTGAACCCCCTCTCTTCACTATTCATGCCCCCTCTGTCTTTCTCTCCTTCCTTCTCCAAGACTTTTCTTTGCCCTCTCCTCCCTCTTTCCATTGTGTCTCCCTTCTATCCCTTCGTTCCCCATCCCACTCACACAGCTCTGTGGGGTCCATATTCAAAAGCATTTAGCAGATAACTCAAGCATTATTCGGTTAATTCCAATTTTTGAATATTTTGGCACCTATCCGGCTAAACTTTGTAACTGAATATTTATTTCATTATTCGAGTAAACTTTAGCCAGATAACATAGGGGCATTCCAGGAGCGTTTCTGGACAGCATTAAGTTAGACAGATAGAGTTAGCTGGATATGTTATCTAACTTTTCTATGCTGTAGAGCTGCCCTAAAGTTAGCCAGATACACTTATTTAGCTCTCGTTAAGATAGCTGTCTATATTCGTGCTGCTGCACCACTGAATATCCATCTAAAGTTAGCCAGATAAATATTTTGCAGACTGACCAGTGACTGAATATTACCCCCTCTATCTCTCTATTCCTTCCAGCATCACCAGGTTTTTAGCAGAAATAAAGCCTATTTTAATTCTTTTAGAAGGCTATTGTAATGCAATGCACCAGTTCCTCTAAGAAGCCCTTGACATTACAGCACATAGGGAGCAAAAAATAGCAAGTGGGAGTGTTAAAGCAGAAAGCAGAGATTTAATAGAAGAAGTGCTTCAGGTTTTCAAACACTTCCTTCTCCAACAATAGTGGCTGGCAGAGAGAAGAGAAAGAGAGCCCATGAATTAGCTGCTATAACTTTTCTTCATTCTCCCTTTTCAGGCGAAGCCTAACCTTATTCTGTATTCCCTAGGAACAAAGCTGAAAGCTAGCAACTCAAATCCTGTCAGAGGTATAGACACAAAGCAAGTAAAAAAATCAATTAAAGATGAAAAGCAGTTGTTGACATGCCTGCTTAGCTGTACACACGAGAGAGACGAAAACAAAGGTCCTGATTTTAAAAAGCATTCACATGCATAAAATTGGGTTTTACACGTGTAAATGCATTTTAGCCATGTAAGTGGGCTTTTGAAAATTACTACAATATATGCCATTGAATTGCTCATAGGCAGGGCCGGCGTGTCCATTAGGCGAACTTCAGCGGTCGCCTAGGGCGCCGAGCCGTAGGGGGCACCGAAGAGCAGCCACGAGGTGCCGCAAACTGGGCCTATCCCGCTCGCGGCAAAGAGAAATAGAGACTGTGAGCTTCTCGGGGTCCGTGAACAGCCCTGAGAAACACAAGTCGGCGCCGAAACAGGTAGGGGGGGGGGGCGCAACTGGGAGAGGGGGCGTGATCAGGGGGGGGGAGCAGTGCGATCGGGGACAGCACGATCGGGGGGGGGGGGGGGAGCAGTGCAAGGATCACCTGGGCTCCCAGTACCCTTGCACCGGCCCTGCTCATTGGTTATACAAGTATAAGTGAACTTTATGCGGGTAAATAACTTTTTATAATTGCTACGATAGCAGATCATATTTACGTGCATAATTACTTTTAACATTAATTCCATAGTGAATAAAAGCACTGATGGCGCTTTTAATTTGTGTAACTATCAGGATCTGTTGTTTTTGCTGTGATAGCTGCAGCTCCTTTGTGCTCTCACCCCTAGAAGCTGCCGGTACTTACAGATGCACAATTTGCAGATTCATTAGCACTGGTCTGGTCTTTAAACATCCACCGAAAAGTGTACTGCCAACATCTGCCCTCAGATAGCCCATACATTTTTAAAGAAATGTCAAGCTTTGTATTAGCGTGTACCAGACATTATAAAAACCCTTGCTGTTCCTTTAAATTTTCCTAATCTCAGGCAGGAAAAAAAGATAGCGGCTGTAAGTTATCTTTAGAGTGAATACAGATGCAATTAATGAGCTCTTTCTGAGAGGCAGGTATTCGTGTGTCACCAAAAAGCACAGTCAAACAAAGAAACCCAGTTTAACAGGATGATTTGGGTTTTAATCATTGGCAAAGAGAAGTAAAAGGCAGGACTGTGCTAAATAGAAAATCTCAATCAATACTTTTCTTTCAGGTTGCAGGTGATTGTTGGCAACATATGGAGAGGTGAAAACAGAACCACAGTAAAGCTTGTATTGGCCTAAAAGCAATATGTGCATTCCAGTGTCTTGATATTAGAAAAGACCATTTCACTGCTATTTATAGTGCATTGCAATAACAAATACTGGAGCAAAATAATGAGAGCTAAACTGTTTACGGCTTCTCAAAATGGCAAGTGATTATAGAATCTAAGATGCGCGATAGGGACATGGCCATTTTATAACATACGCATGTATATGTGGGCATGTTTTAAAATAGGCTGACCGCGCACACATGTGTGCACAATTTTAAGTGGGCTCATGCCTATGGGGGTAATTTTCAAAAGGAGTTACATGCGTAAATGTAGCTCAAGTAAAGTGCACTTATGTGAGTAAATCCTATAGACAAGTCAATGGCATATATTGTAGCAATTTTTAAAAACCCACTTACTCAAGTAAAGTGAATTTACTCCAGTAAACCTGGTTTTTACTCGAGTAAATGCTTTTTAAAATCAGGCCCTATGCGCGCAAATGCCACTTCTACTGGGTGAGTGGGGGGGATTTTAATACAAACGCACAACAACGCCATTACCAGTTTTCCCAATTTGTTCCCAATTCACACAGGAAAGCGTCAGGACTTCCTAACCCCCCCTAGTTAAATAGTCTCCTTTCTCCCTTGTTAGCCCCGACCCTTAAAACCCCGCCAAGCTCTTTATTTCTATTTTTATTACTTTCACAACCTCCATAGCAGAAGTAACGTTACGTGGTTGGGGACCCCGGCGCGTGCCTGTGCGTGTTAAGGGTTTGTGCGCTAATTTGAAGTTGAAGCCCAGGAATGCCTACGCCCTGCCCAGACCATGCCCATGCCTCGCCCCCTTTTCGGAACTTCTCATTTGTGCGTGCAGCTGGAGGCCCGCGCATGCTCAGTGTGCGCCGGCCTGACATTTGTGCACATCTCCTGGGTTTGGTGCATGTCGGGCTTTTAAAATTCACTTGCAAGCTTTTAACAGTGTTGTGGAAGATTGACCAGCATATAAAGAGTCTGGAATGGTATTTTTAAGTAACTAATATTCCCCAAAGGAACATGTAGCAGCATTACTGATTGTGGTGGAAATAAAAACTTAAGGCCTGATTTTAAAAAGCATTTACTCGAGTAAAACTGGGTTTTACTCGAGTAAATGTGCTTTTGAAAATTACTACACTATATGCCATTGAATTGTCCAAAGGAGTTACTCGCGTAAGTGCACGTTACGCAAGTAAATGGCTTTTGAAAATTGCTATGCTTGTAGTTACGTTTAAACGCGTAACTCCTTTTGAAAATTACCCCATTCAGTTTAATGTGCTGTTTGTTGCACCAAAGTCAGCTAGCAAATTATTTAATGAGCTAATTGCTCAAGATCATTTGACACACAGACCTCTAATGATAGAAAGTTTCAGGTATAAAAGCACAATTAATGGTAAGGTACATCTCTTCTCCCTCTTTGTGACAGACTTGAATACATTGTCAGATCAGTGCAATTGGATTTAATGATGACAGATCGGTATGGGGACTGTAAAATGAAAAAATACAAGGCAGCATTAACTGAGGAAAATCTCCCCTTCCATGCCTTATTCGGTTTACTCCTCTGGGGGAGTCCACTCAGCTGCAGATTTTAGTGCCATTCACAAAAAGGCAAACTTTTCCTTCTGATCCCTCAGCAGTATCACTCACAAAGATATTGAACAGAACTGGCCCCAGAACTGATCCCTGATGTTCTCTGCTAATCACCTTTCTCTCCTCTGAGTGAATTCCATTTATCACTACTCTCTGTCATTTACCAGTCAACCAGTTTCTAATTCAGTCCTTGTGACCCACTCCCAGGATACTTATTTTATTCATGACTTCCTATACAGAGCAATATCAAAAGCTTTGCAGAAATTCAAGTAAAAATACAAAAGAAGGGTGCAAAAATTCACCACTAATTATCAAAAAGTGGTAATAACTATATTTAAAATAAATATTAAAACATTTTATTCAAATAACTACTTAACAAACTGAGTGGGAAACCAGAACACTCATCATATACACTGCACATATATATGCAGAAAAGAATCACTCAAGATTGACCTTTAGCTCATCATCATGTTCTGCAAAAACACTCTGTCACCTTCCTCAGTGTTCAACTCCAACTAAATATCAGTGAACCACACACATATAACTTTAAAATTGTCACAAAGCCAAGAAAATGGCTAAATTTATAAAATCTATTAACTCAAAGCATATCCTCTATCTTTTCCTGATATCAAGTATGCTCAGACTAAAACACTATTTAAATCACTTACCTACTCATTTTCCTAATATGAAATATATTCCCAACAAGGGAACACTCATATCATCACACAAGTGGCTTCAATCAGGGGAAATAATTGTGTGACTGTAATAAGCTGTGTGAAGGAGTGCCCCCAAAACCTCTCCTTAACCTATGTGGGACAAAGCATCTAGCCCAGTCTACCTTAAAGTCCAGAGAGAGAGATAGCTCTGTGGGTGGGAGCCTACTGAGCAAGAATAAGGGTGCAAACTTATCTGAGAACAGACAAGCCCCGTGTCTCCATGAGAAGCCATCTCCTGCTATATTTCTGTCCTAAGGTGAAAGCTAGAGATAAGAAATTTATATGCTGTGAACACTGGTTATGTTGTCAATAAAGTGGAATCTTTAAGAAGGCTGAAGTCCGTGTGGTAAATATTTCCTACCTAAAAAGTTTACTTGGCTAGCCTAAATGTTGTTAGAAGTGGGATTCTGTATTATGCAACAGGCAGAAATCCACATCTCGAAGGGAAAAAAAAAAGATTAAAGAAGAAAATAAAGTTTGTTGTGTGATTCCTGTCCAGAGAAGCAGTTTGGGGCAGAAGCAGTCCTGTTAGGCATATATCTAGAGGACTGAGAAGATTAAGAGTGTGGCTCAGGGACAGCACAGAAACCAAACAGTTGAAAAATGTTTAGTTAGTTCAGAGAACTGTTTCCTGGGGCCTGAAGAAAAAAGTAGTTTAAAATAATTATTGGAGGTAAGGCGAATAGCTCCACCTGGCTAGACAGGGTCTGTAAAGTATGTCAGTGATGGACAAGCAGGATGTTTTGTTTGCCTTTTCCTATCAGAGGGAAAAAGCAGGGTATGACCTTCAGGAAGCAAGTGTGACTGAGCAAGAAATGCAAGCTGTGATTCAAAGTCTCCTGGAAGGACAGAGGCAACTGTAAGAGAGTGCCATAAGGAGCTAGATTTCCTGGGCATGTGCCTAGAGAGAATTGGAGGCAAGGTTTCCATTCCTAATTGACAGCCTGAAGAAATAAGGCCAGAGAAGGGCTCAGTGCACCTGGAAGCAAAGGAGCCTGTGGACAGTGCTACAGGAAAATCTGGAGAAGAGTCAGAGTTGCAGGAACTGGCACAGCTGAATACAAGAAAAGAGAAGAGAAGCCAGGTGAATGAATCTGCAGGAACTGTGGCTTACATGCAAGGGAGCTCTTGATGGAGCTTAAAAGACTGGCCTAAAAAAGGGAACACAGACTGCCCAGAAGGAAGCAGAGCAGATTGGCCTGATGGAGGCAGCACAAATTGGCCTGAGAGAAGACAGACAGAGGTGCTGAAGAATGGCCATATGGTGGCATTGTAGGGTGAGCAGATGGAGGTACTGCAGAATGGCCAGATGAAGACACTGTAGATGGAGCGCAGAGGAGTCAGAAGATGATGTGGTAAAAATTGGGAAATAGGTGGAGCCTTTAACAGGGAAAGATGAAGAAATACAAGTATTAAAGCAAGTGGGAGAGAACCCACAGCTGGAGAGCCCTGAGATAGAACAATGACCTTTTCAGAGGAAGAAGCAACACCCAAACAGAGTCAAGAGAGTCCTTGCGGAAGGGGTTCCAGAAATTATGTTATTCATGGAGAAGGATTGGAACTCAGAGCTTCAGATGGACCCATATAAAGGACTATGGGTGGACACTAGGCAAAGGGCATAGTGGATGGTTGGGTTTAAGGGTAACCCTAGTGAGATGGGGAGAGCATGACCCTGTGGCCCCTACCCTGAGTTTAATGGGAAGGAGGCCAGAAGAAGCACATTGGGGAGAAAAGTTATTTCCCTGGAAGAGATCCAAGGTTAGTAGGGATGCTCACCCCAACAGGTTTGAGCTGAGAGAGAAGGAATGTGAAGGAGTGTCCCTAAAACCCCTCCTTAACCTTGTGGGACCAGGAACAGGGTCTGGTCCACCTTTAAAAGCCAAAGAGAGAGATAGCTCTGTTTGGCAGGATCCTGCTAAGCAGGGATAAGGGTGCAGGCCCAGCTGAGAACAGACGACCTATGTCTCCAGGAGAAGACAGCTCCTGACACATCTCCATCCTAAGATGAAAGCTGTGTGAGATATACTGCTGGAGGTAAAAAGTTTATATGTTGTGAACGCTGGTTATGTTGTAAATAAAGTGGAGTCTTTAAGAAAGAAGGCTGGAGTCAGATAAGGAGCTGGAAGAGCAGCTGCTAATACAGATACCCACAGACATCAAACCAGACACACTCATTTTTGTTAGAAACAAAGTACCCACTACTGTCTGCTTTCTGATTATATGTAGACTTACACTAGTAACTAAGTGACATTTTGTGGAAGAGTCACACACACACAGTACACTGACTCCTTTGCACACACAGAAAGACAGAAAGCAAAGGCTGCTGTGCTTGCCCATCAGTCACTGCTGAATTCCCCTGCTCAGAGTGAACACAGATCCATCACTATTATGTGCTAGTCACACTGTGTCAGAGGGATTGCAGTTCTATTACCCCTGTAATAACCCTGTAACAGTCAGCAGAAAGATTTTACAATGTCTCCTATGAACAGTGACAAAAGTCAACATTCTACTTTGCTTTCTCCTATCTAAAAGTTTTTATAAATTTTTCTGTCATTTGCACAAAAATCTTGAGAACCTCTTTCCTCCCTGAAATCCACCAAGAAATGCCTCTAAGAACATAAGAACATAAGAAAATACCATACTGGGTCAGACCAAGTGTCCATAATGCCCAGCATCCTGTGTCCAACAGTGGCCAATCCAGGTCATAAGAACCTGGCAAGTACACACAAACTAAGTCTATTCCATATTACCATTGCTAATGGCAGTGGCTATTCTCTAAGTGAACTTAATAGCAGGTAATGGACTTCTCCTCCAAGAACTTATCCAATCCTTTTTTAAACACAGCTATACTAACTGCACTAAACACATCCTCTGGCAACAAATTCCAGAGTTTAATTGTGCGTTGAGTAAAAAAGAACTTTCTCCAATTAGTTTTAAATGTGCCCCATGCTAACTTCATGGAGTGCCCCCTAGTCCTTCTACTATCCAAAAGAGTGTAAATAACCGATTCACATTTACCCGTTCTAGTCCTCTCATGATTTTAAACACCTCTATCATATCCCTCCTCAGTCGTCTCTTCTCCAAGCTGAAAAGTCCTAACCTCTTTAGTCTTTCCTCATAGGGGAGTTGTTCCATTCCCCTTATCATTTTGGTAGCCCTTCTCTGTACTTTCTCCATTGCAATTATGTCTTTTTTGAGATGTGGCGACCAGAATTGTACACAGTATTCAAGGTGCGGTCTCACCATGGAGCGATACAGAGGCATTATGACATTTTCCGTTTTATTCACCATTCCCTTTCTAATAATTCCTAATATTCTGTTTGCTTTTTTGACTGCCGCAGCACACTGAACTGACGATTTCAATGTGTTATCCACTATGACACCTAGATCTCTTTCTTGGGTTGTAGCACCTAATATGGAACCCAACATTGTGTAATTAAAGCATGGGTTATTTTTCCCTATATGCATCACCTTGCACTTATCCACATTAAATTTCATCTGCCATTTGGATGCCCAATTTTCCAGTCTCACAAGGTCTTACTACAATTTATCACAATCTGCTTGTGATTTAACTACTCTGAACAATTTTGTGTCATCTGCAAATTTGATTATCTCATTCATCGTATTTCTTTCCAGATCATTTATAAATATATTGAAAAGTAAGGGTCCCAATACAGATCCCTGAGGCACTCCACTGTCCACTCCCTTCCACTGAGAAAATTGTCCATTTAATCCTACTCTCTGTTTCCTGTCTTTTAGCCAGTTTGCAATCCATGAAAGGACATCGCCACCTATCCCATGACTTTTTACTTTTCCTAGAAGCCTCTCATGAGGAACTTTGTCAAACGCCTTCTGAAAATCCAAGTATACTTGGATTTTCAGAAGGCATTAAATTTTCCTTTCGGTTTCAGGTTTAAAAAATATAAGGAAGTCATGCTGGGATAGGCTGGTTGAAAAATTGCTTCTCCTTGATTGGAACTTATTTGTTCCTTTCCATCCTATCTCTGCTTTTTCTGCCTTGAAGAGAAAAAAAACATACACTTTTGCTTAAGTCATAGACTTTAATGGATCAGAAAATGAATGAAACAACATTTTTGGGATATTTTGGAGGCCCCATCCATTCATTTTGGATGCAACAAACCAAACTGAAAATTGACTCATGCATCACATTTTACAAGTTTTGTTTCAAATGAACGCACATTGGCTGTCAATTCAGCTAAAACAATGCTTAATGCATGGAAACGGGCTTTTTGAAAGGCATCCTTCATGAATGTGGGTAAACTTGAGTATGCAGTGGTATTACATGTGTAACTTCAGCCACAATAGGAGGAGGTATTCATGGGGGCTGGGGAGGGGTTTGCACTCACACACATCCTTTCGAATTTTCATTAAATTAAATTTCATTTAATTTTTCTCAGGAAAACTACTCCACATATTAGCAGGCATAAATATGAGGGGTTACGATTACAAGGTAATTTTAAAAGTAAAATGCACATGTAATTTAATTTAAAAAATGAATGCAAAATCTGCAAGTAAAACATGCCCACAGACTATTTACACCAGTGTGAGAACTGAAAAGTGACAATTTTGTCTTCTTTTTGTCTGGCACTAGTGATGAGCTCATCCAGCTGCACTTAACAATAGCTCATTATGGTTTTGAAGCTCCCAAAGTACTTTGATTGGATATCGTCTTGACTGTCTTCAGTTTCCCTATCTAAACCTTCTCTATAGATGATGCCCTCGATGATATCACAAAATGGTGATGAATCATCTCCATCAGTACCATGGAGAAAACCTTGTTGACACCTAGTTTTGTTCCTCCCTTTCCTTTTAACATAAGCATGTTAGCCATGCAAAAATGTATCCACTCTTCAGATTTTAATGTTTCAATATTTCTTTTTAATATTCTCCGTTCATTCCTAAAATGTTCTAGCTTTATATATTTGCTTAATGGTGCTTTTTTGACAATGACATTTATTGGACCAAACATAGATAGCTTTAACCAACTGTTTGCAGTAAATCAATTGGCAGAAAAACTGGCACAGCTTACTTTCTGCAAGAACTGGTAAGAGCTAAAAATAAAATACGCATCAGTTCCTTCTTTGCCCAAGCAACAAATTTTGCATTATTACATTCTAACTCATATATATGTAATAGAACAAAAATGACTTAATAGAGGAGCAGTACTCCCCTCGGAAACATTGAAAGTCACAGTTATTTATTTCTACCTGCTAATTTCATTTCCCAAGACTATAATGACTTCTTATTGTATTTATAATATTCAAATAATGCGTGCATTTGTTTCTCAGCTGAAAAACAGTAGCCATCTGTGAAAAAGTGAGTGCAATCTTGAAGATAAATTCTAATTGAATTAAAGATGAAAATTTCGGAAGGGTTAATAATAAGCTCCTCATTGTCTTGTACATGTGAACATGTACTATTTGTGTTAAAGTTTTGCATGTAAGTGACTACATACTCATATTTCCAACCTGGGGGTCCAGAGAAACAACAGGGTGATCAGGCAGGCCTGGAGGAGCCTCCAGTTTGAATTTAATTGTGGAGCTTCAAACCCACATGGGGTAAGTACATTATGGAAAATAGGAAGGTGGATAGGGGAAGTTAAGGGGCAGCTGGGGGCAAATGGATTTGGGAGTGTGGATGGGTATGTGAGGGGTGGGTTGGGGGCCATTGGATTAGGGGGTGTGGGTGACAGTAGAGGGTGTTAGGGGTGAGTTGTGGCAATTGGGATTTAGGGTATAGGTAGGAGTATTGGGGTGGATTGGGACAATTGGGATATGAGAATATGGGTAGGGGCTATTAAATGTGGGTTAAAAGCAGTAGGAGGCAATTGGTAAAGGTGTGCATAGTTTGGGTTTTTTTTCAAGCCCATTTCATTTTCAGTTTGGGGATCAGAATTTGTTTTGGCAGAATTTCATTTGTAAAAAAAAAAAAAAATCCCAAAGCCTGCTCACAACCCTTCCAATTTCATTAAATATAAAGCCCCCACCCTTCCTACCCATAAGACTCACCCAAAGTCCCTGTTGGTCCAGCGAAGGGCCCAGGAGTGATCTACCGCTCCCAGGCCATTGGCTGCCAGTAATCAAAATGGCACCGGTGACCTTTTGACCTTTGCATGTGACAGGGGCTTCCAGTGCAATTGGGTGGGCCAACCATTGCTCCTATCATGGGACGGGAGTCGCCCAATGGCACCAGTAGCCCCGACACATAGTAAGGTCAAAGGGATGTTGGCACCATTTTGATTACAGGTAGCAGATGGCCCGAGAGCAGGAGATTGCTCCTGGGCCCCCACTGGACCACCAGTGACTTTGGGTGAGTCTTGGGGGAGGGGGTTGGGAAGGTAAGGGGATTTATATTTATTGAAAGTGGAAGGGTTTGGGCAGGTTTTAGGGTGGTTATTTTTTTATTTGCACACTCCCTGAAAAACAAATGCTAGGAAAACCACCCAACTTTTGTGAGTTTTCCTATCATTTTTTTTGCTTCCCAAAATGCAATAAAATAGGAAATATCATCTTTATTTCCTATTTCATTGCAAACAACTGCACATATCTAGATATTAGAGCTTGGAGTGGGGATAGAGAGTGTTAAGGGTAGTTGAGGCAATTGGAGAAACAATTGGGTTTTTGGGATGTGGGTAGGAGGAGTGGGTATGGGGCAGTTGGGGTTTGGGGATTAGAGTAGGAGTGTTAGGTTAGGTTGGGAGTCAGTTGGGATGAGGAGGGTTGTGGAATGAGGGGGCAAGAGATTGAAATTGTGCCTTAAGGTAGAGTAAGAAGCAATATGAATATATGAAACTTATATTAAGTTAATGGCTTGACCTATGTACATATATTATGCAGCAAATGGATTGGCCTAAAAGACTTTAATAAACAGTTTGGGGAAAAAAGGACAATGATAGACAAAGGCGCTCTGTACAGAGGAGGGATAACATGCCTCTGTGTATATGGGCATGTATATCTAGACCAGTATTTTCTAACCTGTGCTTATATGATAAGTACAGCGCGACCTTGGCCCTTTGCTCCCGCTACCGGCGATTGACCCATCGGGGTCCGGAGCAGGCCGCACCGAGCCACGCCAGCCATTTCAAGCCGCGCCTCTCAGCCGACACAGACCGCCCACGTGACATCGGCTGGTGCCCCAGCACCCAGCCTTTAAGTAAGGCCGCGACCCGAGGCTCTCCCCTTTTCAGCTGTCCCTCCGTGCAGCGCGACCTCGGCCCTTCGCTCCCGCTACTGGCGATTGACCCATCGGGGTCTGGAGCAGGCCACACCGAGCCACACCAGCCATTTCAAACTGCGCCTCTCAGCCAACTCGGACCGCCCACATGGTGACATCATCAGCTGGTGCCCCAGCACCCAGTCTTTAAGTAAGGCCACGACCCGAGGCATCACGCACCATACATCACGCGCCTAAGGAACTCGACCAAGGAGCTAGCCCCTTGTTGCGCCCCTTAGTGTAACCCATTAGTGTCTCAGCAATCTCTTTTCTTCCCCCCTCTACTCCCTTTGTAACAGACCACATGTACTCTCATACCATCCCCCGCATATACTGCCCCACCTACAGAAACCCCATACCCGCTTCTTCTCGCCCCCTTGCTCAGCATAAATCACTACTACCAATCATGATTTCACCACTCACACAGTTTCTGGGCCTCATCACTCTAGTTATATCTCTCTTTAATGCTCAATCACTCCTAAAAAAAAGCTCCCATTCTTCATGACTTGCTTACTGACTCCAATCCCGATATCTGTGCCATCACAGAGTAGAGATGAGCTTCGTTTTTTTCTACCGGGTAGTTTTTTGAGTCAGACGCTTCGGGGTAAAGTTCGTTTTGACCCGGTTAGTTTTTTGGAAAAACGACCAAAAACTAAATGGGGAAAAACGAAACCGGCCCAAAAAACGACGTGGGAAAACGAAGCTAAAAAAAACCCCCACCCTAAGCATTAAAATTCACTTTAATACATCCCTCCCCAAGACTCACTAACATCCCTGGTGGTCCAGCGGGGTCCCGCGAGGGATTTCTCTCTCCGTGCTGTCTGACTTTCGGGCCTGCTTCTATCAAAATGGTGCCGATAGCCTTTGCCCATACTATGTAACAGGGGCTACCGGTGCCATTGATCAGCCCCTGTCACATGGCCATCGGCACCATCTTGTGCTCCTACCATGTGACAGGGACTGACCAATGGCACCGGAAGCCCCTGTGACATAGTAAGGGCAAAGGCTATCGGCGCCATTTTGATTACTGGCAGCCGATGGTCCGAGTGCAGGAGGTTGCTCCCAGACCCCCGCTGGACTTTTGGCAAGTCTTGTGGGGGTCAGGAGAGTGGGGGTTTATTTGTTAGTGATACGTTGTATTCATGGGGGTTCGCCATATGTTTCGTGACCCCCCAAGAATACAACGAATATGGCATATTCGTTGGATTGCCAATACATTGCAAACGAATTGCACACCCCTAGGGGATAGGCTTCCTCCAGAATCTCAAGCAAGAAGCAATTAGAAAAGTAGAGCTGGGTGAAAGAAGCTGGAGAACCCCTCAGGATTTCAAAACCCTGTGATTTTTTTTTTTAGTTTTTCAGACTGTAACAAGCTAACCTATAAAAAAGCAACACTGCAAATAGTACACTAGGCCCTAAAACACCAACACATATAGGGGCAGATTTTAAAAGCCTACGCGCGTAAATACAGGTGGATTTACGCGCCTAGGTGGGGGTTACGCGCGTCGGGCCTATTTTCATCCTGTAAAGCCTCGGGATGTGTGTAAGTCCTGGAGCTTGAAAAAATGGGTGGTCCAGGGGTGGGGTGTGGGTGGGATGTGGCAGTCTGGGATGTGGCCAGAGGCCTCTCCATGGCCGCTGGACCTGGGGATCGCACGCCGGCACTTGGCTGGCACGTGCAAGTTGGCAGGCGTAACTTCTGGCTTAAAGGTAAGGGGCTATTTTTTTTTTCTGGTTGGGGGGCAGGACAGGGAGGGGAAGGGAGGGAAAGGTGTAGGGGGGCTGGAGGGAACGTGGAAAGCCATCGGGGCTCCTCTAGGGCTCAGCGTGCGCAAGGTGCACTAGTGTGCACCCCCTTGCGTGCGCCAACCCCGCATTTTATAACATGCCCGAGGCTGCGTGTGCATGTTATAAAATCGGGCGTACATTTGTGCGCGCTGGGTAGTGCGCACAAATGTAGGCCGCACGCATTGTTTGTAAAATCTGCCCCACATTATGTAAACAAAACAAGCCAGGTTACCAAAAAATACCTGCAAAATAAAAAATACCAGTAAGTAAAAATATTGCTTTTAAAACTGCATAGGTCCAGATGTCAGATCAGAGACATTCACATCTAAAGACTGATTCCATATTGTCTCAATAGCTCATGTATGGGATTTTGGATATTACTTACATCGATCCAATAAAAGCTATCACCGTCTGTCAAGAATACAGTTACCCCAAGAGACAAATCTGCCATATCAAAACAACACTAACTCCCAGGACTCAAATATCAACCATCCTACCCAGGAAAGAGCAGCACTGCAAATATTACATCAATAAAATATTTTAAAACAGCATACATATCAACCTAATAAATGAAGGTTGACCGACGTGCCACAAATGCGCAGTAGAGAGCAGCTCTACTGCGCATGTGCGGGCAAGCACGTCGGTCTTAGGCAGCGTCAGGAAAAAAAAAACATGGCGGCGGCGGCGGCGGTGGCAGCGGGCGGCGGCGGTGGCGGTAGCGGCGGCAGCGGCGGCCAGTAGCGAGGGAGGGAGGAGAGAGAGAGGGAGGGAGGAGAGAGAGAGAGGGAGGGATGGACTGAGTGAGAGGGAGGGAGGGACGGAGGGAGGGAGTGGGAGGGAGTGACTGAGTGAGAGGGAGGGTCTGAGTGGGAGGGAGGGAGGGACTGAGTGAGAGGGAGGGAGGGATTGAGTGAGGGGGAGGGACTGGAAGGGAGGGACTGAGTGAGAGGGAGGGAGGGGGGAGGGACTGAGTGAGAGGGAGGGAGGAGTGGGTGAGTGTGTGGGAGGGAGGTAGGGGTGGGGAAGAGTGAGAGGAGAGGGAGAATGAGGGAGAGGTGAGAGACAGGGATGTGAGGAAGGGGGAGAGGGAGAATGAGGGAGAGGTGAGAGACAGGGATGTGAGTAAGTGGAAGGGGGAGAGGGGAGAATGAGGGAGAGGTGAGAGACAGGGATGTGAGTAAGTGGAAGGGTAAGAAGTTGTGGAGCAGAGAAAAAGGGAGTGGAGGAGGGCTGAGGGGGAGGGGATGGGATTGAGAGAGGGTGGGGAGTGACTGAGGGAAGGGGAGAGAGGTGGGAGTGACTGAGGGAAGGGGAGGGAGGTGAGAGTGAGGGGAAGAAGGCAGTGGGAGACAGAGGGTGAGTAAGACTGAGTGGAGGAAAGGGGAGGAGTGAACGAGGGGAAGGGGGAGAGAGGGGGAAAAAGTGTAGAAGGGTGCTGTGTTAGAAAATGGACTGAAAACAAAATGTAATGTAGCCCGTTTTAACGGGCTTAACGGCTTGTCAAATAATATCCAACAATTAAAAATAATAGAGATTAAGAAAAAAAAAACATTCTCTGCTCTCCATACCTGGGAACCTTTGATTTCCAGTTGTCCTGAAATTGTACTGGATTAGTTGGCAGGGGAGAGGGTGCACAAACTTTATCCTCTTTTTCTTCCCCATACACACATTCTAACACATGTGTTCGTTCCCTTTCACACACACACCTACAAAGGCATGCTCTCACACTTAGTGACTCTCTCCCTCTTGTACACACAGAACTACTCTCACACTGTAGCTCACTCTCTCTCACACACACACAAAGGCACTCTCTCACACACATAAGCACTTTCTCATACAAAAAAGGCACTTTCTTACACTAAGTGGCTCTCTCACCCACATGGACTCTCTCACACAAAAAAGTCACTCTCCCTCACATACTGTGGTGCTTTCTCCCTCACACTTAGTGGCTCTCTCTTACATACACATACACACTCACACTCAGTGGCCCCTACCTCCTACTGGCTCAAATAGGCACTCTCATACTCAGTGGCTCTCTCTCCCTCATGCACTCACACTCTGTGGCTCCCTCTCTCTCACACACACACAGGCACTATCTTACAATCAGTAGCTCTCACACACATACAAACAGGAACACTCACAAACAGTGGCTTGCTCACTCTAATACACATTCACTCTCTCTAGGTCACAGAGTGTTGTATTCGTGCCTCTTCTCGCCCCTCGCTCCACCCTCTTTACCTTGGGAGTGACTCCCTTCGGCTCTGATGGAGAGTTGCAGCCGCAGCTTCTCTCTGCCTCTTGGTCCGGTTGTTCCCGGGCTGGCTTGATGCTACGGATCCACCATGTTCTTGATGATGTAAGGGCGTGTGCGCGCGTGAGCTCCAGACTCGTACCAGCAAGGGCGCGAACCTTGGGGGTGTCCCCCCATAGTGACTTCATCAATTTCCACTTTAAAAGGTCTTTGTTTGCTAACCTCTAACGAGTTAGCAAGGAACTCCAACTGGACTTGCTTCAGCAGTCCATGATACTTGCAACAATGTTCGAGTCAGCCCGGGGAATCCGTCCCCACTGCTCGGCCTTTTCAAGCTTACCAGGAGTAACCGCTCCATGGGGGCTCCGCTCTCTATTCTTGATTTCAGATTGCTGGAATACTCAGAAGACTCCTCATTGCCTGGAAGCGATCGCAGACGTGAACACAGTGGGGCATATTTTCAAAGGGGTACACGCGAAAGATACATGCGTACCCCCCGAAACCCTGCCCCAAGCTCCCCCTGCGCGCGCCGAGCCTATGTTGCATAGGCTGCCGGTGCGCGCAAAGACCCGGGACACGCGTAAGTCCCGGGGCTTTACTGGGGGGCGTGTCGGGGGCGTGTCACGGCTGGCACGTCATCGGGGGTGTTCTGGGGGCGAGGCCATGGGCGTGGTTCCGGCCCGGGGGCATGGCCACAGCCTCCGGACCAGCCCACGGACCAGAACATGGCACGCCGGCAGCTGGCCCGGCACATGCAAGTTACGCCCAAGGCGTAACTTTTCCAACAAAGGTAGGGGGGAGTTGAGATAGGGCTGGGTTTAGGTAGGGGAAGGGAGGGGAAGGTGCAGGGGAGTGGAAGGAAAGATCGGAGAGGCCTCGGAGGGAACGGAGGCAGGCTGCGCATGTATCTATTAAAATCCGGCGTACTTTTGTTTGGACCAGTCGCGCGAACAAAAGTACACGTGGGCGCAGTTTTATAAAATCTACCCCAGTGAGTTCTATTGTACATAGGAATCGGTACTCGCTCCATGAGGGCCTACATTCCTATAGCTCTGAAGACTCCCTTCCGTCCAAGATGTTATCGCAGGTACGGAGATCAAGAGTTAGATTGGCAAGATTGCAGATAGGAACCGGTACTCGCTCCACGAGGGCCCATGTTCCTAGAATCTATTACAGACTCTCTTCTACGTTAGAAGCCATTTCATATACAGCTATTGTGAGTTCTTATTACAGACTGTGTAGAGGAACCAGTGCTCGCCTATGGCCCCTGTTCCTGAATATACTGAAGACTCTTTGTGGCATAGAGACCATTGCAGACATCTACTATTGTGACTGTACCATCTTGTATCCAGTATACCCTGTCTACTCACTCCTTCTAGTCTCTCTCTACAGCTCAGAGACCCAGAGATTACATTCCAGTATCAGAAGGACTTCAGCCCTACTGGTCAAGCTTAATAAAGAACTATTTGTGTTTACTTCATATTCTAGCCTAGCCGGTGGTTCCTCTCAGGATCTCCTCCTAGGGGTGCTGTCATCTGCCATTGGCCCAGGGATTCACCATTTCCTCCTAGTGGTCATTCCTTACACTACTATCACTCTGTGGGAGCCAACCACTACAGACCACTAACACCGCTTATGGAAGAATTATATAGATAGCTACCTTCTCTTTCTTTGGGACTTGCCAGCAGCCTATATATAACAGATTGCTACTCTGTAGCGGAGGCATGATTGATTGCTATCTCAGTAGCGAAGTACAATATCCTATTGTTAACTCCTCTCCTCAGAAGAATATCATAGAACAGAATGCCAACTCCTCTTCCCCGGGGAGTTGGTCCATAACAGCTTGCTACCTTCCTTTCTTACAGGAACATCTAACAGTAGTTCGCTACAGATTACTAACTCTGCCCTCCTGGCGGGGTCAGCACTACAGATAGCTAACTCCTCCCTTCTGGAGGAGCAGATCATGACAGATTGCTACTCCTCCTCCTTTCAAGAGAAAAGCAGAACAGTTTGCTACTCCGCCCTCCTGGCGGGGTGAATGACAGCAGATTGCTGACTCCTCCCCCCCTGGAGGAGGAGAGCACTAACAGATTGCTACTCCTTCCCTCTGGAGGAGGAGAGCGCTAACACAGAGGCTCAGGGCCTTCTGATCTCTTCTCTGCCTCTTCATCATACTGCAGGATTGTGGGTCTTCCCTTTGACCACCACAGTATAGGCTCCACACTGACCTGCCAGGATTGATCTTCAGCTGCAAATGGGATGGGCTCCACTAGCAGACACAGAGTTTCCTCTCTTCTCCAGCAGGTCACAGGATGGGTCCGTGGCAGCCTACTGGTTCATGCGTTCTTTCTGTGGTGTGGATTGTAGCAGGAGTTGCATTGATGCACTGTCATCTGCTGCCACGTGGCTGATCTCATGATAAAAGCTGCGAGATCGGCCCTGTGGCAGCAGGAGATGACGTTCACTTAAACATGATTCCTGCTGCTGGCTGTGGATTAATGAAGTGCACTGCATGGTTGAGGGCAGCAATGTCTTGGGTAGAAGTTTGGTTTATCCCCTGCCTGACTCGAAAAAAAAAACAAATGTAAAAAAAAAACTCAAAAGAAACAAAACCCAAATACATAAAGGAAATTGGTTAGAGCGGGGATTCACTGAATCTCTTGCAAGGTTTGACCGCACGCCACTGAAGCAGCACAAGACAGGGACTGGCTATACTTAAAGTGTTCCTGCCACTGTGGGTGGATGCTTTGCCCCTCTCATGATGCTTTGAGGACTTTATGCCATTGTTTGTGTTGCTGTCACATTTGCTGTTTCATTCTTGCTGCTTTGTTCCCACTGTCATTGTGCATTGGCTGTTCATGCTTCTGTTGGTGCTGCTTTGCACCTCTTTCTGTGTCTTTTGGTCTTCATGTTTTGATTGTTGATGCCCTTTACCTCTCTTTTGGAGCCTTGGGGTTGTTCTTGCCACTTTGGTGATGCTTTGCTCCTTTCACGGCGCCTTGTGGTGTTTGGGCTACTTTGCCCTGTCACAGTTTCTTAGGCTATTCATGCCAGTCTTGGTGCCACTTTGCCCTCGTCTTGGTTTCTTCGAATGCTCTTCCTTCTGCCGCTTATGTCTGCCTGCAAGTTTCACTAAACGTGAGTGCAAAGCCCCAGTTTTGGAGCCCCAAAATAGGATGCATTGCTTTCCTCGTTTACTTTAATGGAAAAGGAATGAATGGCAAGAATAAAAGATTTTTGTTCTTGTAGTTAGAAATGAGCAAACATTATGGAGGGAAAGCAAGACAAATTAAAAAACCAACACAAACATTTTTCCGCACACATACCTACTAGTATTGACCATGAAAACAATGATTCACAGCTTTTCTTCGAAAAATATGTAGGAACATTGAAGAAATGTAGGGCACAATTTTCAAAACAGCCCACCCGGATGCAAAATCTGCAGGCACGTTGCACCCACAAACATTGTTCAGAATTTCAAACGAAAACTCAGTGTGTGTTTTCCCTCTGAAGACTGCCACAGACGTAAAGTACCTGCAGGTATATGCACCTTCTTTTTCTGCAGGTTATCTGCAGCTAACTTCTGCGTTGAAAATAATGTGTAGATTTGAAAATGCAATCTGCCTTATTTTCCTCCCACAGCCAGGAATGCTTACGTATAATGTGGCTAAAGGTACATAGGTGCTGGAATCCCACATGCACTTTAGGCAAAGACTGGGCAATTTTCAGGCGGCCTCTTTACCCAGGTAAATTATTACAATATTCATGTGTTTTATATATTATTTGATGTTTTTACTTATGTGAATTTGTGTTTGTAATGCACCCTTCACCACTTACCTCGTGGGGTGTTCCTGGGTCCGGGACCGACCTGGCAGAAGCCCCCCCCCCCCCCCCCCCCAAGGGCAGACTCCGCCGGTCCTCACATTCTTGGCGCCTGGTGCCTCCAGCTGGGGAAGAAGGTGTTAGTGGGTGGGATTTCCCTCCCTTTACCCCAGGAAACAAATGGGACTGTGATCAAGGCTGGCAGTATGTACAAATATGTACAGGTTTATTAGACTATATAAGTATATACATTTCTACATGACTATGTACATTGCTAATAGGATGTCAAAGAGCACACTTATCTACTCGTGGTTAATAGTCTCAGGACACACAACTATATACACTCCTACAAGGTAGCGAGGACATTTAATATTTATCAATTTGGGGTTGTTGTTCCCCACAATATACCACCATATAGAATAGAAGGGACCTCTTGCATTCCCAGTTAATCAAAGGATTATTATTCTCCCCCTTTTTTCCCCAAGTCTCAGCCATGTGAAAATATGTAACTGGGCTAGTGGGCAGTTCTGGCCTGGGGGGGGGGGCGTCAATTGTATCCTTTCACTCTGTTGAAAGGTCTACTCCTCTGAAAGGTCCATGCCAATGATGGTTTATGCCCTCCTGGTGGACACAACTCTGCCTCCCATCTGTCACTGGGGTCCATGCCCTCCTAGGGGACCTGACTGTACCTCTGGAACTGCTGCTGGGGTCCTGTTCCTCCTGGGGACCACTTTATCTGCCACTGGGTGTCCCCTTGTTCGGAGAAGACTGTTCCACCTCTGGATCTGCTGCTGGGGTCCACTTGCTCAAGGGAGACCACTCAATCTCCAGATATGCCACTGGGGTCCCCTTGCTCAAGTGGGGACCATTCTATCTCTGGATCTGCTGCTGGCAACCCCTTTTTCAAGGGGGACCACTCAATCTGCAGCTGGGGTCCCTCCCTTGGTAGGAGGGTTTTTCCTAGCTTGGGTTTTCAGCTCCACTATGCTCACGACTAGTCATTCAGTCATTGCTGTTACCCAGCCTGGATGAGTCACCTTCTCGAAGCCAAAAGGCAAAGACCCAGGCAGGACCATGGGAAAAGAAAGTATACATACCCTTACAGCCTGTCTGTAAGGGTATGTATACTTTTGTTGTTGTTGTTGTTGTTGTCTGAGAACTGGGTACCCAAGTGTCTGACTATCCTTGTAGAATTTAACAAATTACAACGCAAAAAAACTGGATATAACTGTGGTAAAAATGTAACAACTTTTAAGAAAAAACCACATCATATGAAATGCCAATATTGTTGTTTTAACGTGAGAAAACCCTCATTGAAGAGCCAGTATCCAAAAACGGCAATGTGCTGTACTGTATTCACTTATGGGGTGACACCTTCTATACCCAAGTGATATGTAATGGACCACTCAAAATTTATAATCATAGGCTTTGTCATGAATTTTAAAAGATGTTTAACTTTTTTTCCCAAATGTTTTTTAACTTTGCTATGTGGCTTTGCTATGTGGC
This sequence comes from Rhinatrema bivittatum, assembly GCF_901001135.1. Taxonomy (NCBI): domain Eukaryota; kingdom Metazoa; phylum Chordata; class Amphibia; order Gymnophiona; family Rhinatrematidae; genus Rhinatrema; species Rhinatrema bivittatum. Next base: position 68,991,725 of record NC_042615.1, on the reverse strand, counting down.
GTTAAATTGAAAGTTAAAAAGTTAAAAAACATTTGGAAAAAAAGTTGAACATCTTTAAAAATTCATGACAAACCCTATGATTATAAATTTTGAGCGGTCCATTACATATCTCTTTGGTATAGAAAGTGTCACCCCCATAAGTGAATACAGTACAACACATTGTCGTTTTTGGATACTGGCTCTTCAGTGAAGGTTTTGTCATGTTAAAACAACAATATTGGCATTTCATATGATGTGTTTTTTTCTTAAAAGTTGACTACCCTTGTAGTCATGGTGATAATCTGTTTGCTTCCTAGGACTGTTTTTTAGAACATTTCTCTCATAAATCCCTTTCCCAGTCATAGTTATATAATTTAGGAGTTTGAATCCTTTGATTTTTAGTGATATTTCACTGCAAAATTACCAACAGTAGTCCAGGGAGTAGTGACATGCAAATCCTCTACCTGATTCTCTGAGTTATCTATTTAATAATTATTTAAGTACCTTCATAGTAAGGGTTCTGGCAATCTTTTCAATTTCCTGGGCTGGCGACTCAAGTTACGTAGTTGCATTATCTTTTTTCTCTCTGCTGCAATTCACTTAACTGGTAGCATGCTCAAACTATTTGTCTCTTGTGTGTGTTTGGGGATGGGTCATGTTGTTTTATGTCATTGTTTATTTCAAAGTATAAACCACTTTGATTATATTATGGAAAGGTGGTATAACAAAATAATAATCAAGTAAATGGCTTTTTAAAATTGCCCTCCCCACATATTAGCACAAAAATATATAAATAAGATCTAGGAATAAGCCTAGAAGAGAAAGTAACAGAGAAAAAGAATGGACAGCTTGATATTTTATTATGAATACTATTACTACTACTACTTATTGTTATGGCTCTAGTAAATATACACAGTACTGTAGTAATTTAATTAGCAATCTAGCTATCACTGCTTTTTAAACCATCTTATGGGTCATAGAACATGAATGGAGTCCAAGTTCTTTAACAGATTCATAAAATACTATTTCTTTTTTGGAGCTGGCAATTGGCAGAGACAGATTTATTCATTAGCTGTAGCATGGTCAGGACAGCTAATAAGTCTTAGTCTACTTATGTTCCATTAAAGTTTCAATTATCCAGAAGAAACAGTACTTGCAATATTTGCAAAGCAAATGTACTTATTCAGTTCTTTTCTTTGCTGTACTATGATTCATTTCTCCTCTCTCACTCAGAACTACCAATGAAATTAAAATAATCCATGATTATTATTTTCTACTAGCGTGAGGTTGTCACAAAATGTAATGTCTATTTGTAGTGATCTGCCTATTAAACAAAGAATCGATGTAAGTCCCAGAATATCATTACTTTCAATATAAAATCTTGCCTTTTAGAGTGGGTTATACAATTCCAAATCTTTTTGGGGTTTTTTTTGTTTGGACTATTCATTTTAACATTAATATGTTAGTTTTTAAATTATTTTATTTGGACATTAATGTATTTGATAGTGACAGTATGGATTCCAAGAATGCTGGGAAAAACTGTATGGAAAGGACATGGCACAGAGGCCCTAAATGTGGAAACCACATGCCATAGAGGCATAAAAGAATTTATAGTTTCTTTGAGGCTTGATCTACACACTAGCCATCACACAATTCTCTTTTCTCCAGGGCCTGAGTCCTTTTTTGTGCGGAGGAGGAATCTCACTTCCTAGGCCTTGAGTGACAGGGATGATGTATAACTCTTTTTCCTGGGAGAGATTCGAATCTGTTACCACTATGAGTGCTGTAAGGTACCAAAAATACACAGGAGACTTTGTTTGAGTGTCCAAAAATAACTTTACTGAGGGTGAATCAGATGAGTAAATGGCAGAGTTCAAAATAGGCCTTAGCACCACAGCTAGTCATTTTCAGTTTTACAGTCTTTTCCTCTGTCTGTGCAAGGGTCTCTTATTACCAGGGCAGGAAAACACTCACCCTCCAGGTCATGGATTAAATGAAGTTCCTAGGTGGACAGGGTATACTTATGTGGGCAGGAAAAAATCCTCCAAGCTGGAAAAAATTGTAAAAATGTCTACTGCACAGAGAGTCCCAATTTTCCTCTCTCCCCCGGAGTGAAGACTCCAAATGGGAGCTCTCAATTTGATCTTTCTCACAGTTCTCCATGTCTCTCCCTCACACTCTCAAATCCCACGATGGAAGGGATCCACTCTGGAACATACAGCTCTTGATATTCCTTTCTCCAGGGGAGGAAGAGGGCAGCAAAACCTTTCCTCCTGCTTCTTCTAACCAAAAAGTATTTTCCCCAAAACAAATTCCAGACACCAGATGTTCTCTGTAGTGGGTCACCATCATTCCCCTGTCCTCCAAGAGGTTGCTGTCTGTACAGGTCTTCCCTATCCTGGGCCCCCCAAGGAGAGGTTTCTCTATGACCTGTCTCCAGCCAAGACCCGGGGATCTTGCAGGCTTCTTACCAAGAAAAAAATTACCAAATCCCAAAACAAACCCGATTGCAGACCCAGCCAGCCACTGAGTGGACCTGAAAGGCAGCTTCCCAACCTTGCTCAGGGACATGAGGCAGGGTTTGCCTGAGTCTTCCGAGTTGGTCCAAAAATCCAACACAGGAAAAAAAAACCTCCTGCACCTTCTCTAACTTCAAAGCCAAAACTGCCTCCAGAGCTCTCAGGAGAAAGCTGCTTTTATTACATTCCAGAGCGATGGCCATCCCAGTTCCTTCAAAGGGAGGGGCTGAATCGAATAGCACCTCCTCGCAAGGTCCAACCTGACTCTCTTCCCCAGCTAAAGGAGTTACCAGAGCAATATTAGTAACGAACCCCAGTGGGTCATTACACAAACCAAATACCAGCATTGTGATTGCATTAGGCTTCCCCAGGATGCGAGCCCAATATACTGATGGTTATAACCCTAACACCAACTAGTACTGAGGTATGAGATTTCTAAATGTTGTAAACAACAGCCTCACCACTTTTTGTGACTGGATTATTATAAAGCCTGGAGAAAGACAAGGGAGGGAGCCTGGGTATTGCTGTGTATGAAAAAGTTCCGTCTATGATTTGTTTTAAATCTACTGGAGGTTGTTAGATTCATGGAGTGTCCCCTTATTTTAGAATTATTTAAAAGAGTAAATGAATCCATCTTTTATTTATTCATATTCCATTTCCCCAGTTATGATTTAGTAAAGTTTCATAAGGTCCCTTTTCAGCCATCTCTTTTCCAGGCTTAAGAGTCCTATCCTGTGTAGCCTCTCTTCAAAGGCTGCTGGGGCTGTGGTACAAATATTTGAATCCCTGGGGGGAGGGGGAGCAAGTTTAATGTGTTAAAGCTTAACCATCATTATCCTTTTGAATATATCCAGTTAAGCTAGACCTTCTCCTAGGGCTGTCTAGGATTAGCCAAAAATCTTATTTGGCTAACTCTAACTGGCTCTAGGAGCAGGAGTTACCAAAAAACCTATGGCTAACTTCTATTATCAGAGTTAGCTGAATATGTTTCCCAGCTAACTCATCCCATCCCCAGGTTCCTCCTGAAATGCCCCTAAATTAGGGGTCATTCACTAAGCAGTGGTATTTTTCCCTTCAGTCCCCACCTTACTCACATGATGGGGCAAAGGCCTGGTGGTGCCATTTTGAAAAATGGCTGCCACAGGGCCTGGAGCTTAGGGGCACTATTGGTCCCCACTAGACCACCAAAAGTCCCTGGTGTTCCAGCAGAGGTCCGGAGCGATCTCTTGCACTTGAGCCGTTGGCTGCCAGTATTCAAAATGGTGCCAATAGCCTTTGCCCTTACTATGTCACAGGGGCTACCATTTGTAGCAGACCCGACAGCCCGACGGCACGGAGGGAGAGATCGCTCGCGGGACCCCGCTGGACCACCAGGGCTTTTAGTAAGTCTTGGGGAGGGATTGGAATAGTGAGAGGGTTGTAAGAAAGTAAAATTGAAGGGTTGGGGTGGGGTTTTTTCCACTCCGGATTTTTTTTTTATTCGTTTTTCTGATTTCGGGTTCCAGCTTTGTTTTTGCAGAAAAACAACCCATGGGAAAACGAGTTTTCCCACGAAGCACCCGAACTGAAACCCGACCCAAGCCAGAAAAACGAAGCTCATCTCTACTTCTTTTAACTTTTATTTTATCAGCCACTTCCTTTGAGAAGCAGATAGGTTTCATTTTCTCTTACTTTTCTTTACTTTTCTAACATATAGATTAGTTCCTTTGGTAATTGCTCCTTTTAGTTTGGCCCACTGTTGTTCCACATCTCTCTCGTTCTCCCAGCCTTTTAGTTCTTCCTCCAGGTACTTCCCCATTTCAACAAAGTCCGTGTTTTTGAACTGCAAAACTTGGGTCTTCATGCGACTTCTCCGTATCCTATTTGTGATATGAAACCATATCGTTTGATCACTGGTGCTGAGATGGGCACCCACCTGGACATTATCTCCATTAGTGAGCACTAAATCAAGTATAGCTTCCTCCCTTGTGGGTTCCATTACCATTTGTTTGAACAGAGCCCCTTGCAGGGCACCACTATCTCTCTACTACTGTTAGATTCTGCAGAAGGGATTCTCCAGTCTACCTCCGGCAGATTAAAATCTCCAACAATCACCACTTCTCCCTTCTTTTCCATCTTTTGGATATCTTCAACCAGATCTCTGTCAAGTTCTTCCATTTGATTTGGAGCCCTGTAAACCACTCCAATAAAAATGGATGCCCCATCATCTTTTTTTAGGTCGGCCCATAGTGCTTCTTCTTTGCCCCATCTTCCTTGCAGCTCAAATGCTTGGATATTGTTTTTTGAGGAATGTCATGTGTGACCATGTGGACCTTCATACGATGCTATTGAAAATCTTTAGCTATCGTGTCTGTGAGCCCTGGAATTGGGACTTCAACAATCATTAGGTACCTGGTCACTTGTGACTCGTGGTGACTATATATCCACTGAACCGTGACACTTAATGTCCATTTCCACTTCAAAACATATTACATTAATAACTGGCCAAAAAGTGAAAAAGCCTTTGATATCACTTATCTTGCGTATTGTGGTCAATCTTGTACAGCCGACACCTAGATGTTTCGGAGTCTTGCTCCTTCTTCAAGGGCTGAACTTAATCAAGATAGACAATTTAGTCACTGTGTGGCTGAATGACAGTGAGAAGAAATCCGTGGAAAATCAATCTTATTATCGTTGGTACACTGTGGTGCTGTCACACCAGACAGCACCACAGTGTACCAACGATAACAAGATCGATTTTCCACGGATTTCTTCTCACTGTCATTCAGCCACACAGTGACTAAATTGTCTATCTTGATTAAGTTCAGCCCTTGAAGAAGGAGCAAGACTCCGAAACATCTAGGTGTCGGCTGTACAAGATTGACCACAATACGCAAGATAAGTGATATCAAAGGCTTTTTCACTTTTTGGCCAGTTATTAATGTAATATGTTTTGAAGTGGAAATGGACATTAAGTGTCACGGTTCAGTGGATATATAGTCAACACGAGTCACAAGTGACCAGGTACCTAATGATTGTTGAAGTCCCAATTCCAGGGCTCACAGACACGATAGCTAAAGATTTTCAATAGCATCGTATGAAGGTCCACATGGTCACACATGACATTCCTCATATAACAGGTTATTATCATTTGTATTTAGTTACATGTTATATTATATTTAGGGTATTTGTCTTATAGTGGATATTGTTTTTGACATAAAGAGCCACTCCTCCCCCTTTTCTGTCCTCTCTGTCCTTCCTTCACAAGTTATAGCCCGGTATGGCCATATCCCAATCATGAGATTCCGGGAACCACGTCTCCGTGACAGCAACAATGTCCAAGTCTGCCTCCACCATTAGGGCTTGCAGATCTGGGATTTTATTGCCCAAACTATGAGCATTTGTGCTCAAAGCTTTCCAGTTTTTCTCATTCAGGTTACTGCTTTTCTTGAACTCCTTTTGTGACTTATTTAGCTGAGTTTTGTTATCCACTTCACTCTTTTCCATTGCATTTGTATTTGGAGGGCATTCTAATTTCCTTCTGCCACCCCTGGCATCTAGTTTAAATGCCTTATGACATAGGATTTGAATTTATCTCTTAGGATCCTTTTTCCTGCCACAGACAGATGTAAGCCATCTTTGACATAGAGCTTTTTACTGTTCCATACACAGACCTAGCCCCCAATATATCCAAAACATTGTTCCTTATACCAGGATTTGAGCCATGCATTGAAGTTATTAATATGGCTTAGCCTCTCCTTCCCCTGTCTATGAACAGGTAACACTTCTGAAAAGGCAATGGTTGTTGCCATGTGACTAATCTGCTTCGCTAGAGACTGGAAATTTCTCTGTACTGCTTGGATGCTGTTTCTAGCAAGGTTATTGGTTCCCAGATGGATGATAATATCAACTTTAGAGTCTTTGCTTTCTTCTTTGATCGCTTTGACTATTTGAATAGCATTTCTGCTGGCCAATGATCCTGGGAGGCTTTTAACTGTAGTGTTTCTCTCAAAAAGAGTTCCCAGATTAGTGCCTCTGATGACAGAGTCACCCAGCACAATTCCTTTGTTTACTGATTGTATGATGAAATTTTTGTATGCATTGGGTTTCTTCTTTCTTTTCAGATAACACTTCAATCTCTTTCACAAGAGCTTCTTCATTACCTAATACAGAGAAGGCTTTTTGTACTTGTGTCACTTGAGACAGCATGTGTCTCTGCATCACAGGTCTAATTCTACCGGAGCCCACTGTAATCCCATTGTTTTTTGGGTTCCTTAATGCCCTATGTGAGTGGGAGAGTAGACATGTGGGCTGCACAGTTGTGAAGAACGGGTGTCTGTGGGTCACAGGTTTCATCCTTGAAGGGAGAAATGCATATAGCACTGCTTGATAAAACCACGACACTGCTTCAGGTCTCCGGTGTACCAGGGAGGAGCAGGAAGATGCAAAGTGGGATGGCTCGAAAGCATCAGTGTTAGGGAGGCAGTAACCGGAGGAGCCGGAACAGCTGGGGCTCCGGTGGCCTCCATGTGAGTATTAAGGCGTTCTATGGAGGCTGCCAAGATTTCAAGGAACCACTGTTGCTCCTGGAGCTTGTGGGCACGACCTGGAATGGCCTGAAGAGCAGTAATATCCATCGTCCATAGCCTCGGCAATCTGTTGTGGGCATGGACCCTTGGGCCTAGGTGGGGTTGATACAACATGCAGGGAGGAGCCCTGCAGGTCCCCACTGTTGGCTGCGAGAACTGACAGAAGCAGCCCAGCTGAAGCTTCATGAATACTAGCCCACTTTTCCCTTAGGTTGAGCTCTCAAGGGCCAGGGCTAGCTGAACTTAGGCGCGGGCCTCTGTGGTGCTGAAGATCAATAGATATTGAGGAGAAGGGGAAGCCAGGGTCTAGTGTAGGTGAGATGCAGGCAGAGTCAGTGACCCAGTAGTGGTCAGTGGCAGGTGGAGGTCAATCAGAGTCGGTGTCCAGGCAGTGGTTAGTGGCAGCCGGAAGGCAATCAGAATTGGTATTCAGATGGTTGTCGGTGGCAGGAAGAGGTCAATCAGAGTCGGTGTCCAAGCAGAAGTCAAACCAAAGTTCCATCTGAGAAACTAGGAGGAATGGAGGACAGGGGATGAGGAGCAGCACAAGCAGGAGAGAAGACACAGTAGACTAATGAAGAAGGCAAGGAACCGTAGATTGACCACAAGGGAGATAAGGACTGAGGAGCATGAACCAGACTGTGAACGCTGAGGCAAAGCACACTTCAAGAGAAGTCGACCTATTGATGAGGCATGGAAGTGCTGCTGTGCAGACTACATAGACAGGAATCACCCACATCATAAGGAGGCACCGCAGGAGATTTCCTGCCATGGGCCCTTTAAATATAGGCAGTTCAGGTGCTCACGTGCCTAGGGGGCAGCACCTTCTGGAGTCGGTGGCATCTTCGTTCAGTGTGCTTTGGGCCTGGTCAGGCGTGGCAGACAGCCACATATTCCACCGGGGGGGGGGGGGGGCATGCTGCGGTATAGGGTGAGCTCATGCACAGGTCGGGGCTGGAGGTAAGAACAGCAGTCCAAGGTCCTGTCCTCTGCACCGCCGAGTGCTACAGAATATGGACCTCATTAATTCCCCCAAATCAAAATATAATAGAACGTTCTTGATAAAATAAAACAATAACTTTTACAGATTTAAATGCAATATCTATTGAACAGTTGGCTATTCAGTTTTCACAAAATAGCATAGATGCAATCAAGAACTGGCATTAGACACATATCAGAGTGTTGTTTGTAAGGCCGTTTTTTCTTGAAACAAACATTAGTTTGCCAGGCAGACCTTGAGAATATATCCCTGCCTTTCACAAAAGCAAATCAGGATTCCAAGTCTCTGTTTCTGTGGTAACAGAGAGGTAGGAAACAGCTTTGAGAACTGACTTCAGTAAAGTACATAACAGTGTTTCTGCAAAAAGGACCTATTGATATGCTCTGCTGAAAAACGTATTCAAGCTGTGTGATTATTTAGAATTCCATTCATTTAAAAATAATAATAAAAACGCAAACAATTATCTCGGTCGGTACATAACAAAACGTACCTCCACACAAAGCATACTTCTTTAGAATTGTGTACTTATAGTCATTTGAAAACAGCAGCTAAAAAACAGGGTAGAGGTTGGCATAAGGCTATTTCAGTTCAAATGTAGCCTTTTCTGCCTTTCGAGTGTTTCTGAAGAAAAGACCAATGTGGTCTTGAAATAGCCTACACAACATTATTTTTCAAGGTTTTGATATTTTTAACTGAACCACCATAATTGTTTAAATAATTTATTTACCAGCCTTCTAAAATAATGAATAAGACTTAGCCTTGACCAATGACTAAGTATGGTAATCAGGCAATACTCAGTGCTGACAACAAAGCAATATGTACCTTTCAGAGGCATATTTATGAGAATGCTTTGCGAAATACTTACTACAGCTTTAAACTTTATGGGGGTAATTTTGAAATAGTATGTATAGTTGCAAGGTTTGTAGGTTCTTTTACTGTATATACCTGCTGCTAAATTCCATAGAGAAATTATCTGGCAGCAGAGGCAGATTGCAGGAAAATATCAGCTCGGGGGATTTTTTTTTTCAAAACTGGCCCACAGGGTACCTGAATCCCTTATAGACTTTGCTTGCAGTGCCCCTTTAGAAAGACATCATGTGACCTGGAGCCTAGTAGAACTGAGCCAAAAAATCTCCAAAATAAAATGTAACATTTTCCTAAATAAGACATAGAGGACACCCTTGAGCAGAGATGAGCAAACAGAGCTGTAGTTCCCCTTCCATCCATTCAATTGATTGGGTCCCCCCAAAAGTTTGGTTACATCTCTTATATATAGATAGATATCCTGGTATAGTGTTAAACTCTCTTGTCAATCAATCAGCTCTTGATCCAATTGCCAGGTAATGAACCACATTGCCAGTCAATGTCAGGGACACGCACAGGTGCTCGGTTTCTCAGACATATTTTCAGATTGAGAAAACTTTATTGGCACATTCACACTGACACACATACATGCCTTCAGTGTGTGGATGTCTCTCATAAAGACACACATACTCTCTTGCTCTCAGACACAAAGACATACCCACATACTGACAGAAAGGAAGAGAGTGTGCATCTTTGTGTCAGAGAGACATACGTACACTCACACAGTCTCTCTCAGGCATATACACACTCTGCTGTTGTTGTACTGCTCCTCATGTGCCCCACTCCAGCACTGCCACATCATTATATAACGTTCTTGCTTGCTGCCAGCCCTTCCCCAGCCTGCAGCAGCCCCTCCTTTTCCCATTTTCAACCCTTCTCAGCACCCCTACTCTTCAGGAGACCCACAGGTTCCAGAGCCAACTGCCCTTCTAAGAGCTCGGCCCAGTCACCTGACGGTAAACCTCACCAGCACCGCACATGCACTTCCTCCTGACTCGCCCCCTTCCTTTCTGTGCCTATAGCTTACCAAGACTTCTCTGCTGCCCCCTCACCCCACCAGCATATATCCATCGACTGTGCACTATACAGTCTGCTGATTTTATGAGTCCCCAGGCTACTGCATGCCAACTACCGGAGAGGGGGCACCAGAAGCGATCCATGCTGTTCCCTGGAGTTAAAAAAAAAAGGAAATTAAGCCCTGGCTGAAACTGAGGAGAGTCAGTGATCTGCAGCAGCGCAGTTCCAGAGGGAACCTTGCTTTCCCATGTGGAGCCAGCAAAGGAATGAAAAGGCGAGTCTTACAGCCTTGCATTTCTCTCTTCCCCCCCAGCGTTGCCCTCATCAAACACAATTACAATTTATGCATTTATAATAGATTTTACCTGAAATTCAAAGTATAGTCTTCTGAGGTAAAAGCATCACTTAAAAAAAAATTATGTACATTTCTTTCGTGCTAACCAGAAAACCCATGCAAAAACAAAAATGACTGTTAGAACCCATATAGTATTAGGCCTATTGTATTGCCTGTGGGCTTGGGCATAGCCCTTAGAAAGTCATGAGTAAACCTCCTATTTGAAAACAGCACAAACTGCCAGCACTCAAACTGTTACAACCCTACCTATGAAAAGACAAAACTTCAAATATGACACTAGGCTCTAAAACATCAGTACTCCTCTTATTACGGAAACAGAACAAGCCAGGCTGCTATAAATCCCTACACAAAAGCTGCACAGTAGTAGCATACTTCACTTTGCTACTCATGCAGAACACAGACAGATCCCCACCAAATAGAGTAGCCAACTTTTCCACGAACTGTAACTGGACATCCCCACCAAACCTGAGAGCCAAGGATTGTGATTGTTACTTTCTGACAGGCCGATTCAGTAAACTCCACGGGAGAGCAGGTGCTCCGAGGCGAGCTCCCGCTCTCCCGACGCACGACCAGGCACCTTTCCTGGGCACACGATTCAGTATTTAAATTAGTGCCGGCACTAATAAGGAGGCGCTAGGGACACTAGCGAGTTCCTAGCGCCTCCTTATTGGCGGAAGCGGTGGCTGTCAGCGGATCTGACAACCGACGCTTAATTTTACCGGCGTCGGTTGTCGAACCCGCTGACAGCCACGGATTCGGAAAACGGACGCTGGCAAAATTGGTTTTCCAACCCGCAGGCAGATTTTTTTTTTTTTAAAGAAGTTTGGGTTTTTTTATTTTTGGGGCCTCCGACTTAATATCGCTATGAAATTAAGTCGGAGGGTGTACAGAAAAGCAGTTTTTTTTTCTGCTTTTCTGTTCATTTGCCTTTGGCAGGCGTTAATTTCAGACGGTACCGGGCAAGTGAACAGAATTTTTTGAATATATATTTCAAAAAATTAACACCTGCCTTTGGCAGGCATTAATTTCTGAGAGTAAAATGTGGGGCTTGGCCGCACATTTTACTTTCTGTATTTTGGGTGACTAACTAATAAGATCATCATCATGCATTTGCATGTGATGAGTGCTATTAGTTTGGGGGGGGGGGGGTTGGCCTTACGTTTTCCACGTGCTATTACCCCTTACAGTATAAAGGGTAATAATAGTGTGTCAAAAACGCGCGGCCAAACAGGGGCTAAACTGTGCACTCTGCCGAGCGCACCATTCTGTATCGGCTTGTGAGTGAGGATGGTAAGCAGGGTAGAGAGGTGGGCGGGGCTGCTGTCAGTTGTCAATCCTCTTATTCATGGGCTCTTAGTACCCCTCTCCGTATATGTATTTTAACCATCCTCAAACATATCAACCACATCCTCTCTCATGCAAAGTGTTGCTGTCTATCACAACTAAAGCCTCTCTAATGTATATACACATTCCCAGACATACAACCTCCTTTCTCATATAGTCACAAACACACTCCCAAACATACAACCTCCTTCTTACAAACTCCCAAACACACAAGCTCCTCTCTCATACACACACCAAATACAGAATAAAGGGACCATAAAATATAAACAGAAATAGACAAAACTGAAGTGGGAATCACACGTCAGACTCTATGCAATGCAGCAATGGAAAAACACACAGGCTCCCTCTCTCACTGATGTGCTTGCTTGCTCTGACGCACATGCTCTCACTCATGGCCTTAGGCATGCTCTCACACACATGCTGACTCAGTCACTTTCCCTCACACACATGCTCACTGGCACACTGGCACTGTCACACTCACACATGTTCACTGGCACAAAACTCTCAGTAACTCATCCGTCCAGTCATGCTCAGACTTAAGCACATTCATATATGCTGTCATTTCTCTCCCTTGCACCCATGCCCACTGACACGCTTGCACTCTAACACTCACATATGCTGACATACACACTCTCACTGCCTCATACATTCAGTCATGCTAACTTATGTTTGCTTTTGTGCCCCCTCTGTGAATAAGTAAAACAAACATTTTTACTTACTGTGGTGGTCAGGGAAAATCCAGGCAGAGCCCAGGAGAGTAAAGTCTGAGTGGGCTTTTGAAGAAGGGGCTGGCCATTTGGTGTGGGAAGGCCCGAGGTCTGTTAAGCCCTGACACAGTTTTTTATATTTATTTATTTATTTATTATATATTTATATATATATATTTTTTTTTGTTGTTGTGGCATGTGGATGAAAGGAGCCTGCCACAGAAGAAAGCTGTGAGAGCGGGGAGGCAGATATTCAGCCGGTGGTGAGCCAGCGGCAGGAAGTGTGCTGGCTGCCTCCTGCCAGCAAAAACAGAAGTGGGGCAGGCGCAAATGGAGGCGGTGGGAGTGTTTTCCGCCACCATGGTGAAGATGGGGGTCAGGACAAGTGCGGCAAATAGGCGGATGGAATCATGACTGCTGCCGCAGGGAAAATACGAAGGAAGCATTAAGTGGAGGGCTTGGGGGAGGCCCTTGCTCTCCAAGAAATGTCACATGCTGCTGCTGGTTGCCATGACTCTGTAAATATGTGGCTGCGGCGACCAACACCTATCACGTGATTGGGATGACCTGTCCACTGGGGCATGCCTGTGACATAGTGAGGGCAAAGGCGATCGGCGCCATTTTGAAACCAGTCCAGCACCGGCACCGAGGGTATGATTGAAGGGATGGCTCCCGGACTCCCCACTAGACCACCAGGTACATGTAAAAGGTTTTTGGGTGGGTCGGGAGGGTGGGAGAAGCAAAGGGGTAATTTGTAAAGGGTCGGGGTGGGGGTTTTTTTATTGGGCCATCGGCGCCATTTTTATGAGTGGTAGCCAAAATGGCGCCGATGGCCCGAGAGCAGGAGATCGCGCCGGGCCCCCCCCCCCACTGGACCACCAGGTAATTTAACATTTTGGGGGGGGGGGTTCAGGAGGGTGGGAGAGCAAAGGGGTCATTTGTAAAGGGTCGGAGTGGGGTTTTTTTTTATCTGCTCAGGCCTCACTAAAAAATTAACGATGTGAATTAGAATCGGAACCGATTCCAATTCACATCTCTAACGATGAGAAAACAATCCGATTTTTTTCTCCCTCCATCCAAACCTGATCGTTAAAACGATCAGGCACACGATTCACATCTCTAGTAATTGCCCCATGCCACATTTTGGAAACTCTGGCTATGTCTTTCCTTTGACTTCTTTTGATGGAGGTAGAAGTTGTTGAAGTCTAGAAGTGGGAGTTCCTTCAGACAAGAGGAAATTAGTGAGGGTGAGAGTGGGAGAGGTGCTGTCTGGAGTTGGTGCTCTGAATAGGGAATTCATAATGGGAGCAGTGAGACATGGGTGCCTGATAGCACCTGTTCTTCTGTTGATCCTCAAAGGGTGACATCCCCAGCAATGCTGCATCCAATCCAGGATTGCCCAACAGACATATTTAATGCTAGCCCAGGGAAGGATGATTTTGAAAAGTGTTTATGTGCCGAAATATATGTTTACTTGTATAAAACAGTTTTTGACAAACAAAAGCCTCAGGTAAAATTGCAAATGCTGTTTCACACATATTTTTATTTAGAGGAAAAAAGGGTAGTTTAAAGGAAAGAAAGTATGGGTAATGCTGCAAAATAGGCGCTAAGTTCACGTGTACTTTTGTAACTGTCTAGAGTGCACACCATGGTATTTTTAAAGGAAAACTATGCATGGAGTTTCCCTTTGAACATTAGCTTGCAGTTCCATGGAACATAACCATACCACTGCCAGAGCATTTTGATGGTAGTCCAAGACACATCACGGGATTCATCAATCAATATCTGCTGGCCGATGACCTTGGGAGGCTTTTAACTGTAGTGTTTCTCTCGAAAAGAGTTCCCAGATTAGTGCCTCTTATGACAAAGTCACCCAGCACAAAGAGTGTTTTCCTTTGTTTACTGATTGTATTATGAAATGTCTGTATGCACTGGGTTTCTTCTTTCTTTTCAGATAACACTTCAATCTCTTTCGCAAGAGCTTCTTCATTACCTAATACAGAGAAGGCGTTTTGTACTTGTGTCACTTGAAATAGCGTGTGTCTCCTCTGCATCACAGGACAAATTCTACCAGAGCCCACTGTAATCCCATTGTTTTTTGGGCAGGAAACTGTGGTTCATTCTGTACACAGAGACAGGAAGAATCTCCTCCCCTCACTGTAGATATGCATGCCCCAACCCCCAACCGCCCCTATCCTGGCAGAGTGAAATCTGAGCAGAGGATAATTAACAGCAGGGTGCTGTGTGTTGGAAGTTGTTGGGGCTTCAAAAGGGGATAAAGCAAGGATTTAGTTTTCTTTTAAAAAACAGATCTCTGTGTTTTACAGCCATATAAAACAAGAATGCACCAACAGATTTTAAAGAAAATGTATTATGACCCAGGCGCTGTAGATAGTTTTGGTGGTATAAAGACTCTTTTTCAGACTGTTAAAACATGTACTCAGGCAGTGACCAAAAAAAAAAAAAGTGACTGATTGGCTTACAGATCAAGATGTTTATTTTGCTACACAGACCTGCTAGGATACATTTTAAAACAAACAAAAGGTGGTGAACTGCATGCAATGTATTTTGCATAGGCACACCCCAAACTTGCAAGACCGGAGTAGTCTATGGGTACGCTATCACTCAAAATTGACGTCAGCCAATCAGTGCTCACTTCCGATCTAAGCCCTGTCCACGCCCCACTGTCGCTTTTTAATAACAGAATTAATGGACTCTGGCTGTTTTTTTTTAATGATCTCACCAGAAGTAAAATACAAAATCCCCAAAAATACACCCCCTAGAATGTCAGCAGAAATTTCCCTGGTGCTTTTTAATGATGACAGAGCAGGAAGCATGCCTTTTTTTTTCTAGCCCCTCTGTTTTAAAAGTTACTAGCTTTGAGGTGGCAGGAAGCTTTCTCTCATTCTGTACACAGAGACAGGGAGAATCTCCCCCTTCCTTCCTCCCCTCACTGTAGATATGCATGCCCCAACCCCCAACCGCCCCTATCCTGGCAGAGCGAAATCTGAGCAGTGGATAATTAACATCAGGGTGTTGGGTGTTGGACGTTGTGGGTCTGCAAAGGTGGATAAAACACAAGGATTTAGTTTTCTTTAAAAAAAACCAGGCCTCTGTGTTTACAGTCATATAAATCAAGAATGCACCAACAAATTTTAAAGAAAATGTATTATGACCCAGGCGCTGTAGATAGTTTTGCTGGTTTAAACACTCTTTTTCAGACTGTTAAAACATGTTCTCAGGCAGTGACCAAAAAAAAAAAGTGACTGGCTTACAGATCAAGATGTTTATTTTGCTACACAGACCTGCTAGGATACATTTTAAAACAAACAAAAGGTGGTGAATTAAATGCAATGTATTTTGCATAGGCATGCCCCAAATTTGCAAGAATGGATGTAGAAGCAAGCATGTGATAATCTACTAGGGATGTGAATCATTTTTTGACGATTTAAAAAAATCGTCAGATTTTTTTTAAATCGTCAAAAATCGTCAGAGTCGCGATACAATAGAAATTCCCCCGATTTATCGTGAAAAATCGTAAATTGGGGGAGGGGGGAGGGGCGGGAAAACTGGCACACCAAAACAACCCCTAAACCCACCCCGACCCTTTAAAACAAATCCCCCACCCTCCCGAACCCCCCCAAAATGTTTTAAATTACCTGGTGGTCCAGTGGGGGGGTCCTGGCGCAATCTCCCGCTCTCGGGCCATCGGCGCCATTTTGGCTGCCACTAATATAAAGGCGCCGATGGCCCGATAAAAAAAAAAACCCACCCGACCCTTTAAAATGACCTCCTTGACCCCCCCAAAAAACCTTTTAAAATTACCTGGTGGTCCAGCGGGGGCGCGATCTCCCGCTCTCGGACCATCGGCTGCATTAATAAAAATGGCACCGATGGCCCTTTGCCCTTACCCTGTGACAGGGCAAAGGTAGCGCCGGCGCCATTTTGAATATTGGCAATACGGCCTGAGTGCAGGAGATCGCTCCCGGACCCCAGTTGGACCCCTAGGGACTATTGGCCAGCTTGGGGGGGGCCTCCTGACCCCCACCAGACTTGCCAAAAGTTCAGCGGGGGTCCGGGAGCGATCTCCTGCACTCAGGCCATATTGCCAATATTCAAAATGGCGCCGGCACTACCTTTGCCCTCACTATGTCACAGGGGCCGACCGTCAGTCTTAAGGTTTTGCCTGAATATTTTTATGCAAGTTTCTTGGCAGAGTGAGGCTGGTAGTTTGTTCCAGAGGTAAGGCCCTGCTAGGGAGAAGGCCCTTTCGTTTGTTGCACGAAGCTTAGTCAGCTTGGGTGAGGGGGTATGTAGTGTGGCCAGGTACTGTTTTCTAGGGGGTCTATTATTGTTGTGAAAGGTGAAATGCTCTTTAAACCAGTTATAAATGCCAACATCTATGGGAGAAAGCACCAGTCCTTTTTGAAAAATGCATAATAAAACAGCCTTTGTTTGCTAGTAATGTTTTTCTTGTCTGCATTTTCAGAAGTGTGCATTGACAATGAAATACTTTGTGATATTTAATAAATTTTGCTATGTGTATAAATTAGTTAATAAAAACATATAAAAACAACTAATAAATATATATCAGAATTAACAAAATGTGTCAATCGTGATTTAAGGATCTATGGAAGGTTTTTGAGGGGGGCTACAAAAGGGGATATCATTGATAACAATGCACAGACTGTAAAATGTTTGATACAGCAACTATTTTATTAACTAAGGAATGAATATTGCAATGACCTAAGTGTGAGGGGAAGTTGTCTGGACTCAAGATCTGTAAATGGTTAATCTAATCAGGATGAGACATTGTATAATGTGTAATCTTTAGACGAAAAAAAACCAAGAGACCTGGGTGACAAGCCATTCAAGAGAGAAAGGCCTTTCCCATAAGCTGTGGTGGGGCTGCTATAGACAATACAGTTGTTCAACACATGGCAGAGAGGAGCCAGGTAGCTTTTGTGTTACAATACACAAGTTTTGAGGATTGTTGGTGATTAGCCCTTATGATTGTAATAAAAGGTATAGCCAGTGACCAGAAAGGTTCACCAGTCTATAGTTTGTAAGGTCTGAAGAGTTTGAAACAGAAATTGAATCTTCAAACAAAGAAAGGCAACACACTTTCTCGTACCTACAAATTGGACATTATATCCGGGCCATCTCTGACGCTCATAAAAATCCCTTAGTGTTCCATATCCTGGATCAGATGTTTTGCTTTGAAAAGACTAAAGCCCCATCCTTGTCGATCTATTATAAATATATACGAAAACGCTCTAGAGGGGATATGTGCTCCACGCTGGAATCTCGTTGGAATAGAGATGGCAACTTTGTTGTTAATCAGAATATTTTAAAGGTATGCTTTCAGCGCATAGCCAGGATCTTGATCAATATGTATTACAGAGAATTACAATTAAAACTTTTGAGCTAGGCGTATGTGTCGCCTCAAGTGGCGTTTCATTTAACCATAGCTCAGTCAGCGGTAGGGATGTGCAGAGGAACGCCATATGTTGAATTCATGATTTGGATTCGTCGGGGAGCAGATATGTTGCATTCGGCCGTATGGCGCCCCGATGCATTAATACGGCGATTTCTATTCATGTCCCAGCTAAAATTAAAATTAACTACAACCCCCCACCCTCCTGACCCCCCCAAGACTTACCAAAACTCCCTGGTGGTCCAGCGGGGAGTCCGGAAACCATCCCCTGCACTCTCACACCCTCGTTTGCTGGTTTCATCATGGCGCCGATAGCCTTTTTCACAGGAGCTTCTGGTGCCATTAGTCAGCCCCATCACATGGGGCCAATGGCCGTCACATGGGGGTCAGGAGGCCCCCCCAAGCTGGCCAAAAGTCCAAGGCGATCTGCTGCCAGTGTTCAAAATGGCACCGATCGCCTTTGCCCTCACTGTGTCATAGGGGCCGACCATCGGTACCTGTGACATAGTGAGGGCAAAGGCAATCGGCACCATTTTGAGTACTGGCATCGGACGGCCGGCGTGCAGGAGGTCGCTCCCAGACCCCCGCTGGACTTTTGGCAAGTCTTGTGGGGGTCAGGAGGCCCCCCCCCAAGCTGGCCAAAAGTCCCTGTGGGTCCAACGGGGGTCCGGGAGCGACCTCCTGCACGCCGGCCAGCCGATGCCAGTACTCAAAATGGCGACGATAGCCTTTGCCCATACTATGTCACAGGGGCTACCGGTGCCATTGGTCAGCACCCTGTCACATGGTACGAGCACAAGATGGCACCGATGGCCATGTGACAGGGGTTGACCAATGGCACCAGTAGCCCCTGTGACAAAGGCTATCGGTGCCATGATGAAACCAGCACCGAGGGTGTGAGTGCAGGGGATAGCTCCCGGACCCCCTGCTGGACCACCAGGGAGTTTTGTTAAGTCTTGGCGGGGTTCAGGAGGGTGGGGGGCTTGTTTAAATTTGTATTTAGGTGGCCGTATAATTCGGGGAAGATTCGTGTATTCGTGGGGAATCGCGATACGTTTCGCTTCCCCACGAATACTACAAATAGTGCAATATACGTTGCGGATCGCCAATATGGCGAAAACGAATGCACACCCCTAGTCAGCGGGTTGCTCCCATTGAGGGCATACTACGGATACTCTGTCTAATGTCTTTTGGTCCTGCCCTCCCTTATTGCGCTTTTGGCACCACATGGCAGACTACCTGGCTGATTTATTAGATGTCACTTTCTCAAAGACTCCGCTATGGTTGCTGTTTGGGTGTATATCCCCAATTTGGATCCGAGATCCTGGCTCGTGCATGTTTTTGCATAAAGCTTGTCTTGTGGGTAAAAAGGTAATTCTCTCAGTTTGGCGATCCTCTGATGTCCCATTCTTTTAGGCTTGGAGAAACTGTCATCATGCTATGATGTCGATGAAATGTCTGGCCTCTCGGCAATCACCACGCTATAGACGGCACTTTTTTACTACCTGGCAGGCCTACCTTCAGTCACTCTCACATCGAATCTGTAGTCTCGTACTCAATGATTAACCACCAGGTTCGGTAGTGCAAAATGTACTAGATGGATTATATTGATCTGATGGCTTGTAACCCTCCTAACTGTTACTTGTGGGGTCAGGGGAGGGGAGGTGGAAGGGAATAACCAGATGTTTGTTTCTGTAGAGCGTTGAGTTCTGAGGAGGGCTCAGAAACCAATCCTCCTCAATGTAATCTTTACTGATGTTAACATTAATAAAAACATTTACACAAAAAAAAAAAGAAAGGCAGACATCTGGATTTATTAATAAATTGTCACTCACTAAACGGAGGTAGCAAAGAAAACTGAAAGGTGGGTTCATAGTTTAATTGTATCGTTTTGTTTTTAGATATGATTTTAAAACTGGTAAAAAATGTGTTTGTCTATTTTTTAGAGATGTGAATCGGAACCGGAATCGGTTCCGATTCCAGTTCTGATTCACATCGTGAATTTTTTTTCCTGTGGCCCAATCGGGTTTTTTTTTTATCGGCTGCGCCCGAGCTGATAAACAAAAAAATCACCCCGACCCTTTAAAACAGCTCCCTTAGCTTCCCCCACCCTCACGATCCCCCAAAATCATTTTAAAATTACCTGGTGGTCCAGTGGGGGTCCCAGGAGCAATCTCCCGCTCTCGGGCCATCGGCTGCCACTAATAAAAATAGTGCTGATGGCCCTTTGCCCTTACCATGTGACAGGGTATCCGTGCCATTGGCCAGCCCTTGTCACATGGTAGGAGCACTGGATGGCCCGCGCCATTTTTAAAGATGGTACCTGTCACATGGTAAGGGCAAAGGGCCATCGGCACCATTTTTATTAGTGGCAGCCAATGGCCCGAGATTGGCTGCCACTAATAAAAATGGCCACGAGATTGGCCACGAGATTGGCTGCCACTAATAAAAATGGCCACGAGATTGGCCACGAGATTGGCCATGAGATTGGCCACGAGATTGGCTGCCACTAATAAAAATGGCCACGAGATTGGCCACGAGATTGGCGCTGGACCACCAGGTAATTTTAAAATGTTTTGGAGGGGGTCGGGAGGGTGGGGGAAGCTAAGGGAGCTGTTTTAAAGGGTCAGAGTGGGTTTAGGGGTTGTTTTTGTGTGCCGTTTTTCCCGCCCTCTCCCAAAATGATAAGAGAACCCCATGAACAATTTCATGGGGTTTTCCTATCAGTTTCGCGGAGCCCCCAATTTCTGACAAATTTGAAAATATCGTACAATATTTTCAATCGTCAGAAACATGATTCACATCCCTACTATTTTTATTTTTAGAACCAGAAAATATTGCAAAACATATACAATGTTGAGCACAGACCAACAACCGGGTTGCAGCAAGGCCTCAGAGCAAAAATCAAAATCCCAAAGACATTTCTGGCAATAATACAAATTTATTTATTTATTTATTTAATTCTTTTATATACCGACCTTCATGACAGGTGTCATATCAAATCGGTTTACATGTAACAAGGGGTAAACATTCTTATCAGCCATTTAACAAATGAAGGTAAGAAACAGTTTTTTCCTTAATGTCTATACCCAAATGCCTCTTCTCCTCCATAACAACCAATGAAGCAGAGAGCTATGTTGCATAGATATCAAAAGCATGTGTGAACCAGTGGGTTTTTTTTATTTTGTAATTTTTAGAACGTGAAAATGATGCAAACGAACCTATTTACAAAAGAAAAGAGAAAAGGCAGTAACATCTTAACAGAGGGGGAACCGGTTGAAGGTAAGGAAGCAATTTGTTTTAATATCTATACAAGTAAACCTCCAATTATTTCACAGCTGTGTAAATGAAAAGGTATTATCATGTGTTTTTTACATAACAGACCAAGACCAGCATATGCCAAAGAAATCTGACAAAAGACCATACCAAAAGCCAAGATATAAACAAAAGAGTAAGAATGTATACTGTTATAGTTTTATAAAATTCTTCTTAAAATATTGTAAAATCAATAAAAAGTATACCTCATGTTAATTTTTTATTATTATTTTTAATTTTTAGACTGTGAAAAGCCTACAAAAGGGTCTATTTCTGAAAGAAAAGACGAGAACCTCAGAGACAGCAGCAGACCTGTACATAGGGAGGAAGTAGAGAAAGAAGTGAAAGCATGGCCTTAGATAATTGTACTGATGACAATGTTTCAGGGGGGATGGTAAATAATTGTATATCAAGGACCTATGAAAATGAATCTGCAGAAAATGAACCAGTTAATTTTGTACAATTTGTGAGAAGGTGGAGCCATGATTTAGAAAAATGTAATGGCATACTTTATTCAGAGGAATTTTATTTTATTAATTTAGATACAATAGATTCATTCATAGGTGCACAAAACATTGTGAGGCAAGGCATACAGCACGTTCTAAATGAAATAAGCAATAGAATTTTATCTATTGATTATGTTCAGCTACATTTAACATTTTACAGGTTTTCATAGTTCTTTGTATTCAGGAAAGTTAAACCCTTATGATCTGAATGCTGAGGATTTCTTAGATCAAGTTAGTAAACTCCTGCAGAGTTAAAGAGAGATACAATTTGGTGAGAGACTACGTATTGTCATTCTTGTTATACAGAACAGGGGGAGGGGAACGAAGGGGTTTTAAGGTCTATTCTATACAGCCAAATCATACATAAAAAGAGAAGGCATTTAATAGACTTGAATAACAAAGGTAACATTCTATGCTTTGCAGGGAGCCTCGAGGCCCTCATGTCACCAATAAAAGCTCACAGATGCAGAGCTGTTAGACCGTGCTAAAAAACTGCACGTAGAGCTAGGTTGGTCAGAGCATAAAAAGATCATGCTAGATGATGTCTCAACATTTGAACAACATTTAGGTATAAACATAATGGTTGTGCTTTATAGAAAAGAATGGGGTTGCTTTAAGACAAATGACAGACCTGAATTCCATAAAACTGTTTTTATGTTGCTACATGATGACCATTTTTATGGAATCTTAGATGTAAAAAAGTTCTATGGGGAGCGAAACTACTGTAAATTTTGCCAGAAGCCGTACATTCCCAATCATAATTGTTCATTATGGTGCCATCTCTGCTTAACAGCAACATGTATAGACATTGTTGGTGCACAACAGAAATGTCCTAAATGCAGACTGTATTTCCATTCTAAAGAGTGTTTAGAAAGGCATACAGTTTTGGCTTTAAAAAAAAGAAGTTGAGTGCTTGTTTAAAATACCGTGTGAAAAATGTGAAACAAAACATATGTGGACAAGAGGCATAAATGCAGGGGCAGACAATGTAAGCTGTGTTCTGAACCCTTGACCGCTGGCAACAAGCATTTGTGTTTTATGCCTCCTATTGATCATGCACAAATATCTGAAAAAAATATATTTTATGATTGCAGGAAATAGGCTTTCATGTTCCAAATTATATATATGCAACAGATTTAAACAACACAAGAAACTGGCGGGCGGATTTTAAAAGCCCTGCTCGCCGGCGCGCCTATTTTCCATAGGCCGCCGGCGCGCACAGAGCCCCGGGTCGTGCGTAGGTCCCGGGGTTTTTTGAAGGGGGCGTGTCGGGGGTGTGTCGTGGGCGTGACCCGATGATGCGGCGTTTCGGGGGCGGGACCGGGGGCGTGGCGCCGGACCGGGGGCGTGGTCCAGGCCTTCGGACCAGCCCCCGGGTCGGAGCACGGCTCGCCAGCAGTCTGCTGGCGCGCGTAGATTTACATCTGCTTCTCGCAGGCGTAAATCTACGGACAAAGGTAAGGGGGGGGGTTTAGATAGGGCCGGGGGGTTGGGTTAGGTAGAGGAAGGGAGGGGAAGGTGAGGGGAGGGCGAAAGAGAGTTCCCTCCGAGGCCGCTCCGATTTCGGAGCGGCCTCGGAGGGAACGGTGACAGGCTGCACGGCTCGACGCGCACCGGCTGCCCAAAATCAGCAGCCTTGCGCGCGCCGATCCAGGATTTTAGAATTTATAAAATCCAGCGTACTTTTGTTTGCACCTGGTGCGCAAACAAAAGTACGCGAACTCGCTTTTTTTAAAAATCTACCCCTGGGAGTTCAAAGATCTTGAGAGTATTTCTGAGTTTGTTAAGATTTTTTGTGACAAAAAGTTCAAAGGATACACCTTCATAGCACATAATTCTAAAAGCAATGATGGTTATTTTGTAGTTAGAGAGCTACTAAAGGAAAAGATGGATGTGTGCTTGTTAGCTCAGGATGCTAAGCTCTTACAAATCACGATCGAACCCCAGGGTATACGGTTTAAATTTCATGCCCATGAAGCTTAGCAAGCTTCCACAAGCCCTGGGGTTTCAAGGCTGTAGAGGCTATTTCCCACATTTTTTTTTAATACCAGGGTTGATCAAAATTATGTGGGACATGCCTAGTGTTGAGTATTATGGAGATGGGAATATGATGCCTGGAGAAAGAGAGGATTTTTTTCAAGTGGTACAGGGACAACCAATATAACACTTTTGATGATGGGTTGAGAGAACATTGTACAAATCTCATTGTTGTCTGAGTTTCCTCACTCCAAAGGACATCAAATCTTCACAAGACTGTACTGTTCTGTTTGTACGTCTCACTCTGAATGTAAAAGTGGCTCCTAACCCCTACACTACTTCCTAAACCTCACCTTGAGTTACTAGGTGGGCTTCCTATAGTAGCATAAATAGCTAACTACTACAAGGGCCTTGTAGATAGTCAGTCTCTCTCTCTCTCTCTCTCTTTCTCTCTCTCTCTCTCTCTCTCTCTCTCTCTGCATTTAGTTTTTTTCTAAGTCCCAATTTTGGTTGAATTGAGTTCCATGTCTCAATCAACAACTCTATAACTTCCTTCATTCTGTTCTCTTTCTACCTTTCATTATAGTATTTCATTCTAGATTTCTTTATGATGATGCCAAAGCATTTTGCAATACCTTTGTGTAAAATATAAAATTCTATTATATCTTATTCTATTAATTTCTGTTTAGTGAAAACACAGGGTCCAAAGCCACTTATCATTGCACATACTGCTTTTTTCTGGATTCTTCCAAGTGACCTGTAAAATGAATAAGACCTGGAAGAGGTTATCATTAGTAGAATACTTACAATTTTTATTTTAGAAGTGAATGAAGGAGTAGGCTAGCCATCTGTATGTGTTTTGAAAGACCATTTACAGAAAAGTCATAGTAAGCAGATAAAAGGAAATTATCTAGCAAGAACCTCTAATCTAAGCAAGTACCAGTCAGCCAGGTTTATTAAATGATTCATAGAAGATGCAATCATCATTCTTTTTTGATAGCTATGTCTGTTTCAGCAGTATAACATTATTCACCCTTTCAATTAAGGCAATAATGAAAATGATTAAATATGGCTTGGAGTTTTTAAAAACTGTATGAATCTTTTTATGGGATACATTTGAGTACATCTTCTGGCAACAAAATCAAAAGCTTGATTGTGCATTGAGTGAAAAAAATAGTTCCTCCAATTTGTTTTAAACCTGCTGTTAGTTTCAAGGAATGTCCCTTAGTCCTAGTGTTATTTGAAAGGGTAATTAACCATTCCATTTTTAGATGTTCCTCCCCACTCATGATTTTATAAATCTATATCATGTGCCATTGTAATCATCTTGTCTCCACGCTGAAAAACTCTAACCTGTTTAGGCTTTTTTCATAAGGAAGTTGTTTTATCCCTTTAATCATTTTTCTTGTCTTTTTTGTACATTTATTAATTCCACTTTATCATATTTATGAGATCGGGTGACCAGAACTGCACACAGTATTCAAGGTGCAGTCACACCATAGATTTATGTAGACGTATTATGTTGTTCTATTTTTTATTTTCCATTCCTTTCTAAATAATTCCTAACATTCTGTTGCTATTTTGACCACTGCCACATACTGAGCTGAAGATTCAAAGCACTGTCCAGTGCCACAATGACTCCAAAATCCTTTTCCTGAGTGGCTATACCCAATGCAGTCTGGGAGTTCACATTTTTCTGTAACGGGATGATTGTCTAGTCAAGAGTATCTCTCAGGCTGGGGCCGATAAGATCTTGAGCTTGACCATCTGGGTGTTGGAGACACTAGGGTTCATCATCAACTACTCCAAGTTCCATCTCAGACTATCTCCTCAATTGGACAATTGAAGCCCTGGTAGACATGGCTCAGGCCAAGGCCTTCCAGCTTTGATAAATGGCCATCAACCTGATGACCATCACGGCAGGGATTCAACAAAGCCAGCAGGTGTCAACTTGGCACATGTTGAGGCTGTTGGGCCATATTGCTGCGACAGTTCATGCCACTCCCTTGGCAAGTTTTTACATGCGATATCAGGCCATACAGAACCTCCAGGATTGCATTTGAGTCAGCTCGTCTCTTCGGACCTCTTTGTCATGGTGGCAAATAATTTCAAATCTGGAACGGGGGATCTCCTTTCCAAGTCTTTCTACCCAAATTAAATTGTCCTCACCATGGATATGTCCACTCTAGGTTAGGGAGCTCATGTAGATAGGCTCAGCATTCAGGGTCTATGATCCACCCAGGTACATATTTATCAAATCAATTTCCTTGAGCTATGGGCAATCAGATATGCACTATGGGCTTTCAGAGATTGGCTATCCAACAAACTGCCCTAATCCAAACCGACAACTAAGAAGCAATGTGGTATGTCAACAAGCAGAGAAGTACAGAATCATACCTCTTGTGGCAGGAAGCGGTCTAGATGTGGTCATGGCCATATCCTGCAGGATGGTGCTCAGGGA
Organism: Rhinatrema bivittatum; assembly: GCF_901001135.1. Classification (NCBI taxonomy): domain Eukaryota; kingdom Metazoa; phylum Chordata; class Amphibia; order Gymnophiona; family Rhinatrematidae; genus Rhinatrema; species Rhinatrema bivittatum. Next base: position 68,965,676 of record NC_042615.1, on the reverse strand, counting down.
TATGTGCCTGACTGGAATGGAGAACGTAATTGCTGACAGACTGAGTTGTCACACAGTCAGACCCCATGAATGGTTTCTGGACCAATGAGTCATGAATCAGATCTTCTGTCTCTGGGGAAGCCTGGATGTGGATCTTTTCACAATGCCTTGGAGCAGGAAGGTTCCTTAGCACTACTTCCTATACAGGTCATGTGGCAAGCTAGCCTCAGAAGCCCTCTTCCAGCCATGCTAACCTCCATCCAATTTCAAACTTATATACTATTGGGAAGATTTTGGAAAAATGGATTGCCTTACAATTAAATGAATATTTAGAGGATAATTAGGTTTTAGATGAATACCAATTGGGATTTTGAAAAAATGGTGGGATAGACCTTTTATTGGTGTCAGTACTTGATTGTTTGTATGAAGAAATGGAAAGGGGTAATCAATATTATTGGTACAGCTGGATATATCAGCAGCATATGATTCGGTGAATCATGAGTTATTATTGAATCAATGATAGGGGATAGGGATTTCGGATACAGTATTAAGATGGTTTACGTTCTTCTTGACTAATAGAACTCAAACAATAAAGATAGGAGGTTGGGTTTTACCACAATGAATAATAAAATCAGGGGTACCACAAGAATCATCCTCGATCTTTCTTTTTGTTTAATTTTTACTTGAGTCTGTTTGGTAAACTTTCCCAGATGCAGGGTGTTCGATATTTTATATACACGGATGATTTGCAATTCTGTTTCCCATAGAGTTCAGATGAAGCTCTCCCTGAGAAAAAATTCAAAGAATGTTTGGAAGAGATATGTAATAGGAGACTAGTATTGAATGTTAAAAAAAAACACGGTGTATGTAAAAGTAAGTAGAAAATGAATTATAGTGAGGATTTAGACAAGAAATATGTATTGGAGGTGTATCTATTCCAATAGTGTAAGAGACCTGTAATTTAGGGGTGGTTTTAGATTCAAGATAAACTATGAAGCCTCAAATACAGAAGAAAGAAAAAACTGCATTTTTTTAGGCTACATTTGGTTCGACAGTTGAAGCCTTTATTATCTATATCAAATTTTAGGATGATGGTCCAGTCTTTAGTAATAAGTAAACTGACTATTGTAATGCTGACTATTGTATGTGAGGTTATCACATAAATTATTAAGGGTGTTACAGTTATGAATGGGGCAGTAAGAATGATTATGGGATCCAACCCCCATGAGCAAATAACCCCAATTTTGCACAACTTACACTGGTTACCAGTGAATGATAGAATACATTTAAAAATGTTGATATTGTTGTTTAAAGCATTGCATATTGAAAATTACTCATTATCAAAGTTAATCCAACCCATAGTAACACTCGTATTTTACACTCGATGAAACAAAATCTTTTAAGGGAACCAAATTTTAAGGATTATAATTACCAGGAAATACAAAACAGAGCATTTTCAATAAGAGGATCAAAGATGTGGAATAAAATTATTAATGATTTCAGAAAAATTGAGGATTGTAATTTTTTAGAAAATATTTAAAAATGTATTTTTTATGTAGTATCATTTTAAATTATTTTAAAAATTGTTTAAGTGTATGTGATATGAGAAAGATTATGAATGTTTAATGTTGTAAGCCACACAGATCAACAGATTTGGAAGTTGCAGATCATAAATGTACCAAAAAACCAAATAAATAAATAGATGTGTATCCTCCAACTCCACTGGTAGCAAAGACTCTCTTGAAGCTTTGCAAGTACAGAGGAACCATGATCCTCGTAGCCCCTTATTGGGCTAACAGGTCTGGTTTCTTCTCCTCAGGGAGATGTCCATGCAGAAATCAATCAGACTGGGGACTTCCCCAGATCTCATCACACAGAATCGAGATAGATTGCAACATCTCAACCTCCAGATCCTGTCGCTCACAGCCTGGCTGAGGAGAAGGTTAATATTGCACTCCACTCAATCTCTTGGAAGATATGTCTCGGGTCCTAGTAGCTTCCATAATGCCTTCCACTAAAAAGTCCTATGGAGTGAAGTAGAGGAGGTTTACCATGTGGTGTAAGCAGAAGGCCCTAGATTCATTTTCCTTTTCCTGCTACCCCAAAAAACTGCTTGATTACCTTCTACACCTATTGGAGGCTGCCTTGAAAACCAACTCCGTTAGAGTTCAATTGACGCATACCACTGTGATGTAGATGGTACGCCCATCGCTGTACAGTATATAGTTCAACATTTCATGCAGAGCCTGCTTCAGCTGAAGCCTCCCCTAAGGCTTCCCACTGTGTCTTGGGACCTCAGCGAGTGTTAGCTACGGCGCCATTTTGAACACTGGCAGCAGATCACCTTTGCCCTCACTATGTCATAGGGGCCGACCGTCGGTACCTGTGACATAGTGAGGGCAAAGGCGATCGGCGCCATTTTGAGTCCTGGAATCGGATGGCCGGCATGCAGGAGGTCGCTCCCGGACCCCCACTGGACTTTTGGCAAGCCTTGTGGGGGTCAGGAGGCCCTCCCAAGCTGGCCAAAAATCCCTGGGGGTCCAACGGGGGTCCCGGAGCGACCTCCTGCACGCCGGCCGTCCGATGCCAGTACTCAAAATGGCGCCGATAGCCTTTGCCCATACTATGTCACAGGGGCTACCGGTGCCATTGGTCAGCCCCTGTCACATGGTAGGAGCACAAGATGGTGCCAGTGACCATGTGACAGGGGCTGACCAATGACAACAGTAGCCCCTGTGACACAGGCTATCGGCGCTATGATGAAACCAGCAAACTTGGGTGTGAGAGTGCAGGGGATGGCTTCTGGACTCCCCGCTGGACCATCAGGGAGTTTTGGTAAGTCTTGGGGGGGTCAGGAGGGTGGGGGGTTGTAGTTAATTTTAATTTTAGCTGGGACACGAATATAACTCGCCGTATTAACGCATCGGGGAGCCATACGGCCGAATGCAACGCATTTGCTCCCCGACGAATCCGAATCATGAATGCAACGTATGACGTCCCTCTGCACATCCCTACATGGAGGAGATCTGCAGAGCTGTGATATGGAGTTCTCTCCACACATTCACATTGCATTATTATTTGGATATGGATGGCCAACACAACAGCAGGTTTGGCCCATCTGACCTTCAGAATTTGTTTGAAGTGTAGAAGCCAACTCTGTTCCTGCCAAGGGCCCATTGTTGGTGTTCAGGCTTCCCGCCTCCCCCCACCCAGTTACCAACAAAACTAATTGTGGTTGTGATCGTTGGCACTTATTTTGGTGTTTTGTTGGTTCCTTTTTATGTTGGGGGGGGGGGCAGCTTGAAGCTAGGGATTCACCCATGTGTGAGGCCTGCTATCCTGCTTGTCCTCAAAGAAAGCAGAGTTGCTTACCTAAAACAGGTGTTCTCAAAGACAGCAGAATGTCAGTCCTCATGAAACTTGTTTGCCATCCCACAGAGTTGGGTTTCTACCACAAGGGTTTCTTCTCTTTTATTATTTTCTTCACTTGAATTCTACATTATAAGACTGAAGAGAACCCCATGTGGATGCATAGTATAATGCATGCCAGAGCATGCTTATTGAGGCTCAAAGTTTTAGAAACTTTGACATAAGTTTTCCGTGCCAGACTCCATCCAATGATGTCACCCATATGTGAGGACTGATATCCTGCTGTCCTCGAAGAACATCTGTTAGAGGTAAGAAAGTCTGCTAATTGTATTTGAATGTATATTGAATGAGTCTAGGTATTAATCACCACCTTTCCTTCAGATTTGATTATGGGTGGATACGGGAAGAGAAGGATGTAAAATCTGGAGAGGTGCAAGTGGAATGACTGATTAGAAGGTGGTTGGGTGAATAGAGTAATAATTTGCATTAGCTCATTATGCTTCATTTGTATCTCATTATGCCTATCAGCATGCACCATAATGCTATGGTTTACCCTCCATTTGTTAAAATGTTAATGGGTACCTTAACATGCAGGTTACAACTTCAATAAATAACAAATTTATCGTGCATGCTTAACCAGTTTAGCATGCACAATAACTATTAGCAATCTTTAAGGAAATGACCCCTTACAGGGATAAAAATGACTCCCTGGGTTTTCCTTATTATTTTTTTTTTTTTAAAAGATGTAGCCTGATAACATAAGCTGCACTTAGAAGATACATTGGTATGTTAATCCTCAGTTAATAATTATTAATACAAAGCAAAAGATATGAGCCACAGAGTGAATAACTATAACACCTCAGATATGGGCTAGTTAGGTTGCCAGTACTTAAGAGGCCAAAATATCTAGTCATACTAAAGTTTTTTGTGTTCGTGTCGTTCTTCGTTTTTCGGCCGCCATGAAAAATGTCGTATTTTTTCAGTTTGGGTCTTTTTTTTCACGAAAAGTCGATTTTTAGTTAGTGCGCGCTAACTCCCCGTTAGTGCGCGCTAACTCCCCATTAGTGCGCGCTAACTCCCGTTAGCGCGCACTAACAAAAACCGTTAGATTTTGTTACTTTTTGTTACTTTTTGTTAGTTTTTGTTAGTGCGCGCTAACGGGAGTTAGCGCGCACTAACGGGGAGTTAGCGCGCACTAACAAAAACCGTTAGATTTTGTTACTTTTTGTTAATTTTTGTTACTTTTTGTTAGTGCGCGCTAACGGGAGTTAGCGCGCACTAACGGGGAGTTAGCACGCACTGAATTTTTGCAAAAAAAACGGGAAAATCCTGATTTTTTTCGGGCTCCCTGAAACATGCCGAATTGGATAATTTCGTTGCAATTTTCCAATTCGGCAAAAACGAATGCACATCTCTAGAATTTAGTTATAGTCACTTTGGAATTCTAATTTTCTTTGAGGACAAGCAGGTTATGAAGTCCACACACATGGGTGATGTCATGGACAGAGCTCAGAACTGGATCTTTCTTGGAAAGCTTTCTAGAGCTTTCTATATGCACACTGAGCATGTGTGGATTGTCCCCATATCTTCAGAGTTGCATGGGGCCCCTTCAGTCTTACTAAGGGCATGACTGGTAACTCTGTGCATTATCAGACTCCACAACTGGTTGCTATCTCTGGATCTGAGTCTGAGGACTGGCAGGATTCCTCATAATGGTCTGAGTATTTCTCTGATCGAAAGGAATCCACAGGCAAGGAGAAGATCTTCTCCAAAGAATCTCTCTTTTTCAAATTTTATTCAGGGAATGTTGGCTGCCATTCTGAAAACTAAGGATACCTATGCTTGGTCTGCATAAGTACCTCAAAGTCTCCAAGGAACTTGGCAATGCCTGTTCACCAGGTCTGGAATTTACATAATTATTATATATTTAACATGTTTATATTTTGCTAATTCCCATAAAATATCCAATATGGAGTCCAAAAAATACATCCAGAATTATAAGCAATACAATAACAATATATGCATATATAAAATTAGAATTAAACCATAAAATACAAATAAAACAAATCAAGATGGCTACCTCAAATCAAATAAAGCCAACTGAGAACAGACTAGAATAAAAATGCTAAGCTTATTTGAAGACTCAGTGATATATTTGTATTAAAAGGAATACTTTATTTTTACTAAATGTCAATGAACTTCATCACGCAGTACTTCTGATAAGTCTTTCCATAAAACTGGTGCTGCAACTAAAAACGATCTTGAGCATGTTTCTTGAGCATAAAAGCCATACAGAGTACAGACTCACAGTTCTTCACAGATCATAAGATAGTGAACTCTATCACTATATCTAATCTTACAAATCAAAGTATAAACAAAATTTGTTGCTGAACAAGCAAACAATGTAATTATTTAATTTAGGAGAAATACTATTGTAAACACTGGATTCTGTAAAAAAAAAAAATAAATAAATAAATAAAATTAAGTCTGGCAGCTTAATTCTGGACCAACTACAAAGCTTTCAATAAAGCTTTAGGTACTCCAAGATATAATGTGTTACAATAATCTAGTGAATGCATATCCCTGTTCCCTGGGTGACTCTCCCAGCAGAGACTTGGGCCTAGCTTCTACCTGGCACACTTTTGTTTTTCACATGACCCTGACAGAATTTGCCAGCACAATTCCTGAGAGAAGCTCAGATGGATTTGACAGCAGGCAAGTAGGATTTAATGACAGAATTAGTCATAGTTGCACAAATGATGCAAGTATAATTATAGCAGTTGCAATAATGAGTAGACTCCTTGTAGATTCCCCATGCCATTGCCATCTAAAAAGAATCCAGTGTAGGATTTCAAATGCCATTCTTGAAAAAATGTAAAGGAGCTAGAAAATAATTATGTGGTGTTAGAAATTGATGCCATCTGTTATTTCATATCTAATTCCATACCTATGGGACTCTGTCAAGGTGGATCTTATAAGCAGCTACTTTTCAAAATAAACCATTTGGGGGTTTTTTGTTTGTTTTTTTTCTTATATGTGTATTTTTATTTCTTAATTTTCTTATGTATTCTTTTGTGTTATGTAGCTGGACAAGGTATGAGTGTTGAAGTATCAGTTTTAGTGTGAAGGAAAGGTGTGAGTAAGGTGCATTCTGTGTATAGTGGCACAGTAGATCCAGGATTGTATACCCCTTTCCAAGACCAGTCAGATCTGAGTAATCCATGGAGTGAAGAAAGTCATCTTTACAGTGGCACCCCTTACCAGCTAACCACCAGTTTTAATGTACATTTTAATGGAGGTGGTTCTCCAAGACCATCCATAGAGGGCAAGGATTAGACACTACTGATGAGAGGAAATATTACTTGAAAAGATTTGCATGCATGAATAATGTGTTTTAGTGTATGTGTATGAAGTATGACTGAATTTGTATTAGAAAGAGTCAATAAAGTTATGTTTGCAAGGAAAACCATGCTTCTGCAAGGATTAGCAAGATGGCATGTATATTGTAAATAAGATTATAGGAAACCAATTTATTTTGCAAAAGTGACCTTCACATAAAAAAAGCATGCATAATGGCCCAAAATATGCAAAAATCCCCCCTCCCAATTTTTTTCATTAAAGGACTTTGCATAAAAAAAAGGAGCAAAAACACTCAAACTTCAGATTTTTTCAGAGTCAAAATCCCTTTTTGCAAAAAGTTCACAAAATTGCCCCTTTGCAATAATAAACTTTAGTGCATAGTCCTCTACATGTTAAAGTTTGCTAAAATGCTTAATTAACGAGCTGCTGCAATGCAATACCATGTCATGGAAAGCAGCTCGTTTATTTAAAATTCAGTGAAAAGTCACTGAGGTAAAATTGTAAAAAAACTTTTTTGTAAAAAAAACAGCCCATATAGATATCTTTGCATGCATGTTGTTGCTGAATTATGTATCAGTGAGCTGCTTTTCCAGATTTCTCAGAAAATTTCAGGTGCAAGTTGTCTTCAGCCGGCGCCATTTTGCGCCGCCATTTTGCAAAATGGCGGCGCAAAATGGCGCCGGCCATAGACCAACACGATTCGACTGCAGGAGGTCGTTCCGGACCCCCGCTGGACTTTTGGCAAGTCTTGTGGGGGTCAGGAGGCCCCTCCAAGCTGGCCAAAAGTCCCTGGGGGTCCAGCGGGGGTCCAGAAGCGATCTCCTGCCGCGAATCGTTTTTCCGTATGGAAAATGGCGCCGGCCATACGCGTATGGCCGGCGCCATTTACCTGGGGGTCCAGCGGGGGTCCGGAATGGCCTCCTGAAATCGAATCATGTTGGTCTATGGCCGGCGCCATTTTGCGCCACCATTTTGCAAAATGGTGGCGCAAAATGGCGCCGGCTGAAGACAACACGATTCGATTTCAGGAGGCCGTTCCGGACCCCCGCTGGACCCCCAGGTAATTTAAGGCATTTGGGGGGGGTTCGGGAGGATGGGGGATTTAATTTAAAGGGTCGGGGTGGGTTTTAGGGTGTTTTAGTGTGCCGGTTTTCGCGCCCTCCCCCTTCCCCTCCCCCTTCCCCCCGATTTACGATTTTTTGACGATAAATTGGGGGAATTGTTATTGTATCATGGCCCTAACGATTTTTGACGATTTAAAATATATTGGACGATATTTTAAATCGTCAAAAAACGATTCACATCCCTATGGGAAACTAGTCAGTGTAAAGCAATAGGGGACAACTGTTAACCAGTTGTTCTCTTAGGTTTAGGGCTTGTTCAAGCTATCGTTCCTACTTTTTCAGAAGTATATATAAAGTTTGAAAAGTGACAGAATCTCTTGTAGCTAAGGAGAGCTATACAGTTAGTATTAGGATTACCTACTCACTTATATTTTTCCTGTAAATTTATGAATGTTTCCCAAAATTTGTGAAGACATGTAAAAATCACTATGGTCAAGAGGAACTGCACAGTTTGTATTAGGATTATCTATATGTATATTTTTGCTGTCTCATCTCATATGGCTTTTGGTATAGAAAATACATCTCCAAATCTCTGTCTTTATTCTTTAAGAGGAATGGGCTCCAAAACTGGATACAATTTTCTAGGTGAGATTTCAATGATCACCTATATAGAAGTATTATTACCTCTTTTTTTTTTTTTTAGTTATGCTTCTTCCTATGCATAACAGCATCCCTTTGGCCCTGGCCACTACCACCTTTACTTACTGAAGGAAATTTGATTGTGCTTTGAAGTATATTTCTTTCAGTTTGGAAGTCTGCTTGTGCTTTGAAGTATATTTATTTCAGTTTGGAAGCCTGATTGTGTCTTGAAATATATTTTTCTGCTATGTAGTTTATGTTTTGAACTATATTTATTTCTGTTTGGGAGTTTGATTGATCTTTGAAGTACATTTTTTCTGTTTTTGAGTTTGATTGTGCCTTGAAGTATATTACTTTCAATTTAGACATGTGATAGAGCTGTTTTCTTGTTTTATTTTCTCACCTACCCAGCCCAATTTCTACTCACCCTGTCTCAAATCGATATTTATAGACTATTACCCCATTAAGGGGCAGGGAGACAATTTGTACCTAATGCTTTGGACAAGAAAGTATAAAATAAACCTTTACTCAAACTTAGCATATAGACTACTTCCCATTTGGGGGTTGAGTAAAGTAATTGTGCCTAATATAAGTTACTTACCAGACAGATACCTTGATCCACAGTGAAAAACTGATTTAGTGTGAAAGATGTCTACAGGTTGACATCAATTTGGACATGTGATAGAGCTGTTTTCTTGTTTGATTTTCTCACCTTCCCAGCCCAATTTCTACTCACCCTGTCTCAGGGTAATAAAGGAACTAAGAAAGGAGGTGGCAAAGCTGAGAAGCATCTGGGAAAATGAGAATTATATCAATGAAATGCTAATTGAGACTTCAAAGATGGAAAACTCAAGCAGAACGGCAAGTAAAACTAGACCAGTAGATAACAGTTGGACCCAGATTAAATGTCTTCAATTAAATGTCTTCACAAAATTGCTATGAAAGAGGACATGCTATGGTAAAGTCATTTCAATCTGCAAAATGTTGATTAGGACATCCCGACTGCAGTGTCATCTAGAAACATGGAGGTCCTAGATTGTCTTCAAGAAAAACAGTTTCAGAAACTGGATAACAAAACACATGAGGGGTGACATTGAACCTAAGGACATAAGAACATAAGAAGTGCCAAGCTAGGTCAAACCAAGGTCCATCAAGCACAGCATCCTTTTGCTGACAATGGGCAGTAGAGATGTGAATCGTGTGATCGGTCATCTTAAAGATCGATTTCGGCTGGGGGGGGGAGGGAATCGGATCATCGCAGTTTTGTTTTTTTAAATATCGTGTAAATCGTAAATCGGGGGAGGGCGGGAAAACCGGCACACTAAAACAACCCTAAAACCCACCCCAACCCTTTAAAATAAATCCCCCACCCTCCTGAACCCCCCCAAAATGTCTTAAATTACCTGGGGTCCAGTGGGGGGGTCCCGGCATGATGTTCCACTCTCGGGCCATGGGTGCGTTGATAGAAATGGCGCCGGCGCTACCTTTGCCCTGTTATATGACAGGGCAAAGGTAGCGCCGGCGCCATTTTGCCATATGGCCGGCACCATTTTGCAAAATGGCGCCGGCCATACGGCAACATGATTCGAGTGCAGGAGGTCGTTCCCGAAAAATGATTGAATTTTTTCTGAAATTTCGGAAAAAATTCATTTTTGAGTTAGTGCTCACTAACTCCCGATAGTGTGCACTAACCAGAAAATCGGGGCTCCCGGAAAAAAAAACCCCGAACCACAGGAAAAATGAAATTCCCACGTGGGGCCTCGAAACGAAGCCTGACACGAAAGTTTTACCTGAAGCACATCTCTATCAAAAAAAACCAAGTAACTTAAAATAATAAGGATAAAAGAAATTCCCCCACTCTCTATACCTGAGAACTATTGATTTCCAGTCATCCTGAGACTGTCATGGATTGGTGAGGAGAGGAGAAAAGTGCACAAACTTTATCATCTCTCTCTAATATACACAAACTAACACACATAGGGCCAGATATTAGTAGCTATGCGCGGGCGTAGATTTGTGCGCACAACCCGGCATGCACAAATCTACCCCAGATTTTATAACATGCGCGCGCAGGTGCGCGCATGTTATAAAATCCGGGGTCGGCACATGCAAGGGGGTGCACACTTGTGCACCTTGCACACACTGAGCCCTAGGGGAGCCGCAATGGCTTTCCCCGTTCTCTCCAAGGCCGCACTTAACCCTTTTATAATCTGCCCCTTATGTACTTTCTGTCTCACGCACAAGCTCTACATAAACACACACACACACACATATTCTTTTCCCCCTCTGAAACACACAAGCTGCAGCAGCCTCTACTTTCAACCCATGCAGCTGATGGGACTATTCCTCTTTTCTCTTCTTTCTTCTGGCCACATAGGCCAACACTTTTCCTGTTCTTCCCTCTTGCTCATGCCCTCCCTTTTTCTTCCCACTCATTCACCCACTCACCCACCCTTCTTCCCTTCCCCATTCCCTCTATTAACTCACCCAGCCCCTTCCGTTTCCACATCCCTCACACCCACTCACCCTGTCCGTTTCTTTCCCTCCCCTTTCACCCCCTCCTCCCTCAACCATTTGCCTGCTTCCCTTTCCTAGCCTTCCCTCTCACTCACCCCCTTCTATTTCCTTTCCTCTCACCCACTCAGCTCCTTCCATTTCCTTTCCTCCCCTTTCATCAACTTCCCTCTCATCTACTCCCACAAAAAAGGTTGTGCTCACAAGGACCTAACAAAACTAAAGAGAGATAAAGCAAGGGATTGGATAAGTTCTTGGAGGAGAAGTCCATTACCTGCTATTAATTAAGTTGACTTAGAAAATAGCCACTGCTATTACTAGCAACAGTAACATGGGATAGACTTAGTTTTTAGGTACTTGCCAGGTTCTTATGGCCTGGATTGGCCACTGTTGGAAACAGGATGTCGGTCTTGATGGACCCTTGGTCTGACCCAGCATGGCATGTTCTTATGTTCTTATGGATGTGATATATCAAGGGAACTTAGGGAAGTTCTGGCAGTCAGGAGTAGTTTCAAAGACTGGAGACAAGACAGAGGTGGCTCCTGTTTACAAAAATGAAAGTGAGGAGAAGTCTGAAAACTGAAGGCTAGTTAGTCTGACCTCAGTAGTAAGTAAACTGATGGAAGCACTGCTCAAACAGAGGATAGTAGGATACTGCAATTTCTGGAATCCAGTGGATTACAGAATCTGAGGCAGCATGGTTTCACCATAAGTAGATTTTGTCAGATGAATCTAATAATTTATTTGACTTGATGAACAAAGAGTTTGATCAGGGGAGAGTGATAGAGGTAGTATATTTTGATTTCAGAAAGACCTTTGGCATGATTCTACATAGGTGAGTGATAAAAAATAATTGAGTGCTATATCTATGGGCCCTAAATAGACTGACTGGTTAGAAACTGGTTGAGTGGGAAATGACAAAGCAGAGTGGTAAACGGAGTTCGCTCCATGGAAAGGGATTTACCAATGGTGTGCCATGGGTAATGGTCTTCGATCTGGTTCTGTTTAACATTTTCATATGGGATATTGTGGCAAGACTATCAGGAAAGTTTTGCCTATTAGTGCCTATGAGACCAAAATTGGTAACAGCATAGATACCCTGGATGGTGTGGAAAACATGAGGCTGAATCTAGTGGAGCTTGACAAATGGTCTAGAATCTGACAGTTAAGATTTAATGCAAAGATGTTCAGTTATGCATTTCTGTTGCAAAACCCCAATAAAGTGATACAATACAGGGAATGCAGTTCTTTTGTACGTAAAACAGGACTAAGATCTGGAAGTGATCATATCTGATGATCTTAAGGTGCTCAAACAGGTAGGCAGGGTGAAAGTAAAAGCCAGAAGGATGCTTGGGTGCATAGGGTGAAGTATAGTCAACAGGAAATGAGAGGTTGTATTGCCTCTGTATAAGTCTTTGGAGAGATCTCATTTGGATTACTGTGTATAATTCTGGAGGCCACACCTTCAAAAGGATAGAAACTGAATAGAGTTGGTCAGAGAGCATCTACAAAAATGGTCAGGGGTCTTCATAATAAAGTACATGGGAACAGACATAAATATCTAAACATGTATATCCTGGAGGAAAATAGGGAAAAGGGAGATTTTATAGAGTCAAGGACTGAATGCACAGGAGGCGGGTCTCTTTAATAGAATGGAGGTTCTTGAACTAGAGGTCATAGGATGAGGATAAAAAGGGAATAAGCTTAGGAAATATTTCTTTAAAGCAAGGATAGTGAATGCATGGAACCAGGGCCAGTGCAAGGGTAGTAGGGGTCCCAGGTGACTTCTGTCTTGTACCTGCCCCCTCCCTCCGGTCGAGTCGCATCGCCCCATGCCGCCCTCCCTGGTTGCGCTTCCCCCGCTTGTCTCAACGCTGACTCCTACCTCATTCGCGCGCTGTTTGTGGCCCGACAAATCCTCTTTGTTGCGAGTGGGATAGGCTCCACTCATGAAATCACATGGCTGCTTTTCAGTGCCCCCTAAGCGCACCGAAATAGGCAACTGCCTAGTTTGCCTATTGGACGTGCCAGCCTTGCATGGAACAGCTTTACTGTGGAGGTGGTAGGGACAAGGACAGTATTGGAATTCAAGAGAGGATGGGACACCCACAGAAGATCTCTCAGGGGTGAGAAAAGGACTCTAAAACTGAACATGGAATATGAAGAGACGTGCTGGATGGACTGTATGGTCTTTATCTGCCACCATGCTCTATGTTTCTGTATTTCTATTAAACTGTTTTACTACCTTGAAATTATCAGATATGGTTGTTGTCATCAGTATCTAACGTCCCCATCATGCACTGATCCCTCAAATGTCTGCACCCCAAATGCATGATTCTGTACTTTTTTGCATTGCATCTTAACTGCCAAGCACTTGACTACTCCTTGCTCTTTCTTAGATAACTTATCATTCTATCTACTCCCTCAGAAATTTCCATTCTTTTACAGATCTTAGTATAATCTGCAAAAAGTTAAGTTTCCATCTAACCTCTAGATACTATATCCAAAATCAGACGGTCTCATTTTCAATGATTTATTACCTCCAAATTTTACAAAAATATTGACTGCACACAGGGACCCTATCCTAAATTTTCATATTCATTCTGTCCATTAAAATTACCCAAACATGCTTTACCCCTTCTAACCTCTGCCATATAGCACACAAAGCTTTGAACAAAACCTACCCAAGAACAGATCCCTGAAGCACTCTACTACTAATCATCTTTCTTTCCTCAGAGTGAATTCCATTTACCATTACCCTCTGTTGTCTCTCACTGTTCTAATCCAGTACACTAACTAGGGGCCCTTTTATATATCCATAAAGTTAAGTTATGTCTAAGTTTCTATTTCTGCAAAGCTCTGAAACAAAAGACATCTATCCCTTGTGTTTTTCCTTTATTGTCTATCTTGTCTTGCATTTTTTATGCCACCAGCTGCACCAAGAACAGGAATAAACGAATAACTATCAAGCAGCAGATAGAAGATTTACACAGGCACTCAGTGCTTTCCTCTAATTAACTCATTTAATGAAGTCTCAGAGAAAGCACTTAAATCACAAGCCTGAGGTAAATTAAAGCACCTGCAAAGAAAGTGTGCTGCGTGTTTGATCTGTAAAAATGCCTTAAACATCATCTTTCAATGATAATATTAAAAAACATCAGAATAGATATAAATGATTTCTGTTGTTAGTACACCATCATCTATTGCATCATCACACTACAGTCACAGTCTTCATTCATCTTCCCCTCAAATGAGTACAAAAAAAAATCATCTGAGATTCAAAATTAATTTGCTCTGCTGTGTTTAAAACACGGGCTGGAATGCCTTTCAAATTCTTGGCCATCGAACCATTTCAGGTTAGATTTGAATCTCTTCCAAAGTGTGAGCTGTTAGTGGCTGTATCCTTTTGAAACCTGATCCTTCACACTTGTCTTCTCACTGGGAAATTGCCTACTAAAACAATTGCTACAATGTGACTGACAAGCATAAGAGCAGCTGTGAGTTGATGTCCATGTTTACAGTGGCACAATTCTTGCTTTCTTTAGCGCAAAGGATAAGATTATTTCTCCCCAGTTTGCTATGCTTAGTAGACCACTCTTCCTCTTCCAGTTCAACATGTGAATGTCCATATATAGTCCATATAACAAATCTGCCCCAGATTCATCAAAATGCTATACTACCACATGGATAACGCCTGAAGTAAGAAAAAGGGGCATGTTTATGGTAATTTTAGAATTACCACGCCACACAAATGGTACTGTAAAGTGTTTGCATCCTGTGACACTTTTGTTTGAGAGAGAGAAACTATTTATAAGGCCTGCATAGTAGTCAACTATTTATATCACAATAGGAAGGCCAGCTAATAGATTGAAGTGTGGTGTTAGTGGTAGTTTAGAGTTTAGGGGCCAATTTTACCTGCAGAGTGAGATATACGAAGAGCGCAGTACACCTCAGTGAAGATTTGACGTCATTTGGAGTGAGGAAAGTCTCACAAAGATTATATTTCTACAGTGTTCTCTCGCCCTAGCTTGATGGACTCTATAACAGGTTAAGAAGTGGGGATGTGAATCGTATTTCTGACGATTGAAAATATCGTATGATATTTTCAAAGTCATCAGAAATCGGGGGCTCCCAGAAATTGATAGGAAAACCCCACAAAATTGTTCTGGGGTTCCCTTATCATTTTGGGGGAGGGAGGAAAAAACAGCACACAAAAACAATCCTTAAACCCACCCCGACCCTTTAAAACATCTCCCTTAGCTTCCCCCACCCACCCGACCCCCTCCCCAAAATGTTTTAAATTACCTGGTGGTCCAGTGGTGGTCCCGGGAGCAATCTCCCACTCTCGGACCGTCGGCTTCCACTAATAAAAATGGCACCGACGGTCCGAGAGGATACAAATGGGGGATACAAAGGGGATACAAAGGATAAATAGGAACAATAAACTTAGAAAGGGAAGAAAGTGAACCAAGCAATAACATCAACAACTAAGAGATAACAGAGGCAATAAAGATTCAACAATAATTGTAGTTGTAATTAAAATTGCAACCACCATCACGGTAGAAATAATTGTGACTAAGATTGCAACTACAATCACAGACCAGTTTATAACAGAGGTTGTAACAGAGATATGTACAAGGTACTTCAAAGAGCTGACATGTCAGGATTAAAGGGAAGCTGGGCTGAAGTTAATGGGGGCACGCTTGTTTGAATAGCCAGGTCTTGAGGTTAGCTCAGAATTTGGATGGACATGTTTCCAGTCGTAGGTTAGCAGGTAAGGAGTTCCAATGAGTAGGTCCAGCTATGGAGATAGCTCGTTCCCTTGCGGATGTGAGGTATGCATGTTTTAGGGTGGGCACATGAAGAATTCCATTCTTGGATGCTCTATTGAGTCGCTTAGAGCGTTTTGGTTGAAATGGTTCTTCCAGCCAGTTGAAGTGGTGGATGTGTATGGCTTTGTGGATTATGGTGAGGGTTTTATAGAGAATGCGGGAGGAGATGAGGAGCCAGTGCAAATCTTTGAGGATAGGGGTAATATGGTCATATTTGCGGGCATTGGATATAGTTCATGCTATTGCATTCTGCAGTAGCTGAAGAGGTTTAAGAGAGGTAGAGAGGTAGAGGGTGTGGCTTACAGTATCGAATGAAGCAATGACCTTGGTCCATTCCTCTGATGAGGTGATCAGAGAGGGAGAGTAGCAGGGTTTCTGTGTTAAGGTGCTTACGGAAGCTGAATTGAGAGGAGTGGAGTAAATTATTTTATTCAAGGTAGTTTGTTAGCTGGGAGTTGATCACCTTCTCCATGTTTTTTGAGATGAATGGGAGGTTAGAGATGGGCCGATAATTTGATGGGTCTTGTGGGTCGGGAGGGTTTTTTAAGAAGGGGTTTGATCACAGCATGTTTGAGGAGGTTGGGGACAATGCCTGAAGAGAGGGAGCTGTTTATGATAGTGGCTAAGGGTTTGGCTATGGTGTCCGGTATCGAAAGTAGGGCTTTAGTGGGAATGGTGTCTGAAGGATGGGAGGCAGGTTTCATCTTTTTGAGGATGGAATTGATTTCAATCGATGAGGTGAGCTCAAGGGAGTTTAGGGTGGCAGGTGTAGAAAGGGGGTCTTGTGGGGTATAAGGGGGTTCGGGAGGGAATCTGAGGAGGATATTTGATATTTTGCTATGGAAGTAATGAGCTAGTTGTTCACTTTTGTTCTTTGCTTCATTATCAGGGATGGGAGGGGGATCAGACTTGGTGAGTTTGGAGACGTATGAGAAGAGGGCTTTCGGATTGTAGAAATAGTCATGTATTCTTGCAGAGAAGAAGTCATGTTTGGCATTTAGGGTGCAGGATCTGTAAATGTGAAGTGCAGATTTGAAGGTGGAAGCTTTCTGACGGGAAGGGTCTTTCTTCCAGGCTTTCTCTTTTAGTCTAAGGTCATTCTTTTTTTGTTTCAGATCAGCAGTGTACCAAGGTGTTTGGTTCTTGGCCGTAGGGTTTAGTTCACGTCTAAGGATAGGGCAGTGTTTATCTGCAATGTCTAAGGTGAGGTTGCTCCAGGATTCAATTGCGGCACTGGGATTAGAGCAATCGAGTTTATGGATGGAGTTGGAGAAGGTGGAAATAAGATCATCACTGGGGCAGGGTTTTCTATAATTAATAGTGTTGTTGGGCATATGGTGGTTTGAGACAGGGGTCTTTATAGAGAGTAAAGTTTTGATGAGGTCTGACCATGGGACAGGGGTGCAGATGGAAGTGTTAGTAGAGAGGATCTGAGAGTTAATAAACAACAAATCTAGGGTGTGCCCAGCTTTATGGGTAGGAGAGGAGATGATTTGCTTGTAACCCATGGCCTGAAGGGAGTTGAGGATGGCATCACAGGTTGAGAAGCGTGGGGAGGCATCAACGTGAAGGTTGAAATCTCCTAAGATAATAGCTGGTGTTTCAATATTAATATTGACTGAGATGAATTCGATAAGGGGGGAGGGGTTAAGATCTATGAGGCCAGGGCGTGCATAAATGGGGCATGCTTGAAGGTCGTGGGATTTGAATAGATCAATCTCAAATTTGGTAGGGGGTTTGATAGTTATGGGCTTCAGTATTATATGTTTTTTGACCGCAAGGAGGAAGCCTCCGCCTCTTTTCTTCAGTCTTGGGATGGACAAAACATCATATGAGAGGTTGGGGAGCTGGTTGAGGAGGACCGTGTCAGAGTCTTTAAGCCAGGTCTCTGTGACAGCACAGATATCTGGTTTGCAGTCAATTAGAAGGTCATTGAGAATTATGATTTTCTTGGCAAGAGATTGGGCATTAAAGAAGATTACGGCTACTGTGGTTAGTCCTAGGAACTGTGTAATAGGTGAGGTGAGAATTAGGATAAGGGATTTGCGATGGGAAAGGTGGTTGTGAGGTGTGAGATAAGAAGATCTGTGAGGATTGTAGTGGACGCGTGGGATAGGGAAAGTGAGGTGGCTTGCTGTGTTTCTTGTCATGTTGACCTTGGGGTTGAAATTGGTTCCAGTCGGTGGCAGTGTAGGAAAGGAGTGGGCGGAGGAAAGGAGAGACAACAGAAATACTGAAGCAATGTAATTGGTAAATAGCGTTCTAGATGCTAAGGCAATGTGCCAGAAATTGCATGGAAGACCATGACAAAAAAATTTCAGCAGCAAAAGACTTCCACTAAGGGGCGATGCCAGAGGTCGGGGCCGGGAATTTAAAGTTCCCTCCGGCCCCGGCTGATGATGCGAAGGGGTGGGCGGGCTGATCGGAACTGCATGGTCGACGGACGTAGTCAGGCAGGCAAGCAGGCGATCCAAAAGGGCGGCTCCGAGGCTTGGGACCCCGATGGGTCGGCACCGGACGCACAGGAGCAGAGCGCCCTGGTCAGCAGCAGTGGCAGGCCGAGGTGACTGAGTGCACCAGAGGTCGGGGCCAGGAATTTAAAGTTCCCTCTTGCCCCGGCTGATGATGCGGAGGGGTGGGCGGGCTGATCGGGACCGCGTGGTCAATGGACATAGTCAGGCAGGCAGGCGATCCAAAAGGGCGGCTCCGAGGCTCGGGACCCCGATGGGTTGGCACCAGACGCATGGGAGCGGGAGAGGAGCACCCTGGTCAGCAGCGGTGACAGGCTGAGGTGACTCAGCGTGCCAGAGGTCGGGGCCGGGAATTTAAAGTTCCCGCTGGCCCCGGCTGATAATGCAGAGGGGTGGCCGGGTTGATCGGGACCGCGTGGTCGACAGACGTAGTCAGCCAGGCAGGCAGGCAGGCGATCCAAAAGGGCGGCTCCGAGGCTCTGGGACACCGATGGGTCAGTGCCGGACGAGTGGGAGTGGAGCGCTCTGGTCAGCAGCGGTGGCAGGCTGAGGTGACTGAGCGTGCCAGAGGTCGGGGCCGGGAATTTAAAGTTCCCTCCGGCCCCGGCTGATGATGCGGAGGGGTGGGCGGGCTGATCGGGACCGCGTGGTCGACAGACGTAGTCAGGCAGGCAGGCAGGCAGGTGATCCAAAATGGCGGCTCCGAGGCTCGGGACCCCAATGGGTCGGCACCGGACGCATGGGAGCAGAGCGTCCTGGTCAGCAGCGGTGGCAGGCCGAGGTGACTCAGCGTGCCAGAGGTCGGGACCAGGAATTTAAAGTTCCCTCCGGCCCCGGCTGATAATGTGGAGGGGTGACCGGGTTGATCGGGACCGTGTGGTCGACGGACGTAGTCAGGCAGGCAGGCAGGCGATCCAAAAGGGCGGCTCCGAGGCTCGGGACCCAGATGGGTCAGCGCCGGACGTGCGGGAGCGGGAGCGGAGCGCCCTGGTCAGGAGCGGTGGCTGGCCGAGGTGAGTGAGCACGCCAGAGGGAGCTGGATGGCTGATAGTCATAAGGGTTACCTGGTAACATGCCTGCCAGGTGCAAAGGTGGTGGACCTCATGCATCACCTAGATAGGATTTGCTGGAGAGGAATCTGAATGGAGACAGTAGTGCAAGGAAGAGGGACTCAGTTTTGTAAGGAACTGGGGAACCTTTTGGGGAATGGGAGTCTTTTCCGAAAACTGGTGGAACCAGGATGCTGGCACTAAAAAGAAGAAAGAGCAACTTTTAAACTAGAATAAAGAGGAACACCAACAGTCGCTCAGCAGCTCATGGTTCAGAGGGAGGTATCTTCAAAGGATATTAATGAAGCAGGAGAATTAGGACATCATAGTAGAGAGGATAAATAAAAGAAAAAGTAGTCCATGTGCCTATAAGTAAAGAATCACTAGAGCTAAAAAATTCCAAATTATCCCTGTCAACTGAAAATCAAGTTATTAATACAAACAAAAAGCACACTTTGAAATGTCTGTATTTCAAAGCCAGAAGTCTAAGAAGTAAGATGGGAGAGTTAGAGTGTATAGCAGTGAATGCTGACATAGACTTAATTGGCATCTCAGAGACATGGTAGAAGGAGGATAACCAATAGAGATGTGAATCAGAACCGGAATCGGTTCCGATCCCGAGTTTGGGGACTTATCGGGGAATTTTTTTCTTGCGGTCCGATCATTTTTTTTTTTATCGGCTGCGCCCGAGCCGATAAACAAAAAACCAACCCCAACCCTTTAAAACACATCCTTTAGCTTCCCCCACCCTCCCAACCCCCCTCCAAAACTTTTTAAAAGTACCTGGTGGTCCAGTGGGGGTCCCGGTAGCGATCTCCTGCTCTCGGGCCGTCAGCTGCCATTAATCAAAATGGTGCCGATGGCCCTTTGCCCTTACCATGTGACAGGGTATCAATGCCATTGGCCGGCCCCGTCACATGGTAGGAGCACTGGATGGCCCGCGCCATTTTCAATCGTCAAAAAAATGATTCACATCCCTAATAACCAATGGGATAATGCTATATCAGGATACAAATTATATCGCAATGATAGGGAGGAGCAACTTGTTGGGGGGACTGGTGCTTTGTGTCTAGGATGCAATAGAGTCTAAATGCACATTAGAATCTTTATGGCTATAAATCCCATGTGTGTTGGTAAAGAATATAGTGATAGGAGTATACTACTGGCCAAAACGATAAGATGAACAATTAAATACTAAGAGAAATTAGGGAAGCTAACTAAGGGGGTCATTTTCTATCAGTATCGCACGCAAAAAGGGACTTTTCGCGTGCGAAAAGGGACTTCAATGATTCAATGAGCTCTGCGCCATAAGAAAATCCAGGCCTAAATTGGTAGTGCAGTAAAAATGGGATATTTCAATTACTCCAAAATTGACTGGGTAAATGTAACATCAGGACATGCTAGAGAGATGTCCCTTTTCACATGCGAAAAGAGAAGTCCTTTCGTGTGCTAGAGAGAAGTCCCTTTTCATGTGCGATAGCTTGATAGGGGCGGAGTCGGGACCGGAAGAGGAGGAGTTGGGGCGGCTTCAGGAGGGACGCGGCGGTAACATCATTGGCGGCGATAAGGTAAGACCCGTTATCGACGCCTGTAGTGCGCCCAATAGCACCACCTTTCACAGTGGTGCTATTTGGTGTGAAAGCAGGCAGTGATAACACCGTAGTGGTGCGATCACTGCCGGCTTTCGCAGGCCTGCCCCCCGCTTCACCCTCCTGCCCCCCGTTACTGCGGGATTCAATGAGCTCTGCACCATAAGAAAATCCAGGCCTAAATTGGTAGTGCAGTAAAAATGGGATATTTCAATTACTCCAAAATTGACTGGGTAAATGTAACATCAGGACATGCTAGAGAGATAAAGTTCCTGTAAGGAAAAAATGATAGCTTTATGGAGCAATTGGTTCAGGAACCAATGAGAGAGGGAGCTATTTTAGATCTAATTCTTAGTGGAGTGCAGGATTTGGTGAGTGAGGTAACGGTGGTGGGGCCACTTTGCAATAGTGATCAATAATATGATCAAATTTGAATTAATGACTGGAAGGGGGACAATAAATAAATCCATGGCTCTAGCACAAAACTTTCAAAACTTTCTCATTTTGAGAAAATGAGAAAAATAGAACAAACCTAAAAGATACAGCTACAATGGTACAACAGGCATGAACAATATTAAACAAATATCATCTTAGAAGCACAGTCTAGATATAGTCTACACAATAAAAAAGGTAGAAAGAAGACTAAACAATTGCCGGCATGGTTAAAAGTGTGGTGAAAGAGGATATTTTGGCCAAAAGATCATCCTTCAAAAAACTGGAAGAAGGAGCCATCTGAAGAAAATAGGAAAAGCATAAGCATTGACAAGTTAAATATAAAACATGCACACGCTAAGAGAGAATTTAAAAAGAAGTTGGCCATAGAGGCAAAAACTCATAATAAAAACTTTTTAAAATTTATCAAAGAAGGAAGGGAGTCAATCATCTAACAGTCAGTTGGACTGTTAGATGATTGAGGGATTAAAGGGACACTTAGAGAAGATAAGACCATCATAGAAAAACTACATTAATTCTTCACTTGGGGTGGATTTTCAAAGGGTTTCGCGCTTAACCCCAAGAATCCGCTCTTGCGCGCGCTAAGCCTATTTTACATAGGCCTGGCGACGTGCGCAAGCCCCGGGATGCACGTATGTCCAGGGGCTTGAAAAAGGGGGCAGGGAGTGGTCGGGGCAGGGTGGGGGCAGGGCTGGATCCTGCAGGCACAGTGGGGAGCCTGGAAGATATAGTATACTAGATTGACAAACTGAAGAGTAGCAAATCACCTGGACTAGATGGTAAACACCCCAGTGCTCTGAAAGAAATAAAAAATGAAATTTCAGACCTATTACAAGTAATTTGTAACCAATCATTAAAATCATCCTTTATACCAAAAGACTGGAGGGTGACCAATGTAACCCAATATATATATAAAGGGCTCCAGAGGTGATTCAGGAAACTATAGACTGGTGATCCTGACTTCAGTGCTGGGAAAAGTTGTGGAAACTATTATAAAGAATAAAATCACAGAACATATAGATAGACATGGTTTAATGGGACATAGACAGCATAGATTTAGCCAAGGGAAGTCCTATTCACAAATCTTCTAGATATTTTTGAAGGGGTGAATATACATGTGGATAAAGGTGAGCCAGTAAATTTGATATATTTGGATTTTCAGAAAGTGTTTGACAAAGGCCATCATGAGAGGCTTCTAAGAAAACTAAATGTCATTTGATAGGAAATGATGTCCTTTTATGGATTGCAAACTGGTTAAAAGACAGGAAACAGAGAATAGGAGAAAATGGACTGTTTTCACAATGGAAAAGTATAAAAAATGGAGTGCCTCAGGGATCTGTACTTGGACCGGTGCTGTTTTTTTCAACTTTTTATTTATGGATTTTTATATATTCTTAGAAAGAATCATCCTTGCACTGGAAATACATGGACAAATTACAAAGAAAAAAAAAAGGAAAAAAGAGTATATGTGTTACACAAACAACTTAATATATTCTTTATCTATTCATTATCATTATACAATCAATAAGGAGGAGAATCCAGAATGAAACGAGAAAATTAGGAAAAGAAAAAAGAAGAAATCAGGCATAGCATGCAACCCAACCATGTACTGTGTATACCAACCACCTCTAAACTGACACTGGAGAAGAACTTAATGGCTTTTTGGAGTCTAAAAATACTCTCAATTGCTCAGGATCAAAAAAATGAAACAATCTCAATCTGTATTAAACTTGATAAAGCATTTGCAAGGATTACAGAGAGAGAAGGAACAACCTAAAGTAATAGCCTCCTGCTGATATGAAAAAAGCACTTCTCTTTTGTGTTACATGTGAAATATCAGGAAATACAAGCACCAATTGACCATAAAAAGGTGAGGATATATTCCTAAAGTATCTATGCATAATATTGCTAACATCTTGCAATGATATAAATGTAACCAACAAAGTAGCACATTCCAAAATTTTAGGTGAAGTCTATAAGAAATGTGTCCGATTAGGAAAACCAAGACAATGCTCTTTAATATATTATTTAATGATCTGGAAAGGGGTAGGACAAGTGAGGTGATCAAATTTGACACAAAATTAATCAGAGCAGTTAAATCACAAGCGGTTTGTGATAAATTGCAGGAGCACCTTGCAAAATTGGAAGACTGGGCATCCATATGGCAGATGAAATATAATGAGGACAAGTGCAACGTGATGCATATAGGGAAAATAACCCATGCTGTAGCTAGCTACATGATGTTAAGTTCCACATTGGGAGTTAAAACACAGGAAAAAGATGTGAGCATCATAGTTGATATTATATTGAAATCGCCAGCTCAGTATGCTATGATGGTCAAAAAAGCAAACAGAATGTTAGGAATTATTAGGAAAGGAATGGCAAATAAAACAAAGGATGTCATAATGCCTCTGTATCACTCCATGGTGAGATTGCACCTTGAAGACTGTGCAATTCTGATCATTGCATCTCAAATAAGATATAGTTGCACTGGCGAAAGTACAGAGAAGCTCCTCTATGAGGAAAGGCTTAAGAGCTTAGAGCAGTTTATCTTGGAGAAGATTCAGCTGAGGAGTGATATGATAGAGATCTACAAAATCATGAAAGGGCATGAATGAGGAAATGTGAATCAGTTATTTACTCCTTCAGATAATACAAGTATAGGGGGCATTGCATGAAGTTAGCAAATAGCACATTTAAAACAAATTGGAGAAAAATCTTTTTCACTCAACAATTAAGCTCTGGAATTCATTGCCAGAGGATGTGGTTAAGGTAGTTAGTGTAGCTGGGATTAAAAAAAATTTGAATAAGTTCCTAGAGGAGAAGTCCATAAATTGTTATTAATCAATTGGGAATGGCCATTAGTCAATGCTTGTTGCTGACATAAGTAGCATTGGACCTATTTAATATTTGGGTGCTTGTCAGGTTCTTGTGACTTGGATTGCCCACTGTTGGAAACTGGGCTTGATGGATCTTTGGACTGACCTAGTATAATATACCTTATGTTCTTATATTCTTATGAGATATCAATAAGGATTAAAAGAAATGTTTTGCCTGAAACAAAACTGTAACATATAAGGTCAAAATAGGACAGAAGGAGGGATTCAGTGTTATGAGGTTGCGAAACCCAAACTGAGCACTGCTATAAAGATTATTTTCCCACCTCTGTGTACATTTTGCTGGGACTGGCCAGTGCTAGTCATCCCGGTATCAGCTTCAACTATTCCTCCTGGAGTACTGCCTCAAACCCAGCATGGTCCGTGACCAGTCCCGCAGGTGGACTGTGTAGGGCGCGCGTATGGCCGGCGCCATTATCCGTACGGAAAACGATTCACGGCAGGAGATCGCTCCCGGACGCCCGCTGGACCCCCAGAGACTTTTGGCCAGCTTGGGGGGGCCTCCTGACCCCCACAAGACTTGCCAAAAGTCCAGCGGGGGTCCGGAAGCAACCTCCTGCGGTCGAATCGTGTTGGTCTATGGCCGCCGCCATTTTGCGGCGGCCATTTTGCAAAATGGCGCCGGCTGAAGACAACACGCTTCAACAGCAGGAGCCCGTTTCGGACCGCCGCTGGACCCCAGGGTACTTTAAGGCATTTGGGGGGGGTTTGGGAGGGGGGGGATTTAATTTAAAGGGTCGGGGGTGGGTTTTAGGGGGATTTAGTGTGCCGGTTTTCCTGCCCTACCCCTTCCCCCGATTTAGCTATGGACCGCCGCTGGATCCCAGGGTAATTTAAGGCATTTGGGGGTGGGGGATTTAATTTAAAGGGTCGGGGGTGGGTTTTAGGGGGTTTTAGTGTGCCGGTTCACGATTTTAACGATTTTCACGATATTCTAAACACCCAAACGGCAACGATACGATTCCCTCCCCCTCCCAGCCGAAATCGATCGTTAAGACGATCGAGGACACGATTCACATCTCTAATTGATGGTCCATGGTCTGTACAGCCTTTGTTCTGTCAATCCTGTTAATTGTAATTTTTGCTAATTAATTACTACTAAGAATGTCAATTGTAAAGCCTGTTGCTAAGTTACTGTTAAATGTAAACCACGGTGATGTATTTCTTTACGTACTGCGGTATATAAAAATCCTTAAATAAATAAATAAATAAAATGACCGTGCCTCCGTGCCTTGGAGTGTATCAGCTGCCAGTGGTCATACTCGTAACAGGACCGGAAGGCCACCGTGCCCTCGGGTCATAACGGGATCTGAAGGCCCCAAGCCCTCGGGCCCTACAGTTGCCGGAGGTCGCGCTCGTAACAGGATCTGAAAGCCATGAGCTCGGTGAGCTGTGCCCGATGGGCTCCGGTTTTCTTTGGACTTTGCCTTGATTTTTTGCCTGGAAATTTTTTCTTCAGTTACTGGACTTTCTTCAGCCTGCTTTTGCCCAGAGAATTTTTGCTCCTAGTTTCTTGGATATTTAATGCTTGCTTTAGTCAAAAAAAATTTTTTTGTTTGTTTGTTGTTGATGTCTCTCCGCTACAGATGTCTGGTTCTCACGACCTGCAGGAGGTGCCTGCAGCCAGACCATCTCTGCATCCACTTGTCCTGGATCTCCTCGACTGGCAGGAGTTGCCTGCCATGGTTCCAGGGATCATCTCCGTTCTTCCCACTTCGATGTGGCCCAGCTCCCTGGGTTTCGTTCGACCTGCAGGAGGTGCCTGCACCCAGGTTCCACATCCAACAACCAGCATCCTCAACTTTGAGAATCTCCATGCTTCAGGGAATACCTGTCTTCGAAGTGTACCATTACATCACCTCAGGTGTTGGCATGTTCTGACCAGCAGGAGGCGCCTGAACCCGAGACCTGTCTTCACATCTTCTCAGCCCATTTAGCCCTTGCCTGCACTGGCTTAGTGCTGGCTCTGGAGTCTTCTCAGCCAGAAGTTTTCCCCACAGTTCACACTTAGGGTTCTTATGACCAGCAGGAGGCGCCTGCACCCTAGACGCATCTTCATCTCTTCACTCCTGACTCTGCTCCTGCTTGCATTGTCCTAGTGCTTGCCATAGGAGCCATCTTCAACTAGAAGTCTCTCTTCATATCCGCAAGGGAGTTACCAGCTATAGACTACTTGTTGGTTCTTCGCAGATGTCACCTTCCTGCGAATCTCCTTGAATCCATAGTTTGGTCCAGCTTCCATTTCATACAGGTGAATTCGACTCAGGATCACCATCGCAAGCTATCCTGCACCTATGAGCTCGCCACCATGAGTTCTTCAAACACGCAGCATTTCAAGCCTTCAATCAGGATTGGAATTCCTGATTTCTTGTCATCTCTTCTGCCACCAGAGACTCACTTCTGCACATTCGCTCACCAGTGCTTATATTTGACCATCTGTCTGTGGGGGTTCCTCACACCCATTGGAGTCCATTGCCATCTTCAAGTCTAGTCTCATGAAGCTCCTTCCATCTCAATGTGGCTTCTTGACTCCGCCTTAAAGGAGTGTTTTCCTTTGACTAACAGTTCCTTGCATAGTGCCACATCGACATCTATCGTCTGGTATGCTCCTTGTTCCAGCTTAAGGGGACTACATCCTCACGTCATTGGAGCAATTATCATCAGCAAACAGTCCCTTGCTTAAGTACTATAGTGACACCTACTGACCATCAACTCTGAGTGTGACGTCACTACGTTGTGAGTGCCCGAAGTATTCATGGATCCCCCCATTTTTATTTGTGGGAGCAAGGGACCCTCTGCCCCACTCCTGGTACCCTCCAGCACTGCACTTATGACAGTACTACTTAGCGGGATATCATTTAAAAATATTTGGCTAAGTAGCTAGTTATCCAGCCACACATGGCCAAATAGCTGGATATACCCGATATCTGGCTAAGGGGGTCATTTATCAAAATGCGCTAAGGCGTTTTCGCATGTGTTAAGGGCTTATCGCATGCAAAAAAGCCCCGTTAACGCATGCGATAAGCCCTTAATGCATGCAAAAATGCCTTTAACGCATGCGATAGCACCATGTCATATGGTGCTATGGAAATCTGAAAAAGAGGAGAAGTTAGGTGCGGGAATGGGCTGTGTTTACCACTTTGCAAAGTCCTATCGCACAGACTTAACGCCGATTTTAGCTACACCTTTTTCAGTAGCGTTAAGATGAGATTGGTGCAATGTTTTCTCCACCTAGTTTGATGGACTCTCTACCTGGGTAACATCAAGCTAGGTGGAGAGAACATTGCACAAATCTTATCTTTGGGTGAGATTTCTCTCTCCGAAGGTCATCAAATCTTCACAAGAGACCACTGTTCTGTTCGTATGTCTCACATTGAATGTCAAAGTGGCCCCTAAGCCCCTACACTAATAGCTAAACCTCACCTCCAGTTACTAGGTGGGCGTCCCATAGGGATATAAATACCTATCTAGGGAGCAGGCATTATGGCTAGTCTCTCTCTCTCTCACTCACTCTCTTTCTCAATACTTATTGCATTTTGATAAATCCAGGCCTAAGTTAGCTACATAATGGAACCCCTCCCAGGAATGCTCCCAAAAGCCACGTTTTATGGTATATCTAGCTAAATTATAGCAGGATAACAACTTATCCAGCTATAATTTCACCAGATAACTGGCTGAAATTGCCATATTAGCCATTTCCATGGATAGCTTTTCAGTTATTGGTCTAAATGGTTTTTTAATATCTTACTCCAGAAGATCCTGTATCAGAATTAGGAATGTGCATTCATTTGGAACGACTTAGACAATGGCAATGACATTGTCTATGTTGTTTCATGTTGTTTTCAAAGTGAAACAATAGAAAAAAATACAAAATTTCATGTTTATCCTTCTATGACTTTTAGTGTGCAATATTTCTGAAACTTAAAAAAAATAATTGGGGAAAAACTGAATGACAGAAATTTGACCCAAAGGACCTAAAACAACACAACACGAAACCTTTTGGTCTGCACATCCCTAAAGAGAACCAAGGTACTCTACAATGAGAAGCAACCTTAAAATCTGTAGTAGAAAGGCTGTCAGTAACATATAGAACCTTATGAAAGGATCTGGGCTTTAAAGAAAGGCTTTTCAAGGTTATACTCCAATTATGGCACACGGTTTCATTTTGCTTTGTTTGCTGGTGAGGAAAGAGTCTGAGCCTACCTCTCCTTCCCTGTAAATGTCTTGTTTGCATTTGCAGTGTATTACTGACAGCTTCATACCAATTCTGCTCCCTGAAAGTGCTTTTTAGGCACCTGATTTCTCAAAGCTATTAGTACAAATGCAGAGAAAAATAAAACCTTTGATCAAGCAGGACTACTTAGTGAAGAAAGTAACTGACAGATGCCATTGCTTGCGGCAATATAACAAATGCCTACTTCTTTAATCAAGCTCGTCAGTTCTGATCACCATATTGTAGCTACCTCACTCAAAGAGTAGAAAGGTTCCCTTTTTTTTTTAACTTCTTTTTCCACATACAGATATTGTTTTCATGAAAGATAGGCTTTGAGTTATTGTTACCTGACAAACCTTAACTTTTAAATATGAGCAAAAACAGCCATTTCCATAATTTAATTCACAATTTAAGATCCAAAGATTGGAGAAAACAGTGTAAAATGAACCCCCAAATCAATAGATCCCAGATCATGAATCACAAATGCTAGAATGGCCATTCTCTATTATGAGAAATATGTTCTATTTTATGATTTCATAACACTGTGAAACAAAAAATATACAGTATATAATTGAGTAGAAAATGACTACATGCTTGCAAACATTAAAACCTAAAAACTGACATTAGATAAAAATTGACAGGTTCATCTAGTCTCTCCATCCACTCCTACCTTCTTTCGTACCAGAACCCTGTTTGCTTTTGGGTCTTAACCTGTCTCATGCTGCTCTGCTTTCATTTCCAGTACCATTTTGCACCCCCCCCCCCTCCCCCCTGCCAAATCTGCTAGGATACTGTTCTAGCATCTACTACACTTTCTGTGAAGAAAGAATACCTTCATGATACCTTATCATCCTTCAACTTTATCTGATGACCCTTTTCTAGACCAGGGTTTCCAAAAGCTGTTGTGGAAAACCCCTCAGCCAGTCAGAGTTTCAGCATATTCCCAGTGTCTATACATGAGATAAAAGATGCATATTCTGGATTTCCAATATCTGCAAATGCATCTCACACATAGTCATTGGGGATATCCTGAAAACCTGACTGAGAGTGGGGTCCTCAGGACAGATTTGGGAAGCTGAGTTCTAGAAGCTCTTCTCTACAAAAAAAGTTTGATTCCTCTGCATTCTGGCAGGTCAATCCCACCAGTGGGTTATGCACCTCTGCCAGCAGATGGAGACAGAGCAATATCATGGACATATCTTTCCTCTATTGATCTCACCATCCAGCTGCGCCCTCACACTTCGGTCAGACCGATTAGAAAAGCCTATCAAGGCACTCTATTCGCCCCCCAAGTAAAATCTACCCTAAGAAAAAGAGCCCTTTCCACGGCAGGCCCCACACATTGGAACTCTCTCCCACCGGACCTCAGACAAGATCCTTGCCCTATTTCCTTCAAAAAAAACCTCAAAACGTGGTTGTTCAAAGCAGCGTTTCCAGAACCGACAGGGTAACCATACCAACTATCCTAGCATAACCCATGGCAACTATCAAGCTTTGTTTACTGTTTTAAGTTAAGGCTGTTTCTCTCAGCCCATTCTGAACTATGTCTCTCCTTCACTCCAGCCTATTTCCATAACCTCTTGCAGTTATTTATCAGGTCCTTTGCCCCATCTATCTTTCAACTTAGTTCTCTGCTGGTGCATCCTCTGCCCCTACCATTTATTGCTAGCCATGCAAAACAGATATTATATTTATTGTTATCTTTAATGTTTACTTATTGTAAACTATATTTGTATTTATTGTTATCTTTAATGTTTATTTATTGTAAACTATATTGGTATTTATTGTTTCTCGATTTTGTTATCTATGGTTATCTATGCATAGTATTTATATTTTGTTATCTATGCAAAGCATATACTAAGTTTTGGGTTCTATGTAAGCTCTAATGTGAAGTTATCTTCTTCCACTGTAAACCGGTCTGATTTGTATTCTTATACAAGAAGATCAGTATATAAAAGTTACAAATAAATAAATAAATAAATATAGACCTGCCCCAACATCAGCCCACCAGTATTTAATTATTTATTTATTTAAAAGCATTTATATACCGGCTTTCACAATGAGTATTGACCAAAGTGGTTCACAAGACATCAAATAATTATAAAGTATAATTAATAAACTATAAAAATAAAAATAGCAAATAAAATAGCATTAAAAGTAAAATTAATAAAACAGTAACAGAGAAAAGTACAATTCATGATTATTAATCCCTATTCT
This sequence comes from Rhinatrema bivittatum, assembly GCF_901001135.1. Taxonomy (NCBI): domain Eukaryota; kingdom Metazoa; phylum Chordata; class Amphibia; order Gymnophiona; family Rhinatrematidae; genus Rhinatrema; species Rhinatrema bivittatum. Next base: position 68,935,030 of record NC_042615.1, on the reverse strand, counting down.
CATACATCGCCGTACATCTCCCCTAAAATGTTTTAACATAATAAGAGATAGGAAAAAGAAAAAACATCTAAAATAAAATAAAGTTCAGATGAAATGCCATTTAAAAGGTTATAAGACAATGGTGATTGTTTTTATTTTATTGATAGTTTTGTTGTTCAATGTCTGCAAAGGCCTCTTTAAACAGATGCATTTTAAGTGATTTTTAAAACTCTTTATGGTTCAAGATTTGTCTCAACACATTCGGAAGGGAGTTCCAAAGGATGGGACCGGCTATAGAAAAGGCTCTTTCTCTTGTAATATTTAATCTTGCAAGTCGAACTGTAGGGACCTCAAGGAGGTTTTTTTCTGGCAGATCTCAGGTTCCTAGATGGCTTATAGAGCCTGAGGGCTGTGCACAGCCAGATGGAGTCTTGGGCATTTATAAGTGAATGTATTATAGGTAATATTTTAAATTTTACTCTGTACTTGATTGGAAGCCAATGTAATTTATATAATATAGGTGTAATATGGTTTCTCATTGGGGAACCTGTTAGTAACCAGTATTCTCCATCTCCAGCAGATGGTGAACATGCATTTCCCTTTGAGGGATTGCCTGTGAGCAAAAAAAAAAAAAAAAAGAGAAAAAGAAGAGGAAAGAGACATCAAGAAGATGTTTATATAGCATTCAGTCTTTCCATCAGTAGATTGCCTTCTGTCCGGTAACCTTGAGAGGCATGGACTTGAGATTACATTAGTGGTTCCAGGCTGAGAGAGGCTCAGCGGTGAAGGCTTTTGCCCTCTCCCCCAGTAGCTGGGACCCGTTCCTACTCTCAGCCAGGGAAGGCTGAGTTTAGGTAAAAGTTTTTACTTTGTATTAAAAATAAAAAAAAACAGCAGGAGTAAGAAGAACAGGAACTCGCTAGTGAGGAGTTTTCCTACTGGGTCTGGTTTCCTTGACATTTGGCTTTCCCATTCACATCTTTGGGGAGTTCTGTGAGGTGTGGAAGTAAGTCAGGCACTACAGGTTGAGCAGCCTTGTGATTCTGCCCTGATCTTAGGCTTCTTGCCGTTAGATAGGCCGCAGTGGTTAGTTCGAGTGCTTTCCCTGAGTGCCATTGATGTGTGCCTGCACGTCTCATTGTGTGTCCATTGCCACATTTCCCATTGTGGCATATGGGTATGTGACTGGATGGCTCCTTGCATGACCATTCTGTGCATCCAAGTTAGGCATCCTTCCTTCTGGCTGTACAACTTGTGCACCTAGCTTGGGTGTTCCTTGAGCATGTATATCTGGCCACCTATCTCATCTTTATCACAGAAGATCCAGATTACTTCAGATCGATGGGTCCTCCAGGTGATAAGGGACAGGTATGCTCTAGGATTTCTTTGCAATCCTTGGAAACGTTCTCTCAGCCCACACTGGCTCTCAAGGCCATCAATTGTCATTTGTGAGTCACTCGTTTCAGGATGGAAACAGTGCGCTCTATCATGATGGCAGGACAAGCAGAGGAATACCTCACATCTCTGGATCTGATGGAGGCATATCTGAATATTCCCATTCACTGAGAACATCAATGGTTCCTTAGATTTGCCATTGTGAATCATCATTACCAGTTTCAGGCCTTGCCTTTCAGGTTGGCCACTGCACACTGAGCCTTTTCCAAGGTCATAGAGTTGGTAGCAATGGTCTTACACAAAAACGGTGTTATAGTTCACCCCATCTGAATGACTAGTTAATTCCAACCAAGGGCATGGAAGAAAGTCTTCATGCTTCTTGCAAGGTAGTTTTGTTATTATAGGAGCTGGGTGGTAAATTTGACCAGGAGCAATTTGCTTCTGATTCTGACTCTAGAGTATCTCGGAGTTCGTTTAAACACAAAACAAGGCAGAGTATTTCTGCTGGAGACTCCAAATGTTGATAACTCAAGTTCAAACCCTAACGAACACTATTCACCCAAGTGAGTGGTCTTATCTCCAGGTCCTAGGATTGATAGCTGTCTCCTTGAAAATAGTTTCCTGGGCAAGGGTGCATATGTGGCCCCTTCAGTGTGTGTTGCTTTCCTGATGGAACCCTATGTTGCAGGACTATGCGGTGAGGCTGCTCTTACCATTAGAGGTGAGGTCTCGGTTGCAATGGTGGGTTACAGTCAGTTCATCTCAGGAAGGGAATTTCCTTGGAGATGCCGGATTGGTTGGTACTCATGACAGATGAGAGCCTTCTAGGCTGGAAAGCTCGCTGTCAGGAATTGATGGTGAAAGTACACTGGAATATAGAGAAGTGACAGGGGAACATCAACAGATTGGAAATGCTGAGCATCGAGGCTCAAGTGGCCCAGATAATGTCAGACAATTTATTTATTTATTTAAAGGCTTTTATATACCGGAGTTCATGCACTTGTGCATACCACTTCGGTTTACACAGAACAAGGAACAGAAAATTACATCAAACAGATTGAACAATTAAACAAATATACAATTACATCCAACAATTGGGTATAAATAACATGGCTAACTTAGTAGGAACTTAGAGTTTGAGGTAAAGGAGAGAAATAGTACCAAGTGGTAACAGAACAATGTTAATGGCTAAATAATAAATATAAATAGTAAATACAAATTCTTATAATAAATACAGGTGTTTACAGATTACAGTCTTCATGAAAAGTTTACGTCTACAGAATAGGGTTAAGTAAATAAGAACTGGCAATGTGACGATGGTGGCTTACATCAATCATCAAGGTAGAACCAAGAGTCAACAGATATCAGAGAAAACATCTTCTAGGCATATCCACCTCACACATTGTCAAAAAGCACAATATCAGAGCAGACTTCCTCAGCAGGAGAAACATGGACCCAGGAGAATGGGAGCTGGCAAAGCCTTGCAGCTCCTTGTGAACCACTGGAGCCTACCACATCTAGACCTGTTGCCGATCTTCAAAAATGTGAAAGTTCCATGCCTTTTCTGTCGCATGCGGAATGTAAAAGAGCTGGGCATTGACACTCTCACTTAGGAGTGGTCACTTATTGCACTGCTATATGCATTCCTGCCCTGACCTCTGACGGACAGGATTGTCCAGATGATGGCAAGTTACACCAACAACATCCTTTTAGTAGCTTCAGATTGGGCTTGAATGCCATGATATGTCAATCTCCAGATATAGCTGATGGGCAGTCCCCTCAGACTACCACCTCGGAAGTATTTGTTGTGGCTGGGATCCGGGTCAATTTTGTCTTGCGGTTGGCCATTGAATGGAATTGGTTGTTGAAGTAGGGTTATTTGCTTGTAGTAATTTATACCTTACTTTGGGCCAGGACATTTATTTCTGTTTCCCTAGACTAGGTTAGGGCTTGGAGAGTTTTGTCAGGGCCTAGTACTCTTAGCGAGACTCTTCACCTTTTAGGGTGGATATTCCTTTAATTTTGGAATCCTTACAGGATGGTTTGCATAAGGGTTTCACCCTTAATACCTCAAAAGCTCAAGTTGCAGTCTTTGCTTGTTGTAGGGTATAGGTCCATGAAGGTCCACCCCCCCCCCCCTCCCCTCCTTGTGGCTTCCAGTTCATCGGGGGGATCTTATTTGGTCCTGGAATTCTTGGTAGGTCCGGCATTTCAGCTGCTACATGCACTTTCCTTGCGGCTGCTTCTTTTACTTGTGGTTAATCTGTGCGACAAGTTGGGTATCCGAGCAGCAGGCTTTTCTTGTGTGATCCTTTTATGCATATGACTCCAGGAGTGGTACAGCTTTGGACAGTACCCTCATCTTTGCCAAAATAGGTTTCGGAGTCTCATTTGGATCAGTCTATTTCCTTTCCCACTTTAGACAGGGGCAGAGATAAAAGTGAGTATCGATTTTTACATTCTTTGAATGTCCAGTGACATTGGCTGTATCACTTGGTGATGACTAAATCTGTTTGGTAGTCAGATCACCTATTTGTGCTCAATGATGGCAGTGAACAGGGAGCCCATTGGATTAAAGCAGTCATTAAGGCCACCTATGTGGTTTTGACTGGACCGCTGGCAGCCTCCCACCCTTTTCGGGATTAGCTTTGGTACATCCCACTGGTGGGATTGACTTGCCAGAATGTAGAGGAAGGAGAAATTACTACTTACCTGATAATTTCCTTTCCTCTAATGAGAGCAGGTCAATCCTAGATCCATCCTAGGCTTCCGATGTTTAAATTATGGTTAGCCTTTTCAAGGCAAACATTGCAGAGTGTGATGCCTACTCTTCGTTGAAGACTGGTAAGTGGCTTTTCAAGCCCTTTAGTTTATTGCATAGGTTACTTCTTTCGTCTGAGCTCAGTGTTCTCATTGGGTTGGAAGCATGAATGTTGATTGTTAATGATAATGTTCAAGTATAATCAGTTTGTCCACAGTTTGGCTTTTTCAGAGAATACTGGTGGGCTGATGTCAGGGCAGGATTATTTGTCTGTGATGTCAGCTTTTGTTCCATCTCCATCTGTCGGCAGAAGTGCATAACCCATTGGTGGGATTGACCTATCCATATTAGAAGAAAGGAAATTATCAGGTAAGTAGTAATTTCTCCTTACTGTATATTATACCTCTAATGTGTTTCTTTTCTGATCATATAGCAAATATAAAATGGTAGTGATGAGTGGTACACACAGAGGAAATCCCAAAACATAAGGGTGTAGCCCTTCTTGTAAGGAGGAGCAAACTCAATCATTTTCTGAAAGAAAAAGTAGTACAGCTTTAATATGCATCCAATTAATTAATCATTCTTTATAGTGATTTGTATCTAGAAACACAGTCCCCCGACATGGATCGTGTTTCATCACAACAGCTGCATCGGGTGGGACCAATTCACAGCAACTGTTAACAGAATAAAGATACAGAAAGTAAATAAATAAGTAAGGATCCATGGTATTTAATTTATCCTCAAGAACTTTGTCTAAGACTGATGTTCAAGTGCTTCAAAAGAGTATCTCTTTTGTACTGTCTGAGGATTCACTTACAAACATTTATTTTCATTTATTGCATTTGAAATTATTTTTTTCTGCTCATTCTACCCCAGCTAATCTCTCCATTATTCACAAGAAATCCCACTGGACCCCTCCAGGGGCCACTGATCCCCTTTTAATAGCATTTGAACACCTCACCCTACATAACCTTTTACTTATTGACAACATTAGTTTATCCTTTCACAACCCTTCTCATGATGAACTTATTACTGTCAAAAGTATTACTTCTGATCCCACTAGCATAATCAAACCTGCCAACAAGGGTGAAGGGGTGGTTATACTTAACCGTCTCAATCATATTTCCAAAGTACATTGTCGACTATCTGACAAGTCATTTTATATAGTCTTAAACATCAGATCTGACTCCGGAACTAATATGTGGCTTGTGCTAAGTGTGTCCACTGTCATAGCATTCCCTTGAATTCACACATCCTGCCACTGGTTGGGTCTTTCCTCTACATCACTCCTCTACCTGTAGCAGCAATGGGGTAGTGTACATTATTATGTGCCCCTGCTCTATAGTTTATGTGGCAAGATGACACGCGTGCTTAAAACCTAGATCTTTGAACACCTCAATTGCATCTACAACTTTCGAGAAGATGCTCTGCTGGTTTCCCACTGGCTCACAGTGAATCATTCTATTGAGGATTTCTGTTTTATAGGCATTGAATGAATTCCCTCCATTGCTCTCATGGGACAACTTTAATGAACATTTCATCTGCCGAGAGCAATGGTGGATTTACACTATGAATTCCCTTACTCCCTTTGGCTTAAACAGGGATATTGACTGGTCCATTTTCTTTTGACCATCTCAATCACTTTTATTCTTTCCTGTATGCAGTATCTCACTTTGCCCCACCTCTGCTTTGTTGTGAATGGTAGTGTCACATCATGTGATTTTTGGCGTCTTTCTTCAAAATTCTCCTATTTTCCTTACAGTACTGGCAGCTTGTTTTTTGGCATCCCCTTGACCCCCATTTAATGTCCAAATCATTAAAATACTTTACTTGTAAACTAATTGGTACATATCTTTATTATTATCATTGAAATCCCTATACCCTCTTTGCTGGAATGAGCTGTACTAAGATCTAGGCTTGCTCTTCTTTTTCACAGTGCTTTTCGATACACTGAGATAGCCACTATTTGCTTCTTTGCACATTGTAACTTTATACTACTGTTGTCATGGTATGTGTATACATTTAATTTAACTGGCAGCCATCCTGTTTTTCATGGATCCCTACTTATTTATTTACTTTTGGTATCTTTGTTCTGTTAACAGTTGCTGTGATCTGGTCCCTCCTGATGCAACTGTTGTGGCGGAACACAGTCCCCATATTGGGGGGGGGGGGGGTTCTGGAACTCTGTGTTTCTGGATACAAATCGCTATAAAGACTGTGATTAATTAATTGGATTCATATTAAAGCTGCACTCCTTTGGCTTTCAGAAAATGATTTCGTTTCCTCCTCCTTACAAGAAGGGATCCTTGCTCCCTGGCTTTCCACCCTTATGTTTTGGAATTTGGTCTTTTCTGATCATATCACCCTCTCCCTTCCATCTACTAGACTACACATATTTTGGCACCAGGCAGAATAAGTTTATAACAACCTGCATAATTTGAGTTGGGAAAGTGGAAAATAAGAAATGTTAAATAAATAGCCAGAAAGAAGGTGTGTTGTCAAATATTAGCAAGTCTGTGTCTTAAATCAAATTTGTTTCCATTTGGATATAGAAAATATGAATTTTACTCAAAGATTCATCAGACACTAAGCAGGCTTAATGAAAATGTGTCCCCTGACATAGTACTATGTTTTGCTAACAGCTTCATTGGGAGGGACAGAAGAACACACAAGCCTAAAAACATGACAAAGAACAGAATCAGCAAATAAGATTTATACTGACAGACTAAAACAGTCCAAGAAGAAAAGTAGAAGATAACAGATATCACCATACCTTGTACATAGAGTCAACAGGAACAAAATCTCAAATAATTTGTTCAAAGTTTTTAACAAACTGCAAGCACAAGCACAAGGAGGAAAATAAATGCCAACTAATAAAGCATGCCAAACAGAGGAGCCAATAGGGAGGGCTGGGAATGACATCAAACACATTTTTAACAATTTATTTGACATTTTGTTCCTATTCACTCTACATGTAAGACATGGTAATATGTTATCTTGTACTTTTCTTCTTGGGCTATAGGGATGTGCAATCGTTTTTCCCGGATTAGGCAATGTCAACAAAATTGCCTAATTCGGAATGGTTCGGGAGAACCGAAAAGCGATTGAACTTTTTCCGAAATTTCAAAAAAAATTCATTTTTGAGTGAGTGCGCGCTAATGGGAGTTAGCACGCACTAACTCCCGATAGTGCGCACTAACCCGAAAATCAGGACCCCCCCAAAAAAACCCCGAACCATGGGAAAAACAAAATTCCCACAGGGGGGCCCCGAAATGAAGCCCGACACGAAATTTTTACCCAAAGCACATCTCTACTGTTTAGCATTAGATTTAGTCTCTCAGTATAAGCCTTGTTTGCTGATTCTGTACTTTGTCATTTTTTAGGCTTGATATGGTCTTCTATCCCTCCCAATGAAGCTATTAGCGAAACATAGTACTATGCCAGCAAACATACTTTAATTAAGCCTGCTTATCATCTTATGAATCTTTGAGTAAAATTCATATTTTAAGCATCCTAGCAAGTTTATTGTATGTCCCCTAGTCTTTGTACTTTATGTAAGAGTAAATTAACATTTACTCCTTCCATTCCACTCATTATTTTATAAATCTCTATCATATCTCGCCTCAGCCATTTCTTCTCCAGCCTGAAGAGTCCTAACCTGTTTAGCCTTTTCTTATAAGGGAATCATTCCATTCCCTTTATCATTTTGGTTGCCCTTCTCTGTACCTTTTCTAATTCTGCTATATCTGTTTTGAGATGTGGTGACCAGAACTGCACACAATACTCAAGATAAAGTCACACCATAGAGTGATACAGAGTTATTTTTATATTCTCTGTTTTATTCTCCATTTCTTTCCTAGTAATTCCTGGCATTCTAGTTGCTGTCATCAGAAAATTTCATCACTTCATTTGTTGTTTCCATTTCCAGGTTGTTTATAAATATATTAAAAAGTATCAGTCCCAGAATAGATCCCTGGGGCACTCCGCTATTCAACTTTCTCCATTGGGAAAATTTACCATTTAGCCCTTCTCTCTGGTTTCTATCTTTTTACCAGTTCACAATCCACAATAGGACACTGCCCCCTTTCCATGACTTTTTAATTTCCTAAGAAGTCTTTCATGAGGGACTTTGTCAAATGTTTTCTGGAAATCCAGATACACTAGATCAACTGGCTCAGCTTTAGTCACATGTTTATTTATGCCCTCAAAACAATTTAGCATATTGACAAGGCAAGACTTCCCAATCCATGTTGGCTTTGTCCCATTAAAGTATGCCTATCTATATGCTCAGCAATTTTGTTCTTTCTACCTTTTTGCCTGGCACATACATTAGACTCACTAGTCTGTAGTTTCCTGGATCACCTCTTGATGCCTTTTTAAAAATTGGTGTTATAATGGCAACCCTCTAGGCTTCAGGTACCAGAGATCATTTTAATGATGGTTCACAAATTGCTAATAGCAGGTCTACAATATTATGTTTCAGTTCTTTCAGCATTCTGGGATGTGTACCATCTGGTTCAGGTGATGTGCTACTCTTTAGTTTGTTAATTTGCCCTAGTACATCTTCTAGGTTCACTGAGATTTGTTTCAGTTCCTCTGAAACAGGCCTTGGTGATGAGACTAGGGACTTCATCAATGGGACCCAGTTTTGGGCTGGACCCTGGCATCGGGCCTGGTCCTAGGCCTGGGCCTAAGTGATGGGTCACTATGTGAGACCTGGGCCTAAACCCAGTCACCAATTTTAGGACCCAGCATCAGCCCTGGGCCTAGGCCCAGGCCTTACCAATGGATCTGGCATTGGGACAGGTCCTAATGTCAGGCCTAGGCTCTGAGTGAGAGGACCTAGCCTCAAGCCAGGCCTCATCATTAGGCCAACACCTAGGCCTGGGCCTGGTCTGGTCCTTTGCAATGGGACTTAGCCATGGGACTCCATCCTTGGGCCATACCCTGGCATCGGGCTTAGGCCTCGGCCACTGTACCCAGCTTTGGGTTGGTCTCTGGCATAGGTCCCCAGGCTCAGCCCTTTTTTTGTTTTCCAATGAAGTCAGTGGGAACCTAAAAATTGTTTCCCCCATTGACTTCAATGGAAAATTTAAAACAAATGGTATGAATAAATGAAATTTTATTTTTCATTTACTATGAAGCAAAAAATGGTAGGTGGCCTACCAAACAAATGGACAAACTTAACAATAGGATGCTATGATTTCTGGCCTGGGTATCTCTCTTACATCTTCCTCAGTGAAGTCCGAAGCAAGAATTCATTTAGTCTGTCTGCTATGGCTTTGTCATTTCTAAGTTCTCCTTTTACCCATTGATCATCTAATGGTCTAACACAATACAGCTTGAAGTCATCACTTAGATCTTACCTCCTGAAAGTGCCAGAGATGAGAGTGCAGCCAAACCACATTTAATGGTATAGCATATAGAGGGTTACATCTTATCTGCTTCACCACGATTAACTTCAAATAATGGGGAGATAAAGAGCTGAACTTTAGTTCCCCTTTCACCAAAAGGAATCTTTCTAGCAGAGAAGAGGTGTCATATAGATGTGCAGGTAGGAGCTCTTTTCAACAGAAGTTGTCTACATCAAGTTCTAATCAAACACCCCTTTCTCCCAAAAGATGGTTCTGTCATTTAAAGAAATAGTGCACAAATTCAGTCTAAACCCACTGTGATGATGGCTAACCTGGAATACAATAGATGCCTGATGTAACGAGATGCCCAATTCTTACCTTACCTCTGTGAACACTGGATCTCCTCCCAGATAGGGACCAGCTAACTACCACAAGGCTCTCAGCTTCCATCTGGAAATCCCTTCATTGCCATGACAACATTACAATCTCTGGAAGTCCCACATGCCAGTGAAGGCCAGTCTGTTTTAATTTGTACACACATAATTTTCTAACTGTTCATGTGATTAGCCACTTTGAAAGTGCGGGCTGAAGTTTGCGTGGACTTTGTACATGCAAATTTCATCCCTCTTCAGATCTCAGCAGGTCTCTTAAAAGGTAATTTTCAAACTGCATGTACATATACATGTGCATGTGCTTTGTACATACAGATATTACATGCAAACTTTAACGAGAATTTTCAAAGTGAGCTTATGTGCATAAATTCACTTTGAAAATGCTTGATTAAATGGCAGAGTATGCGCATAAATCGCCTCACATAAAGTTACGCCTGCTCCAGCAGGATGAAAAATGTGTGCAATAACTTACATGCATAGGAGTGAATTTTCAAAGAGATTTCACATATAAAAATAGCATATACATGATAAATAGCATATATGCATGCTAATTCCTAAACATTGAGAGTACAAATATTTTTGATTTTAGGTGTACATTATCCCTGCTTCTGCATTTAATTAGGGTATTTATTTGTGGAGGGTCATGATTACTTTACACATAAAATAGATGTGCATATGTTTTAAAAATATGTAGAGAAAGTATGCATTTTCTTGCATTGGAAATATTTGTGCATACTGAAACATTTATTTATTTATTTATTTATTTATTTATTTATTATTGGTTTTTATATACCGCCATTTATCAAGATATCACGTCGGTGTACAGAGAACATAATAACATACGCCTAAGCATTATACATAAAACAAGATAGTAAGGGTTTAACTATAAGCCTAAACATTATACATTAAACAAGTTAATAATGGTAAAACTATTATCAAGAACATCTCAAAGTTGGGGAGGCAAACATTGGTTAAGCTAGTTAAATATGCGTAGCAAAGTGTAATTAATAGGAAAAACAACTTAGGATATTACTTAAGAGTAGCTTAAATATCTACATTGGAGAGAATACTTTAGTAAGACGGGGAAAGATATGCAAATACTTTCAGTGAAGCAATACACAGAATTTTATACTAGCATTAATCTCTAGTGATGTACATAGGCAGAATTTTTGTTTCAGTTTGTCCATTTGTTTGGTAGGCCACTTACCTTTTTTTGCTTCATAGTAAATGAAAAATAAAATTTCATTTATTCATACCATTTGTTTTAAATTTTCCATTGATGTCAATGGGGAAAAAAATCCTTAGGTTCCCACTGACTTCACTGGAAAACAAAAAAAAAGGGCCAAGCCAGGGGACCTATGCCAGAGACCAACCCAAGGCTGGGTACCATGGCCGAGGCCTAAGCCCGATGCCAGGGCATGGCCCAAGGATGGAGTCCCATGGCTGAGTCCCATTGCAGAGGACCAGACCAGGCCTAGGCCTAGGTGTTGGCCTAATGATGAGGCCTGGCTTGAGGCTAGGTCCTCTCACTCAGAGCATAGGCCTGACATTAGGACCTGTCCCAAATCCATGTCCATTGGTAAGGCCTGGGCCTAGGCCCAGGGCTGATGCTGGGTCCTAAAATTGGTGACTGGGTTTAGGTCCAGGCCCCACATTGTGACCGATTACTTAGGTCCAGGCCTAGGACCAGGCCCGATGCCAGGGTCCAGTCCAAAACTGGGCCCCATTGCCGAAGCCCCTAGTCCCATCACCAAAGCCTGGGTCTAGGCCTGGGCACAATGCCAAGGCCCATCATTGTTGTCCAGGCTGGAAGCCAAGTCCTATCACCAAAACCTGGGCCTATGCTTGTGTCCGATGCATCATGTCATATTGTTCAGGCCCATGCCAACATCAGGGCCAGGCAGAAGCCTGGACCTAGGCCCCAGCCCAAGGCCAGGTCCCATGTCCAATGCCAGGACCCGGATTATACCCAGGCCTGAGTCCTGGTTCCATCACTGAGACCCAGGCCTAGGTTTGTGCCCAAGTCTGGAGCCCAGTAGAGTTTGGGTCTCATCACCAGGGCCTAGGCTTAAGCACAGGCCCAAAGCCTAGATATAAGCCCAGGCCTGGAGCCTAGGACCAAGCCTTATGACTTCCACTTCCACCTGACATCCTCTTTAAATGATGCCATGTGCCGGAAGGATGCATTAGTGACATCACTGTGATGTCTTCCTTTCAAGCAGACAGCACCAAATTGATGTATGGCCATACTTTTCAATTGAAAATGGTGCCATCCACTTGGAACGAAGGTGTCACAATGACATTACTGCAGCACGTCCTTCCAGCAGATGGCATCAAATTTAAGAGAACGTCATAAAGCTTGGTCCTAGGCCTGTCAATGGTATCTGGTCTCACCTGGACTAAGGTGTTGGGTCTGGGTAGCATCCGGTCCTGGCCTCAGCTTGGGCCTTGGCCTCATGCTTGGGTCTAAATGATGGGACCCATTCTTGGGCCAGGCTCAAGAATTGAGCCTGGGCCTTGGTAATTGGACTTTGGCTGGATTCCAGCATCAGGCTGGACCTTAGTAATGGGACCTAGCCTTCAGCTGGGCCCTAGTATTGGGCCTGTGCCTCAGCACAGTGTTCAGGCTGGGCCCCATCTTTGATCCTAGTTCAAGCCCTGGGTCTCAGTGATGGGACCTGGCCTTGGGTTGGGCTCCAGCATTGGGCCTGGGTCTAATCCTTGTCCTCAGCAACAGGACCTAGCATCATGCCTGACCCTCAGCAATTGGATCTGGCATCAGCCAGAACATAATTTCCCCTCAGCCAGGACCTTGATTCGGGCATAGACCTAGGCCTTGGCCTGAACCATGGTGATCGGAATGCCCCATCAATTGGACGAGGTGAAGGTCTGGTCCTGCTGGAGGCCCTTCTTTTTTTTTTTTTTTAAACACACAAAACAAAAATACTTGAAAATGTTTGTGTATTTTCTTCCAAGGGTATGTTTGATTTGTTTTTTTCTTAAACTTAAAATGGCTTCATTTCTCACATTTTACCCATTTGTTTTAAATGAATGCATATTCCTATTAATTTCTGTATATCCATTAACACATAAAAATCCTGTACCATAAATAGACTACCTGCCGTACAGCCTTTGTATGCGTAAGAAGTGAACATGCAGAGATTAATCTTAGTATTTTATATACTGTGTGGTGGGAGCTGCAGAGTTCAAAAACAACTGCGCATTTCTACTTTGAAATTATGCCCATATGTCCAATACATGCAAATATTTCCAATGCAAGAAAACACACATTTTCTCTACCCATTTTGTAATTATATGTGCATATATTTTTACGAGCAAAATAATTGTGACACTGTGCAAATAAACACCTGAATTAAATGCAGATGCAGGTGAATTTTGAAGTATGCATGAGTACTTGTAATCACCAGTTCACCGATACCTTGTTCTCTTGGTCCTTAACCAGTTCATCTAGACCCTAGACACTTTAACCTGAAACCCCACCATTTCACCCACACCTCCCAACCAAAAACTGCAACAGAAAGGACTGATTTCATTTGTGCCTGTCAGAAGTGTATAATCAAGTTTGATAATGCGTATTTCTTACAAAACAGCAACTACCGTTCGTACTTCATTACCTCACCCCAGCTTGTAGACTTCCCTCTTTTTTCCCCAGTAAAATGCAGGCACGATACCAAAAATATGCACGTGTATCGATGTTTATAAAGTAACGTGTGCTATTTATCTACTATTTTTACATACAAGATCTCTTTGAAAATTCACTTCACAATTTTTAAAATCAAAATCTGTGAGCGTAAGTGCCAACTCCGCCCCGACTCTGCCTTTCAGTGCACGTTAAAGGATGTGCAGAACTGAATTGTGCACATACTTTTATACATACAGCCCTGATTGATTTTCAAAAGCAGATTTGTGAGCATAAACCAGGATTTATATGTGTAAATCCTTTTGAAAAATACTCCCTCAATTCTTACTATTCCTCTTTAAAGGACCTATTCACTGAAGTGAAACATCCAATATAGTACTTGTCGCTGTGACTGTCTTCAGATAAAAAATGGCAACACATGCTTTAAGTGGACAGCGATAATGTAATTTTTGGGAATGACTTCATAGTGCTAAGTATTACTTGTGTTCTTTACATACCAAATGCAATGGCATGATGAGTGCTGCTGATCCATCTCTAGTAATGGAATTGTCATATTGCCACGTTGGCAACATTAATAACAGTTAAAAGTGCACAAAAAACCCACCACAACTAATGCAACCTTTGACAGCAAAATTTTGCTTTAAATTACTGCAGTGACATTGACTGATTCAAATGTGCAGCAGTGATATGATACATGGATAGAGGCTGCTTTGGGGTGCTTAGTAACAGTCTGTTTCCCAACAGGTTTTTACATATCACGGAATCCATAATTGCCCTCAGGCATTATTTCATTATTGAAGTGACATTTTAAAACCTCAAGACAATGATTAGCTTAAGCTATTAGCATGCAAAATAGTGATTCTCATCAGATTTATGAATCCTGTACCTTTTATCTCCAGAGAAGAGAGACATTGGGCAGCTGTTCAAAATAGACATTTTTGCAACTCTATAATCAATTTTCCTATGTAATTTTTTCCTAAGGTCTATCTAGCACACAAAAAAAAAGCCCTTTGCATTTATTATTACTCACAGTACCTATTCCCCTTGATCTGCTGAGTTTGACTCGCTATCCTCCAGCAGGAGGTCAAATAATCATATCTATAGTTTGGCAGCTAGGCAAAAGGAAAGCATGGCTGGCAGAGACTATCACATCATCAGGAGGAGATCTGCAGACTCTGGAAGAGGGGATAGAGGAAAAATAGTAGACAGTGTTTGTACCCTAATGCCCCACAGGTCTGCATTCTAGTGTCATGGCCCAGCAAAAGTGTGAAGCAAGCATACTAAAGTCCAAAGGAAGAAATAGCTGAGGGAATCGCAAATAACCGGGAGCACAATCACCATATTTCTCCTTCCCCCACCCTTACCAGTTTAGTTTTCAGATTTAAAACTGTTATATTACTGGCCCATGAAGCATTGCAGAGTGTTTTTTCCGATAGAAGGGAATCATTAATGCTTCAAGCAGGTAGTGCTAACAGTACAGCTTTTATTCATAAAGCCATATTGCTTAGGCAGCAGTGGCACTAGTTTTAGTGGGAGCGGGCTGGAGAGAGGTTGACTTAGCATCATAAAACTGTGCATGAGAAAATGTATTGTTCTTCCGAATATACACAGCAATTTCTTTTCCATATAGTTCAATCTTTTTCACTGCAGTTAAAAGCCTGACTTTTCAGTTCAAGCAAGCAAAGTTAAAAAATTACAAGAACATAAGAGGTGAAGAAGAGATTGAGACTGGGCAAAGAAAACACATATGAACTTACTAAAGCTTTGATGGTGCTGCAAACTATCCAGAAGTGATACCTTTAGCAAATCTAAACCTACTGCTCTGAGTTTGTTCTCCTTCTGATGCATTTAGGTTAACTATAGAAACCAGGGAGTGCTGTATGAAGTTGAGTTATGCTGTTACTTAAAAATATTCCCAAAGTCACTATGAGATTCTAAAATTAGTACCACCATAATTGCTGAACATGCATTTCAGGGTTTTATGCTGACCAAAATGCTAAGTTTTTGATTGATTAATATAGCTATACGAGACCACTTTGCACCTGCAAGAAATATAGAAACATGACGACAGAAAAAGACCGTATGGAGCCTCCAGCCTGCCCATCCGTCCAATTACTTTAGCATTATAATTCTCATCATTTTATAATGCTAAATTCTAAAAGCCAAGCCTGCTAGCAACACAAATCCTATTGAAGGACTTAAGCTGGGAATGAAACATCTTTCATTAAAACAATAAAAAAAATACCATTCAGCTTTGCATCATAATCTAGGCTGGAGCAAGCTAACAAAGCACACTTTTAGTTTTCTGTCGGTGTAATCTAAGGCTATCCACATTTAGAATTTCTCCTCTCGCAAAATCAGAATCAAAACCTGCAGGTTCTTCTTTTAACTTGCACGTGATTTCTTTTCTAAGTGGATCAAATACAATTTAATAGAAGCCACTATGGCTGCTTCCTTATAATGTAACTTTGAAGGCTTAAAATGAAAGGAGCTATGGGAAATGTGGCAAATCTCAACTGGATGGGACAGGAAGCCAGTGCTGGAAGAGCAGCATGATAATTCAAGCCTGTTCTTTGAAGACGGTCACATGATATGGATATATTAATATACATGAGATGTATTAGCATACATTGCCGCCATACGCACTCATAATAACCAGGGTGATCAAATTTCACTTGCCTCCGGCCATTTAGCTCCAATGTACACAGACAAAAATATGTAAATTAAGTTTTATTGTGCAATTGTTTCCTTCAGGTTTTAGGAAGAGTCTCACAGGAATAGTTCGATATCAAAGCTTATCTGTGCCCCCCCCCCCCAATGAGGCTTATAGAGTTTAAAAATAAAATAACAAAAACCCACTTGCAACAGCATTTCAGAGGTACATTGGAGATTAGTAGAGATGTGAATCGTGTGATCGATCGTCTTAATGATCGATTTTGGCTGGGGGGGAGGGAATCGGATCGTCGCGGTTTTGTTTTTTTTTAAATCTTGTAAATCGTAAATCGGGAGAGGGCGGGAAAACTGGCACACTAAAACAACCCTAAAACCCACCCCGACCCTTTAAAATAAATCCCCCACCCTCCCGAACCCCCCCAAAATGTCTTAAATTACCTGGGGTCCAGTGGGGGGGGTCCCGGTGTGATCTTCCACTCTCGGGCCACGGGTGCGTTAATAGAAATGGCGCCGGCGCTACCTTTACCAGGCAAAGGTAGCGCCAGCGCCATTTTGGTTCCTGCCCCCGATGTCACGAGCGCAGGAGATCGCTCCCGGACCCCCGCTGGACCCCCAGGGACTTTTGGCCAGCTTGGGGGGGCCTCCTGACCCCCACAAGACTTGCCAAAAGTCCAGCGGGGGTCCGGGAGCGACCTCCTGCACTCGAATCGTATTGCAAAATGGCGCCGGCCGTATGGCCATATTGCCGTATTGCAAAATGGCGCTGGCCGTATGGCCGTATGGCCATTTTGCAATACGGCAATACGATTCGAGTGCAGGAGGTCGCTTCCGGACCCCCGCTGGACTTTTGGCAAGTCTTGTGGGGATCAGGAGCCCCCCCCCCCAAGCTGCACTCGTGGCCTGAGAGTGGGAGATCACACCGGGTCCCCCCCACTGGACCCCAGGTAATTTAAGACATTTTGGGGGGGTTCAGGAGGGTGGGGGATTTATTTTAAAGGGTCGGGGTGGGTTTTAGGGTTGTTTTAGTGTGCCGGTTTTCCCGCCCTCCCCCTTCCCCTCCCCCTTCCCCCGATTTACGATTTTTGACGATAAATCGGGGGAATTCCTATTGTATATCGCCTCTAACGATTTTTGACGATTTAAAATATATCGGACGATATTTTAAATCGTCAAAAAACGATTCACATCCCTAGAGATTAGCTCCTTGACAAATTATACTGAAGCCCCAGTCTGGCGCATACACTCCAAACTTAAGAAACATAGGAAATTAAAATTTGAAAAGTGCAACCACCTTCTTTCTGTTGGTTATAGGACTCCTAAAGTAAAGTTTGACCTGCAGCTTTTTCAGGCACCAGCACCCCAGCGACATTTAGCACAGCTGGTGCTTTTCTAAGGGTAAGTAATCAGTATGTTTAAACAGAGTTTAAGTAATTTGATGACCTTTCCATCATGACATTATCCATTGAAGAAATGAATATGAAATATACCTACTACTTACATATAATTCAGAATATAAATCCAACACAAACCTGTTTAAAATCTTGAATGCTTCACAACAGAGGTACAATTTTTGGCACAGATAATCCCATTCAAAAAAATGACATGGGTAAGAAAGCTGGAACTCAAAATGGACCACAACTATTGGATGCCCAGGCAAATACTGTTTTATTCAAAGATATTAAAAACGCCAGCAGCAGACAGACCGAAATCCCGATGCCGAGGGCTTTCCCATTCAAAGATTTTGTTTCCTCATGCAGTTCTTCACTGTGTCTTGAAAAGCGCCCCAAGTGTTCCTAAAATTATAAAGCACCCAACAAGTAATGTGACCAGGGCAACAAGCAGAATCAGCCTTGGTTTTGCCCTCTCTCAGGCATGGGGTTCTGATTTCCCTGAGAAAAGCAAGACTACATCTCCATGCATGCAATGGGGTAAAAGCAGGCATGGCACAGGTTCTTCACCCTACACTTAGAGCTATAGGGTGACCCTAGCTACAGAAGATTTTGCTCCACAGAAAAAGAATGGATAGTATCTATAACCCAAATATTGAATAAACGTCTTTGTAAAAGACTTTTGTAAAAGTCTTCACTTGTAAAAGAGCTCAAAGACTTTTTTTTTTTTGGAAGGGGTTGCAGATCAAAAAGCAATCAGAGCTCTGGGTTTTGTTTTGTTTTTTATGTGGAGTAACACGTCTTCTTCCCAAGGGTGGCTACAGTGACATTATTAAGGATCCATCTTCCTGCATGAAGCTCTCCATATGTTGAATTTTAAAGATTAGAAAAAAGAATGCAATGATTAATTAATGTGGTTACTTGCCTGGCAAAATTGCTTTCCATGATGAATAATGTAGATAATAATTTATTATCATTAAATTAGAGCATTATTACATAATAATTTAGCTCGCACTTAGATCACCTTGGAGTCTAAATGTAGGATCCCAGCAGCAGGGTCAGGAGGAGCACCAAGGAATATAAAGTAGTTCAGAAACTGGCATTGACGGATCTCCAGGGGGTACCTTTTCCTTTCAAACCAAATATTGTACCAAAGCTCCAGTATGGTTTTGAGAATACTAGGCCACTGTGAGCATTTTGCTTTGGATATGATGTTAAACAAAGAGTCTTAAAGATTCACTGTCACCTTTTCTTTCAACATAGAAGATGTTATTCAGGATGCCGCCTTGGTCAGCTTGCTGTTAGTGCAGTATAAAAGTCTGAGAAATAAATAAATAAATAAATAAATATAGCGCAGTACAGGTTGCACAGTCTTGCCTGCGGACACTTCCCTTCCAGGAAGAACCCAACTGGGCAATGAAATAGCTGTGTCCATTCTTTCATTATGTATCCTTTTAGATAAAAGCACTGTTGAATCAATAATGGTAACTCCCAGCTTGGTTAGAACATCTTTTCCTGCTGTAATATGCTTCTAATTTAAGTGGGTCAGTTTTATCTCTCACAATGTCTTGCATCAAAATGAAATATGATGTACAATTGCATGAAACAGTAAGATCAACCAAGACTTGTTTTCAGTTATGGTCCCAAAATAGGGGTGAGGGGGCCAGGAGAAGAGGCAGAAAGAGAGGAAAGTGAAATAAAACCGCATTCAGCAATTTGATGACAGTGAAACATTAAGAAGAAAAAAAGTCATGACAATACACAGACACAGTGAAAAAAGACCATTAAAGCAACTACCGCCACTAAGAAATCAAAGAAAAAAAGCTTGGCTTATTTGAAAATGTTATTTCATAGTGCCATGCAGGACAGTATTGGAATGGGGCAGCCCATTACTAACTCTGGGAGCCCTATCATGCAGTGTGGTTTAAAAAAGTTACAGGATGGGAGTTCATTAGATCTAGTCAAACCTGTTACTGCTCTCAGAGTAGATCATAATTTGCACTTCAGAAAAGAAAAAAGAAAAATCATGTGGTCAGAGCTAAAACAGAACATAAAACAAAAAATACTAAATAAACAAGAAAGAAAAATGAAGCCGAGCTATATATGTTGAATAATGAGTACCTCAGAAACTTGCATTCTAGGTTTTCTCTGATGCTATTTGAGACAACGCAGTCCCTTTGGGTAGGCTGGGATGATAGCTTAGAACTCTCTACCTCCTTTTAGTTATCTCTAAAATTAAAGCAGTGTATAAATAAAGTAACAAAATTTTAGTTCTATGTATTGGGTAATTTGAATGTAGTCCAGAAAGGATCCCTTCTGTACATTTCTTTACAGTTAGGTAAATGTGCTTGCAATATTATCCAAGCAGTTTACAAAATACAAATTAAAAAACAAGATACAATATTATTTCTTCTTAAAGTACTCTCATCATAGTTTGACAAAACTGGGTAATTAAAGTATCATAATCATGAAAAATAATATTGGATAAAGAATTATACAGATCTGCCCAGATGATCAAATTTAAAGATTATGATAATCTTAAACATTACTGATTATGAAGAGTTTTGTTCTGCTTTAGCTGAGTTAAACCATTATGCACTATATTATTAATTGTTTATATTTTGACTGCATAGTAGATTTATGACTAGCTCTGGATGGCTTCAGTTCTCCAGTCCTCTTTTCTCCCTTAGGCCTGGATTTATCAAAATGCATTAAATATCGCATGTGATAGGAAAAAGGGTGTGTTTTATGGTAATAGGCAGTTTATGCTAATACCTATGTGAAGCACTAATTGCAATAACTTTTTCATGCTTTGTGATAAGTGCCAGAATTGATGTATTTCCTTCATACAACCACTGGGGGAGGGGGGGAGACCATGTTTAGTGGGTTTAAGGGGAGAGAAAAAGAGAGAGAGAGAGAGAACCTAGCCCTGATGCCCTCACGGTATTTATATCTCTATGGGAGGCCCACCTAGTCACTCGAGGTGAGGTTTAGGTATTAGTGTAGGGGTTAGGGGCCACTTTGACATTCAAAGTGAGATGTACGAACAGAACAGTGCTCTCTTGTGAAGATTTGATGACCTTCGGAGTGAGGAAACTCACCCAAAGATGAGATTTGTGCATGTTCTCTCAACCGTAACATCAAGCTAGGTTGAGAGAACATTGCACAAATCTCATCTTTGGGTGAGTTTCCTCACTCCGAAGGTCATCAAATCTTCACAAGAGAGCACTGTTCTGTTCGTACATCTCACTATAAATGTCAAAATGGTCCCTAATCCCTACACTAATACCTAAACCTGACTTCGAGTGACTAGGTGGGCCTCCCATAGAGATATAAATACCTATATAGCATGAGGGCATTATAGATAGGTTCTCTCTCTGTCTCTCTCTCTCTCTCCCTCCCCCCCCCCCTCCCCCCCAGGGCCCTGATAACCTAGATGGCTCTCCAGGAGCTCAAAACTTCATGTGCAAAAAAAAAAACCCTATCACATGGCTTTACACAATTGAAAAAGGTATAGTTAAAGCTGTGTTATTGTTATATGGCTTTGCAAAACTGTGAACCAAGCCCACTTGGCCAATGTTCCTCCTCTTTTTCTCATTTGCATCCCACCAAATGTTATGGTACTTTCGCATGCGTTAAGGCATTTTTTGCATGTGAAAACACCATATAGCACTTTTGATAAATGACTCCCTAGTTAGAGTCCGGCAGGAAAAAAGCCTGCCAGAAAAATAATGAGGGTAGGTAACTAGGGGTTGGTGTTGGGAGAATGGTGATGAATCAGAAGGTACAGGATAAAGAAAGTATGATCCAGAGGCCTATCTTACTTCACAATTAACATTCAAACACAACATCAAATGTAACATAGTAACATAGTAATGATGGTAGAAAAAGAACAAATAGCATATCTAGTCTACCCAGCAAGTTTCTTATGGTAGTAACTGCCGCTCAGTGCTGGTTACCCCCAAGCCTTATGTTAACGGTATTAATATTAACAATCAAAGCCAAGCAACAGTCAAACCCATAACAAAATTACTGCTAGCAACATTTTTACAGGGTGAGTAGCCTTCTTGATAATTCATACAATGCTGCTGATTGTATGTGCTTTGCTTTTGGACTTGGCTGTAGAAGCAGTCTTGCGCTTTTTCCCTAATATCTGAGTATGAATATCCTGAACCATAAAAGTCAGGGCCCAGAATTGGCTGTTATCTGAATTCAATTCCCCTTCTCCTCCCCCACCATGAAAGCAGAGAGCAATAATGCAGTTCCATCAAAATCATATAAACTAATTGGTTAAGGGTAGTAATCCATATGCTTTCTTTTAGGGATAGTAGCTGCCACTCCATGCCAGTTACTCCTCATGCACCCTTTTCTTAATTCCTTTCCAGCTCTAGCCTTTAGAGATCCACAGTATTTATCTCATGCCTTTTTGAATTTGTTTACTGTTTTTGTCTTCACCACCTCTTCTGTAAAGGTACTCCAGGCATCCACCACCCTCTTCATGAAAAATTATTTCCTGACATTGGTTCGAGTAATCCCCCCTGAAGTTTCATATCGTGATCCCTAGTTCTACTGTTTGCTTAATGCTTTCCAATGGAAAAGGTTGAAGGAACATGCATCTTTAAAACCTTTCAGGTATCTGAAGGTCTGTATGGTATCTTCCATGCACCTCCTCTCGTCCAGGGTGTACATATTCAGATCTTTCAGCCTCTCCTCATAAGTCTTCCGAAACAGACCCTACACCATTTTGGTTGCCCTTCTCTGGACCACCTCCATCCTGTCTCTATATTTTTTTTTTTTAGATATGGTCTCCAGAACTGAGCACAGTGCTCCAGGTGAGGCCTTACTAAGGACCTGTACAAGGGCATTATAATGGTCAACTCCTTTTTCTTACTGGTTATTCCTCTCTTTCTGCAGCTCAGCATTCATCTGGCTTTAGCTATAACCTTGTCACATTGCTTCGCCACTTTCAGATTGCAAGACACTTATCACCCCAAGGTCCCTCTCCCATACACATTAGTCTTTCACCCTCCATCACATACAGCTCTTTTGGATTTCCATACCCCAGATGCATGTCTCTGCATTTCTTGGCATTGAATATCAGCTGCCAAATCTTCGACCACTCTTCAAACTTTATTAAATCACTTTTCATTCTTTCGATTCCTTCACATGTAATCACTCTGCTGCAGATTTTAGTATCATCTGCAAATAGATAAAGTTTACCTCCTATCCCTTCTGCAATGATCTCACAAAGATATTGAACAGAACCAATCCCAAAACTGATCTCAAAACCGATCCCTGTGCATCGATTTATCTAGTATACCTTTATAGCAGCAATGGGCTATGCTGGAAAGGAGTAGTTTGGTGGTCTAGAGCAGTTGGTGCAAGAAATAGAAAGGCTTTGTTGATAGGCCTGAGGCTTTTCTTCCCCCTCCCCAGAACCATGGGTTGCAACTATGCCTATTGCCTACTGGTCATGCCTCATCTCAGTGTGCTGTGGCAGTCAAAATGCAAACAGAATACTAGGAATTATTAGGAAGAGAATGCTGAATAAAACAGAAAATTTCATAAATCCTCTGTATCATTCCATGATGAGACCGCACCTTGAGTATTGTGTACAATTCTGGTCGCCGCATCTCAAAAAAGATACAGTTGCACTGGAGAAGGTACATAGGACAATAAAAATGATAAAGGGATGGAACAGCTCCCCTCTAAGGAAAGACTAAAGAGGTTAGGGCTGTTCAGCTTGGAGAAATGACAGCTGAGGGGGGGATATGATAGAGGTCTTTAAAATCATGAGAAGTCTAGAACAAGTAAATGTGAACTGGTTATTTATTCTTTTGGATAATTGAAAGACTAAGGGACACTCCATGAAGTTAGCTAGTAGCACATTTAAAACTAATCAGAGAAAATTATTTTTACTCAACGCACAATTAAGCTCTGGAATTTGTTGCCAGAGGATGTGGTTAGTGAAGTTAGTGCGGCTGGGATTAAAAAAGGTTTGGATAAGTTCTTGGAGAAGTCCATTAACTGCTATTAATCAAGTTGACTTAAGGAATAGCAACTGCTATTACAGGCATCAGTGGCATGGGATCTACTTAGTGTTTGGGTACTTTCCAGGTACTTGTAATCTGGATTGGCCACTGTTGGAAACAGGAGGCTGGGCTTGATGGACCCTTGGTCTGACCCAGTACGGCAACGTCTTATGTGCTTATGTTTTTATGACTACATTGGAGGTTTAGTGGTCAACGGGATCAAGAATCAGTCAAGAAGCCAACCTCTTCTAAAATGATGGAAGCAGGGCAAGGCAGCTCTGGGTTGAGCTCTTGGGACTGGTGCCCTAATCTCATGTTCTGTGGAGGACTTGGAACTTTTTAAAGAATGCAGGATGATCAGCACAGGGTCATGCAGCAAATAGAGCAGCAAAGATATAGGATTTAAGTGTTTCTAAAGACTGGGTCATCAGATTCATTTTTTTTCAATGTTAGTACTAGAGCAAATTTGGGAATGGAAGTGTGCCTTGTGCTACATTACTCCTTTAACATTGCAAAGACAGTGAAAAAAAAAACCTATGAAAAGGGAAATATATATTTTCAGTTAGCTAAGGATTTGTAGGATATAGGCAAGAAAGAGGACACAAACAAGAAGAGGTTTGAAGTAAAAAAAATATGTTTCATGGAACAAAGGCAATGGAATACTGGCTTTCTGTATATTAAAAAAGTCAACAGGACACCAGCTAGTGCACAGTATTATGGAGTTACTTGATTGTGGTTGTTTAGGCATACGAGATATACATTAGATGAATGTAGTTAACCTATAATGAGAAGCTAAAGATGCAAATGACCAAGAACAGACATCTAAGGTCGGATAATAAAAACCTTGATTTGTGGTTGAAGGAAATGACCTCCACATAAGCTGCAGGTCAGATGACCATCCTGCCTCTAAAGGATGGCACATTTATCCTCTCACATGGATCTATGCTGTCATTTCAACAAATCAACGTTTCTCTAACAGGATTTCTATATATTCAGATTTCTCTGATCCTTCTTAGAATGCCCTACCAAGGTCCCCTGCATTCATGTCCAGTTAGTTTCAGGGGATTGCCTGTCAAAAGATTTGCAATGAGCTGAGATAGAGAAAGAGACTGGCTGCTTCAGGACATGCTTTTCCCTGATAAGCTTATTTCTTCCCTTGGAGCTGTACCTAAGACCCTGATTTGTTCTGACTATTTCATAACCTAAGCTATTGCATTTATGGTTGTGTACATGATTTATTGCTCCCTGAGGCATGTTCTATAATGTGCATGCCATCGAATCAGGCAGTTTCCTGGGAAGGGAGTGAAGGTGGGAAACCATAATAGCAAAGGCCAACATCAAATCAGCTTTTCATTTATTGAAAGCGTAGACTGATAGATTTGGTTTCATGGGGTTTACGTTTCTGGGATAATACAACTTTGACAAGTCCATGTCTCATGCCTACTATTAGTTTGTTACTACTTTTGTTTAGTGGAAACAGAACAGATAGTGGGCAGCAGCAACATCATTTACTACCTGGATAATTTTCTGATCATGTGTCCATCCACCCTTCTGTTCTGCTCTTCAGGTTCCAGAGCATGCCGATGGGTTTTGAGATCCTATTAGTTCCTGAAAAAACAGAAGGTTCCAGGAATGTTCTAACATTAAGGAAAGAAGGCTTCTGAGATTGGGGTGGGTTGGTGTTTCCCCTTATTAACTTTTCAGTATATGGCAGGTGTGATGCATACATATCTGCAAACCATGGATGTACATGCATGTCCCAGAAAGTAGGATCCTTTAGTTCTGGATGGAACTTTTTGTTATATATTGCTGAAAAATTGAGGAAGCTGAAGAAGTGGTAATTAGACATGCAGCAAAGATGACTCCCACATAGGTTTCTTAAATTTTCCATATATAGTGATCTCAGTGGGCTGGGTATTTATGCATAGGCAATACTCCGCAATGGCTGGCATTAGACAGAAGCACTATTTCATCAAGGATAGCAGGCAGATAAAGGAGGATTTATGTATTTGGTTCATGTTCTGGAAAGATATCAATAGAGTTATCACGTGGCAGATGCTGTCATTTTCCAACCATGATCTGCAATTATATTCAGACTCCCATGAGAGGGATGGATTTTAGAGTCCATTTTTAAGAGTCAAGGTATGCAAAACCAGGTGTACCTCCCTTGTTACAAAAGATACAACTTTCAAGAATTATTTCCTAGTGCGATTGCACTGGCAATATGGGGAAGAGACTATCAAAAAGGATTGTGATATTCTAGAGCAACTACATCAATGTTGGGGAAGTTATAAATAAATAGGCAGTCTGTGAAAACATCATTTGATAGTGGATTTGCTAAGAGAAAGAGTTTTACGGTGCTTGCAATTGAACATTTAGGTATAAGTAAGATTATTCCTGGGGTACAGAATAGGATCACCGATTCACTTTCTCACTTCAAAAGGTTCTCATTGCACAAGGCTGGTATTAGATGCAAAGATTTGGTATTAGATGCAGACAAAGATCTCTGGCAATTTAGGGAGATGTAATTTGGGAGCTACTGTATAACTCAAGTCCCAAGCCCCACTTACAAAATGTCAATTTAAAATACCTTCAAACGAAATCTGAGTATTCTTGAGCTAAAATACTGATACGTGTACAATCCTCTGCTGAACCCACCTTGAATTCTATCACCATAGCTCACCAACATGTATCATATTCATTAAGAAAATCAAAAGGATCCCATTCACAGATATCCATTTTATCTAGTCATATCATTCCTTGTGTGTTTTAAGGAAGAATGAAGCCTGGAAAAGGCTGTCCTGGAATAAGTAAAAGCACCTGCCCTATGTTGATGATGGCGGGAGATATAAGCCGGTTCTGCAGGCAGTTCCAAGCTCTAGGTGGCAAAATTGCTGGGTAAAGCCCCAAGAAAGTTTAATTTATGGCCATGAGGCAAATCTCTGCTGGATGGCGGAGGGGGGTGTTGGCCCTGGCCACTAGCTCTGGGAGGCAAATGTCATATATAGCCCCCATGTAGTTGAAAGTAGGGGTATGACAGTCTATGGATGCCCATTAATCTCCCAAGTTACCAGAGGGTTAATTTAGCTGTTTTCTTTTATCCCAGGCCCATGGGAGATGAAGAGGGATGGCCAAGCTCTGGGATGCAGCCATGGAATGGACTCTTGCTATGGGAAGCAATTTCAGTTCATCCACAATCTCAATTGGGCAGTTATTACAAATATTGTAAACAAGCGAAAAGTCTGGATCAAGCCATCTTTGTTTAGAGTAAGAACTCCATATTCAAAGGTCCACTGATCTTCTAAGATTTCTAGTTATCATGAAATGGATATTAAGCAGAACTTATCTGGATATGATTTCTGCTGAATATCCAAATAATTATATGACTAACTTTAGGCCAACTATTCGTGTCACACACATTTGTCCAGATATATTGCTCAATATGCACTATCCAGCCAAAATTATTATTCCATGATAACTCTCACCGTACTTCCAGCCACACCTCTTTCTGGCCAGGTTGGTGAGAGGGTCAGGGGGTGAGGAGGGGGTTGACTACCCATTGTTCTTAGCTTCTTTCCAAGATTTAATTTTACTTTGGGTCTTCATATGATTCTCCGAGAGTTTCTAGCACCAAAGAAAACCCGGCAGTGATACTGATCTTGATTTAATTTTTCTTTTTTTTAATAACAGTGTTTTTTATATTTTGTACTATACCTGGAGGCATATCTTATTCAGATGGTTAATAGAAAGGAATAAATAAATTTAAAATAAAGTTATCTTTTAAGGAGAATTCTCCTTATTCACATGAAGCTTTTTAAACAAGCATATTCTATAGTTCTATGTATCAATTGTATTGAAAGTCAAATAATTGTCTTATATGTTTATAGAGCATACAATGCTTCACAAATAAAGTAAAGGTCTTTATCCTTTTTATAATTTTTTTATGTATGTCTATAATTTGTACAATACTCCAGAAAAGCTGATGTGTCCCAGATTTTATAAAAGAAGCATGTTTATCATACATACTGAAGATACATATAAAAAGTAGGCAGTCTAGCATCTTTATCAGATATGCTGAATGTATACAGTAAAGCCTGTCCTTAAGACCACTATCAATAAAGGGCACCTATTGGTGAGGTTGTCTATTACAGGCACCATAACATCGTGCCCTGGTCACAAATCAATCAGTGAGAAGGCACACAGAAGAATTCACAGGGGTATAGGAAACTGATGGGGCTTGGGATGTGAACACTTCTGTTATGGCTCTGAGAACTAGACTGAGATCACAAGCTTCACTTCCCAAAGGCCGCCTTTTCAAGGTCCCTGCTGGCCTGAGCTGGAACTGAACCAGTGACCCAGAGGTAAAAAGACTATGTAATGCATGGCAGAGTCCCTTCAGCCATCCAGTCCCAGTCCAAGAAAATCTAAAACCATTGACCCATTGGTAGTCTTAAGTGACATATTCCACTGTACATTCAGCTCCATAATGATATCTGCATAACATGGTATACAGTTAGTAGAAATCTTGTAAATAGACAAAAAGCCAAAGAGACAATTTCAAATTTACAGTATACAAGAAAAATTCATTACCATTTAGGTCTTTTTTAACAGTTTTGTTTTTATATAAAAAAGAGAGAGAGGAGAGAGAAATAAAACCCTTCTGACTGCTGGCATTACTCAATTATTTTCACATAAATGCACACAGACATAATTGTTTTTAATAATACTGTAGTTATACTGAATATCGAACTGACGTACCAAAACAGGGACATCAAGCTGTAGTTACCACTTGCAGTTAAGAAAGATGTGCATTAACCAGTCAGCACAATTGGCAAATTAAATACTTTTACAATATGTACAATCTTCTTGTCATCATAGTTATAAAAACAATAAAATATAACTTTACATCATCATTTCAAACTTTTCAGATATATATATGTACATGTATATACATATTCTAAGATCAGTTTTAACAAAGGAAACCATCCTGAATTTCTTTTAGAAGGATAGATCCAGAGGTGTAGTACAACAGATGGTTAACTGTTTAACTTACTGGAAACAAAAAAAAGTTCACGTACCACGTGATGGAACGGCAAATTTGGTCATCCTAGCAAATTCAAGTTTTGCTGTTCAAAGAAAATTGAAAAATGCATCTTCCTCCTTCTTGGTGGCATTTAATAATGCAATAAAAGAATGTGAATTTATAGTCTGGGCATACATAGCCAAGAAACAGAGGCTAAATGAGAAGAGTTAATGCATTGCAGCCTCCGCTCTAAGTACCACATGATGGCTATACAAGCGGCTAATGTTAATAAGACATTACCTGTTTTTAGATGCATTTGCCTGGAAAGTTTTGTTATGTGATTTTTTTTTTAATGTTTTTTATAGTATAAAAAAAAAAAGCCAAAAGTATTACGTTTCTGTTATTGTTTCCTTAAACCAGTAACTTGGTGTGCAAATTCTTGAATGTGTTCAACTCATGTTTATGGAAGGTCATGGGTTGAGCTATCATAGCACCCACCCTAAAATTATATTTCCAAAGACATTTAAATAAATAGCCATATGAAGGTCAATACTGTACTGTATACCTTACTCAATGAGAATCATGAAAGAACAAACACTGTATATAACATCTGAAACTGGAACTAACCAGAAGTATTATGGTTAATTAGAAGTGTAGGGTCAGGTAGCTGGGTAGTGGCTTGTCCTTTGGATGATGATGTATAGCATAAAGTTATTTCTATTCATATTCTTTTAAATTAAACTTCTAGAACCTTATTTGTTGATAGAGCTTGATAAGAAAGAACAGTGCATATTTTAGGGCAACCTAAAAAAACAAGCATTGGCACATACTATCTGAAACATCATATATTACCATAAGAATAGCATTTATCCTAGATTCAGAGAGCTGCGGTGAAATGAACTTGATAGCAATGTATTAAACTTACATGAACAACTGTAGCTAGCAGAAGTAATGGACCATTTGCAAATAAAACCATAGGAAAAAGTTTATTTAAAATGTCAAGCATTGCCAAGTAATTTGATATTAACACCAAATGTTAAAGAATAGGATATACAGTAAAGTTTTAATAACAGTATTAAATTACAAGATTTGAACCCTTTTTACGTCTTTCTTCAGCATATACATATTTGGCTTTGAAAAATATGGAATTGATGTCATAAGCCTTTTTTTTTTTTTTTTTTTTTAATTGTCCCCGCCGTTTAAATTTGTATCCTACCCACCCAGTATGGAAGCAAATTTATTTAAAAGCCATTTTGCTTGTGAAAATACCTAAAAATATTTTTTTATCATTATTTTAAATCTTTTTTTTTTCTTATAAAACATGTCACATCTTGATGCAGTTGATGTCAAGTGTGCTTAAGTCAGTATGAATCAAGGGACTAACAATGGTGGCTGCAGAAACTGGTGTGTTGCCTGTTCAACGACTTCAGTTAGATTACAGTACTTCCATGTTAGCTGTGCATGTCAGTCAGGCTTCATCTTGAACTCGTGTAGAAAAATGATGTTGTGTTTTACTTTTAAGCTGAGCATCCATTACAATTCAAGGTGAACTCCACCAATCTAAGAATTCTTGGTCGCAAGGAAAGTCTTCAAGATACTGGATGCCTCTCACCACTTTTGACAATAAACTTACTAGGAAACCATTGTGTAAGGCACTCAAAAGGTTCTTATCAATCACGAGAGATCAGTCACACTGACATTCATTCCCATGCCAGGACTCAC